>NC_141056.1:26932029-27532029 GCF_041138505.1 Cibotium barometz | reverse complement strand
GAGTCCTCTGCAGGAACATGTAGTGTAGTAGAGACAGTGGAAGGAGATTTTGAGCAAGAACTTTCCTCATCCAAGTGTCCCTCCTGGAGCAGGAAAATGAATGTCATCTCCCAGGAAAGGAACTTTGTGCCTGTGTTTCCAACAATGCCTAGATCAATGAGGACATCTCGGTCCACATTCCTAAACCCATCTTCAAGAAGTTATCTTCAAGAAGTTGCACACAGAAACGTTGCAACCGCTTCTCAAACCTAGAGTCATAATCATGAATGAACATAAGGTAATCAATAGGAACCCATCTCTTTGTAGACTCATCAAGCTGGTATGCAAAATCCTTAAAGTGAGTCTGCATGTACAAGATGAGTTCCTCAAAGTCCTCCCTAGCTCCCATGTATGTGCTGAGAACATCTAAGGTCTTGTCAAAGACCGCGAAGAGCTCATCCTCCCTATGGCTGAGTGGGGTCCGAGAGAGAGGAACTCATGGAAGACCGTGAAGAGCTCATCCTCCCTATGGCTGAGTGGGGTCCGAGAGAGAGGAACTCATGGAAGGTAGCCCTTGCAGAGTCCATAGTAGTGAAGAGGGTATGGAATGTGTGAAGATAGTGAGAAGTTGGATGAAGATAACTGCATGCTGTGGAAGGTTTAAAGGTAAAGTGAGATTCAATAGTATGAAGGCTCGTTATATATAGATACCCTATTTTTAAATAAATAAATAAACTATTATAAAAAATTACTTCTCTTAACCAATGCAAAAGCAAATGAACATTGCATGAAGTCTTTAAACTAAAGAACAAAGTGGAGCAAAGACAAATTGAATTGACTTTCAAGAGAGTAAATCCATTGTTAAATTGAATATTGATACATTATTTCCCCTCTAAATGGCTCATGATCTGCAATTTTGCAAGAGCGATGAATTTCTCACTATGCAAGCACTTCTCTTGGCGCTTAGGCACCCTTCTACCATCCACTTCTCTTGGCGCTTAGGCACCCTTCTACCTTCTACCATCCAGCAAAAAGATAAAAGACTCCAGAAGGCCTTCCATGACCAGAAGGTGTTCCCGCACGTTCCTTAGTGTCCATTGTGATATGACATTCACATACTTCAAATCTGCATGATCAAGTTCAATAGATAAAGTCACATTGGTGTCTTCCTCATTGGAATCAAGGGGTAACCAAGAGTCACCTGTCTTTTTCCAATGCCTATATTGGAATGCCAAATAGAATCCTTGCCGTGCGATGTGGTATCTAGCCACAACACTGTCTTTGCATGCATAACACCGAAACAAATCACCATTCTGTTGACCTGTCCTTAAACCCCTACTCTTACCAAGCAGATCCTCAAGCACATTTGCATCAACATTCTTACAAGTCCACATAGTAGCACTTCTATGCATTCGGACAGTTTTAAAACATTGAGCGAAAATGTGTAAAGGCATATACCAAGATAATCTGCACCATTTGGATCCAAATGTGAACTTCATCGCAATGGCCATATCTTTTCTGATCTTTTCCTTGAAAGATGTCAATGTCTTGGTATCCTCCATGCCACAATCAATCTCGTCCAGTTGTGGTGCTACAATGCATTCAAGATGGCCAAATGATGCTTTTCTTTTGGGAGTAATGTAACGTGCATTGTACCAATACATATTTCTCTGTCGCAAAGATGAGGAGGACTCTCCATCATGCAAGAGCTTGCCTATATCTTCATGAACCGCATCAAACTTTCCAAATGACTCAAGTGGCTCCCATTCTTCGAAGTCTGAAGGGAATATATCTGTCATGGGAAAACAAGCCATCCAAAGTGCATATGGAAGAGACAAAAGATCAAACTAATAAAAAACAAACTTACAATGCAAAGGTATCTGTCTTTGATTTGTTGATGGGGGCAACATCATGTCCTTTGCCATGTACACATGTTGCACCTTTGCAAGCCATCCCTTCTTCCCTAACTTGAATTTCAAGATGCGTCCCTTCCACTCATGTAAGAGGTCACCTCTCTTGTTCTTTGGAAGCTTATGTGGACCTTTGGCAGATCCTTTCATGATTATCCAGTCGTTCAAGCTGTATGTGCAAGGGAGCCAGTCCATTGAATGCATCTTTGGTGTTGTGGAGCACAAATGAGGCCACCATGTTGGATGGCCTAGTGGATTTTCCCCTCACCCCATGATTGCAGGGAAATTGTACATTAGAAGAAAGAGCAGCAGCAGTAGCAGAGGGGTGATCCTGTGGAGAAACAAGACCAGCAAAGAGATGGTTGAGGAGTAGCAACAAGAGAGGAGTGATGATGAGGAGCAGAGGCAGCAATAGCAGCAAGAGAGGGGCATGCAAGAGGGGCGTGGATGAGGGGAGGAGTAGAAGCAGCTGCAATGGGAAGAGTAGGAAGAGGGACGCCCAGGAGAGGGGCAGAGTTGCAGGAATGGGAGGTAGTGCTACAGCAGAGGAGGGAGAGGAGATGTGGAAAGGGATCCACAAGTTCAAAATGTGGAGGGAGGGAAAGGCTGGCACCTGCAACCTCTTGAATGCTAAGTGGGTATTAATAGGGGAAGGTACACATGGGAGGAGGGTTAAACATGGGTTAGAGGGGAGTGGGTTGGGTTCTAGTGGCCCATTGTGTAAGAGACACAACCAATGGGGAGAAAGAGAGGGTCCCATGTGTAAGAGGTCTAGCCAATAGAGGTTGCCTGCACCTTCCACCTCAACATGGCATTGCCCCACTAAAAGAGCACTCTCATTGGTACACCTCAAATCCTCCCTATTCCCATGAAATTAGGAACACTAATTGGAGGCCCTTTTGAGACCTCACTTCTCCCCTAATGTGAGAGAGAAGGGAGCTCCTGAGCTAAGAGGCTTGCAAGAACAAGATCAAAAGAGGAAAGAATGGCTAGTCTAGGAGATCAAAGCTTAACCCTACACATGCAAATGTCTAATTTAGACCTTGAAGCCAACGTTAGGAAACCATTGAGATCTATATCCCACATTGAGGTTTCTCACTCCTTAAGGTTGTCTCACACATTGAACCTTTCTAAGCCACCTAAATATACTCTAGTGGAAATTTCCAAGATTATGAATAAGTTTGATGGAAGCGGAGATCCTTTTCAATATCTCCAAAGGTTTGACAAAAGTTGTTACGCTTTTGAGAATACTAACTATCCCACTAAGGTGCACGCCTTAAATTTGTGGTTGGAAAGTAGAGCGAGACAGTGGTTTCAGACTCTTTGAGGCCAGAGATAAAGGTCAAATTTAGAAACCTAAAAGAGGCCTTTTTCACAGGTTCTCGAGGCAAGGCCATTGAAGGTGTGCATCACGTAAAATTTACGCAATTGAGCGAAAAACTGATGAAACCATACAAGATTTTATCCTTCTGTTAAAAACTCTATATTCATGGTGTGAATCATGGGAAAAAATGAATGACGCTCAATTGAAACAATGTTTTATGATGGGGTTAAAGAAAAATGGCTTACACAATTTTATCCTTGCATTAAATCCTGAGACCTTTGACCAATGTTGCAAAGAGGCTATTCGATTGGATGACAACATGCTGGATGATGACCTAGAAGTGGGGAGTCCCTCAACCAAAAAAAGGGTTGTAAACAAATTGATTTTGGATGTCACCACCCAAAAACTTTACACCATTTTAATGGTGAGAGAAATCCGAGATCAATAAAACCTAAAACCTCTTTTACATGATGGGGGGCTAAACCCAATGCTTTATTGAAATCATTGTTGTAAAAAATTTCATTAAAGCACACTTTATCCTAAGGTTTATGTAATCGAACCAAATCAACCAATTTCATTAAAGCACACTTTATCCTAAGGTTTATGTAATCGAACCAAGTCAACCACAAACTCAAGTTGTACAACAACCTTGGGATAGCATTGTTAAGGATGTGATAAACCATCACTCTGGGGTGCTTTTATTATCATGGACCACACAAGATTGTGCATTACTCGAGCTTGTCTGTCAGTTCTTGCTCCATGTGAGCAACCTGTTTAAATGCTTTGTTGACAGTTCTTTTGGGCTTTTGATATTTATCTTGTGTCATTATGCAATGCAAACCCAAATCTATGTGGGAGGTCTTACCTCTTGCCTTATTCTGGACAAGGGCAGTGTTTGATTTCATTTTTACACTGATGTGTCCAATACATAATGCATATAGCATTCATTCTTATGCACATTCCCAAATGCAACTCTGGCTGTGGATAATCTTGAATTTGAGTGTGATTTGCAGGCATTAACTAAGGGTTAAATGCAAAATGATGATTACCACAAATCAGCATAATTTTACCAGAAATTACATTAAATCAAGGGTAACCAATTTGTACAGAATGGTTGGAGTATCAAACCAACTCCGAATTGCAATCTGAAGTTATATAAGGATCTGTATCAAATACCTAAGGGTTAATTTGAACCCTCAATTGCACCAAGATTACAATGATTAGCACTGATTAATCACTCATTAATAGCAAATTAATCCTCTATTTTGTGTGCAAAAAACAGAGTATGCGGGAAGCCTAGATATGAGGCCTTAGAGTTCAAATGAGCTCAAATCCTTTCAAGGACATCAATAGCAATTAGTCTAGTAGAGGATTAAGCCAAGAAACACAAGATTTGACCAAACATTGAATGCTTAATCTTTGTTTTACCAAAGTCACCTGCAGATTTGATGAAGAGCTTGGATTTCTCTGTAGACTTGATCAAATCAATTTCTGACTTCACCAACTTGTAGAGCATGCTTGATGAAAACCCCTGGAGCTATGAGGAATTAGACCAATTTGATTTCATGAAGTAGAAATCACTAATTTTCTCCAAAAAAACGTGCCTGCAATTCGTGCTGGCACCGGCGTTCTGCGTTGAGATTTGTCAATTCCTTTGGGCTGTGTGTAGGCCCTTGAGTCTAGAATGGGTACCTAAAAAGGCTTGGGCAATGGTTGAGCCTACAAGGAGAGGGAGCTCCTCCACTGGCTGGGGGTGCAAAGGTTAGTTGAAAAAGAGGTGAAAATATTAATTTTCTACTAATTCTAATTAGCAAAGTAATTAGCAAGATAATGGACTCACAAATTGATGGATTCTAGGCTTGGCTATGATACCATGTTAAAATTACAACAATGTGATGAGCTATGGTGGATTAAATGCTAGAATCAATATCATTAACAAAGTGATTAGATGATAATTAAGATGTAATTAGTGAGTAATTAACTAATAGCTTAATGTAGGCATGGATAATCAAAAACCAGCAAATTCTTATTAGGCCAATACCTCAATTTTACATCCAAGCATCTAATCCCAATGATTTCTCCTTGATTCACTCCACCCTTTTGCTTGATTCTCTCCACCTCTTTTGCTTGATTCACTCCACCTCTTTTGCTTGATTCTCTCCACCTCTCCTAGAATATCTCCACACCTCCTAATCACCTTTTCACAGGTTCTCTCACATTTACAGATTCTCTTTTACAGCCTCTTGCCAAGGGCTTGTTCCCCCACACACCCTATTCACTTGTATATTTCAACAATATCTAAGTTTAATAAAATATTCACCTAACCTTTTACACTTCAAACTTTGATATATAAGAAATTCACCAGCATTACCTATAATATGGTTCTAACAACTATAAAAAATAGCCCAAATTTCTACACTTATATGTTAGAAAGGGATTTTTGATTTTTACCCTACTAGATTTCCAAGTGGGCAAAAACATTCAACCAAAATAAACAGTGATTAGCCTCAATGCTATTCACAGTATTGTTTCAAGAAGAATTTGGGCATCTTTAGGCCAACCCTTGCTCACTCATAGACAAATGAATGTGCTAGATTCTGATGGCCAAGACCTCAAAGTCTAAGGTCATTTCTCACACACAACTCTTACTCGGAGATGATAACATCGGAATGTGAATTTCAAGTTGCCCTTGAGGAGCTAGAAGAGATTATCTTGGTGGTGAACACCTGGTACTCTATTGATAAAGCAAAGAAAACCTTCTTTTTTGGAGACCCTTGAAACCTCCTTCACATTGCCCTTATGAGTCTAGATGAGCCCTTACCTGAAAGTGAAAATGTAGAGTCTAAACTCATCTTACTAGATTCAAAATAGTTGGAAGCTCAACACGTTGATGCTTCAAAACCTAAGACTCCAGAACCTGAAGCATTCCAATGGATTTCTAGAATAGAAATTGGCTTTGAAACGAGCTTGGGGCTCCAAACCATCCAATCTCAAATCTATTCTTACAGGCAATATAATCTCATGACGTATGAGCTATGGTGTTGTATAGACGAGCCAAGCTTGCAGGCTCGTGAATGGATTCCATGGACTAACACTCAAACCAAACATGTGCCATGAAGATTTCTAACAAAGAAGTGGTGGTGCCATTCTATGACAAGGATGAACACTCTTTATGACAGGCTTGTCCAAAAGTGACAACTGGCTTCTACATAAGGAGCCACTCCTGTTGTTGAAGACCCACCCTCTCCATCAAAGATCCTTTGTGATGAACTCTCTAAATCAGCCATATCCCCCCAAAATAAGTACCAATCCCAAATCTTCATATTCAAAGCCCTTAAACTACATATCTCCATGAAGGTGACCATTCTATTTCTTCAAAACTTGGAGTAAAGGCCACATCATTTCAAGAAATAACTTCCCATAATACAACCACTGTGTCTCAACAAGAACCTCTTCTACAAGTGTCACCAAAGAAACAGTAAGATCTCAACCCCAAAACCTCGTCTATAAAACAGCCACTTCTAAAAATAATTCACCAATGGTCACGAATGCAATGGAAAAAAAAAAGGACGAGGGGTTTTTGGCAGAGGGAGTTGGGGAGGCTAAACTATGGTGTATGGAGTCAAAAAATATAGGTCTTTTCATGATCAACAAATAATCCCTTTCTCAACAATGTCCACACACTTACTTTCATAATGATGTGGCTTTCTCTATCTTTGCTCCTTTTTGTTTAAGTTGTGTTGATGTCAGGGCCTTTGTTCTCCAAAACCTTATCTCTACACTATAACTCACACTATTTCGAGAGCTGCACCACGTGGCCAAAAACTTGATCTCCGTTCTCTATCCACGTGGTAAAACTGGAAGGGTGGTGGAGATTGTGCACGGGTGGGGACAATGCCGCAATAGCTCTCGGGTGCAAAACTAGTGTACTTCAAAGATGTGAATTGTGTAAGGAATGTCCAAAACCCCCCCAACTACTTACAAGAAGGGCTCGGCCCAAGGAAGTGCGTGTGAAGTGTGACGTGTGTTTAGACGTGTTTATTGCGTGTTTTTGACTAGTCCGCAAGCGCGTAATCTTGCGAAAGCTATAAAATGAATGGGAGTGCGTGGTTTTTTCAAAGCAAAGTGAAACTCACAGACACTGACTGACAGCCTTTCTCGTCCAAATTCTTCTAATCCTCCTCCTTTTAATCCTCTCTGCGTTCTCGTTTAAGCTGCTCGCGTCATATTCAGCACCAGTAGTAGTATGGGACACCATCATCATCACCGTCACCACCATGAAGAGGAGCACCATGGACACCATGGCTATGCCGCCCCTGCTGCTGCTTACTACCCTCCTCCTCCCTCCGCATACCCCCCACCAGCACCTCTGCCTTACGGCTACGGCGCCCCCAACCCTTACAACTACGCCATTCAGCCGTCTCCATATGGCGCTCCCGCTTACCCCTCCTTTGATCCCTATCAGCAGCAGCAGTTGAATCACGCCACTGCCGACCAGCATCGTCATGCCCGGAACGAGCACGCCGCTGAAGTGGGTGCTCTAGCGGCAGGAGCTTTCGCTTTGGTATGTCCTTCCCCTACTTCTAGGGTATCTTGAATCTAGGTTTCGGGTTTCTGCTTTCTCCATGGCGCCCTCATCAGGATTAGGGTCTTCTAAGGTCACCGTTAAATCTTGGATATTAAGATCCTGAATAGTTGATTGTCGTAGTTGATCCTTTTGAAGTAACAAGCCATGCACCGGTTTCCACCTTCTTGATGTTATTGAATGTTGTATTCTCAGGGTTAGGTTTCTACCTTCTTGATGTTATTGAATGCTGTCATGCCATGGAAGTACTGCTGTGCATCATGTTAGAGTCCGCGTTTCTTGTTTTCGACGCTTAGGGTTACTGTGTGTCATGTTTAGGGTTAGGCTTTCTTGTTATTTGATGTAAATGAATGTTGTGATCCTTGTGGCAGTATGAAGCACATGAAGCCAAAGTGGATCCAGCCCACGCAGGCAGGCACAAGCTTGAAGTAGAGATGGCAGGGGCAGTAGGTGTGGGCTCTGCTGCATACGCCTTCCATGAACGCAAAGAGAAGAAGAAGGATGAGCACATCATCGCCAACCTCGGCGGCGGCCAAAGCCATCATGGCCGTGGCCACCACAAGCATGAAGATCACAAACACCATCACCACTTCTGGTGATCATTGTCAAGAACATTAGCACCACTCTCGTTGTGTTGGATTGTTTACCAATTTGGCTCCGCTTATTCACGACGCAGATTTCTATCTTAGCAAGGATCTTTATCTCATCAAGACTATGCAATTTTTTATTTTTTATTTTTTGTAAATACGTTTCTTTTTGCACGAAAATCCTTCTCTGATATATTATCTTCTTGAACAAGCCTGGACATTACTTATTCGTACATTTTGCAAGTTCGATCTGCTCATGGTATGCAGTCATGATGACTTTGTCTCGGGATGTCATGGTATACGCAGTCAAGAAGTCAACTTCCTTGTAACTAAGAAGGTACTATGTGTATTAGAGAGAATTCGTGAGGAAATCAATCTAATCCAAAGCTTTCCACATGGTGTGCTGGAATGATAATCCATTCTGAGTTCCTTGTTTGATGGAGAAACACTATCTTTGGCCTCGGTGAAGATAAATCACAAGCTCCTTAGCTGACGTGGCTGTTGTTTTGTCCTCCCCGATGGATGGAGGATGATAAGGGACCATGGGCATGAATTTATGGGGCTCCCCTGACCATACATAGTGGGAATAAAGCATCGAATTTCATGCACGGTTCACGTATTAAGGTTATTGAATATGCAAATAAATTGCATCAGATGGTGATTAATGAGGCACCCATTTTAGAATTCGAATCATCGATTGCTCTTGTGATGCTCTGTATCATCCGTCTCACTAACAACAGAATGAGGGTCTAGCACCGTTTTTATAACTAGAAGGGTAGCTAGGTGTCGGGCCATTTTCGTTGTTAGAAACATTGCTATTTTCGCTGCAACGGGTTCGTTGCTCAGCGGTAAAAATAGCAGCGAAATATGATTGTTATTCTTATTGTTGAGCAGCGACTTATAATTTTGCTGTTGGAGCAGCGAACGCTCTGCACAGCAAAAAAAGAGCTAGGGCAGATTGGGGAGTCTGCACAGGACTTCCCAGTTTGTTCTAGCTATTTTTTTAAAAAAAAATTAAAACTGAGTCACAGTTTCAGATTTGTAACACAAACACAAATAAAAGAAACACATACATTGTGGAGAATGCAATTGAGCCTAAAAAGTATTATATTTCAGAAATTGTTGGACCTTTGGCCATATATACATGAAGTTTTTACAATGAAGAGGTGTCTAACTGGAATCCTCATCGAATTCTAAGTGATCTTCATCATCCAATTCATCGTCCTCTTCACTTGCTTCACGTTGATAATTTGGATCATTCTCTTTTGCTTCCCCTTCATCCTACATACATGATATCAAGCGTAAGGTAAGCAAGAGCATTAAAATACAATTAGACGTAGAAAAGAGAATGATTTAGGCAACACATTACCTCATCAGCTTGAGTTCCCAAAACGGACTCATCCAAGCGTACACCTCGTGTACCCATCCATGTCCACAATTGCAGACAGGGGGCTCTATACCCATAGTCATACTCCTCCTTTGTTGGGTCACGCCCAACAACCTTCCTCTACAAAAAATAATTAAGAAAATATATAATTATTTCAAGAAAACAATATAGTACATAACTAAATGAAAGAAAAGAAAAAATGATACTTATTACGAAACGAGCAAAAAAGAAGGATTTCTCGCCAGAGCCGAAGTGCGAAGCCCCTCACTTCCGTAGTCGGGAATCCGTAGTCGAGAAGCACTTGCCCGTCACTTGTTGAAAAGCACATGGGTGCTTTCTCACGAAGCTGTGTGCATGCCTCCACTCCTTGACCATATACACGCTAGGCTTCTCTAAATTATTCTTTGTTGCTCTCTTGATATTTGCTCTCCTATTAGAGAGCAAAAGCTTGATGCGCTGCTTCATCTACTCCTCGGAGAAGCAAAGACCCGCATGTGGCACGGGGAACTCTGACTTAAGACATTGATAACATATTGCTTAGAAAATTTATCTTATGCTTTTCATTTTTTGAAGGAGTTCACAAACTTCAGGTTCACAAGTACATGCATACAATTCATGACTTGCTTTCCTCGTGCATCCATCATGAGAGCACCATCCGCATCCACGGTATGAGAAAACAACAACACAAGCTTAGACAAAAAATACAACCTGTGATATTAGGAAAATGTTACGACCTCCTACAATACTGCTTAAACAAGGAAGGTGGACAATGTCCCTTTCGGATGATAGCTTTTGAGGACTTTTCATACGCTCCCCATTATTAAAGCCAAAGGCACCTCCTCTTTTACAAGAGAAGTATAGTGAGAAGATGGAGGGCACCCCCTCCACTATAACCACCTACTCGCAGATAACCACTCCTAACCTGACATAAGCAGCATTCTAGATGACATATAACAATGCCCCATATATCTATACATAAACCATAGCGTATGCATGGTCTAAACGATAGCCTATGCATACCCTATGCATAAGGGTATGCATAGATCGTATATGCATAAGGGTATGCATACGGCTGTATGCATACGACATTATGCATACGGCATATGGCCTATGCATAGGCCGTATTCATAGGTCGTATGCATACAGCCTATGCAGCATAAGGCCTATAGGCTCTTGACCTAAACCTAATCCACAGCACCCAAGGGCAAAAAAACACAAAGAGAAGAAGCATAAACAAAGAGGGCTTACCTCTACTAGCCAAATCCGTATGAACCATTGTGTGGCTTATGCCCTTGGTGGTTGTTCGCTTGAATAGACCTACAAAACATTATCATAATAAATCAAAACATTAGCTCATTAGTTGCATAATAGGACTATGCATAGGGCCTATTGCATAATAGGACTATGCATAGGGCCTATTGCATAAGAGGACTATGCATAGGGTATGCATACGGCCTATGCATAAGACCTATTGCATAAGAGGGCTATGCATAAGGCCTATGCATAAGCCCTATTGCATAAGAGGGCTATGCATAGGGCATATGCTTACCTATTGCATAAGGCTATGCATAAGGCCTATTGCGTAAGGCCTATGCATAAGCCCTATTGCATAAGAGGGCTATGCATAGGGCTTATGCATACCCTATTGCATAAGGCCTATTCATAAGCCCTATTGCATAAGAGGGCTATGCATAAGCCCTATTGCATAAGAGGCCTATGCATAAGAGGGCTATGCATAAGCCCTATTGCATAAGAGGGCTATGCATAGGGCTTACGCATAAGCCCTATGCATAAGGGTATGCATCAGCCCTATTGCATAAGCCCTATGCATAAGAGGGCTATGCATAAAGAAGCCTATTGCCTATTAACCTACCCCTAATCCCCGGCACCCAAGGGTGCAAAAACACAAAGATAAGAAGCACAAATGAAGAAAGAGGGCTTACCGTATGAGAGGCTATGTCTAAAATCTTGCTTACTTGAATAATCCTACAAAGAAACATAATAAATAAAAAAGTTAGTCCTCATTAACACATTAGTAAGCAAGAAGAACAAGAGAAGAAAGAGGTGAGTACCTTAAACCCTACTCATAATGCATAAGTGAATGGAAAAACTAGTTTATGTTAAGCCTAAACCCGAGCATAATGCATAGAATGCTTAATAGAAAGCTTTGATAGAGAGCTCTCCATCAAAGCTCTCTATTAGAGCTCTATGCATTAGGCTAGGGTTAGGGAAAGGGAGAGGAAAGAGAGCGGAAGGGAGAAAAGGAGAGAGGGGAAGGGAGAGAAGCTCACATAAAACTATGTCTAAGCTTTCCTTGAAAGCTTGGAAGAAGACCCTAAATCATGAAACCATGAAGAAAGCAAGAAAGTGCTTACCTTGGAGGAGAGGGAGACTTGATTGATCCAACACCCTTGAGAGATGAGTTGAGGTGGGAGGAAAACTCGGCTGCAAGCGTAGGCTGTGCATGTGCAGGATAGGGAAAGTAGGTAGGTATTGATACCCGTCGGTGGTGATTTAGGCGGGAGTTACAGTTTCGCAGATCGCTGCTGGGCTATGGATTTTCGCTACTGTGCAGCAAAAAAATGTTGTTGTGCGCTATTTAGCAGCAAAAACCTGGGTAATTTTTGGTTGGTAATAGTGGATGTTGTTGTGTGTTTTGTATGAACCCTAAATCAGTTTTGGCCAAGTTAAAGATGTCTAACAGTGATCATCAAGGGCCGAAAGTTGGATCTGTGGCATGGTTGAGAGAAAAAATTTGATGTGTGTGATCGATGCAAGAGCCAGTATATACAACGTCATGTAACAATTGAGAATGTCCGAACATATGGTCTTCATGAGGCAGTGGCACGACCAAGTGCGGATGATGACATGGAGGGAACCATAGGAGAGTTCTAGGTAACATGCCACACCATTCGGTGATATCGAGTAGAGTGCGGAAGGTGGCAAGGCCTCATATGGAAAGCATGGCTGAGACTCATCCTCCCCAACTAATGAATAAGGTTCCTCCACCATTGCCACCATTGCCACATGAGGAGGAAGAGAATCTCATCATGGATAACATGGTGAATGAGTTCTTTGAACGGGAGGTCATAGATGATAGTGAGCAAGCTACAATGTTACAAGAGGAGGAAACTTTGTATAAAGAGGCAAGCACACCTTTGTGTAAAGGATGTTCATACTCCACACTGCAAGCAAACTTGGAGCTATTGAACTTGCAAACAACTTATGGATGAAGTGATGCAAGTGTCACAAGTCTTCTTCGATAAGACCACCTCATTCTATTGAAAATATTTCATGTTCTATATACTCTCCTTGCTAATATTTTGACATATGATTTCTTACCCTATGTTGTAGGCTTCTCAAGAAGATTCTTCCCCCTCAAAATCTATTACCGAACTTACGAGATGGGTGTCGTTAAATGCTCTCTATGCTAGGTATGGATTACACAAAAATACATGCATGTCCCAATGATTGCATGCTATTTAGAGGTGTTAATAAAGATGCAACACAATGTCTATAATGTGGGGAGAGCCGCTATAGGGATGATTTGCAAGGAGATAAAGTTCCCCGAAAGATTTTGAGACACTTCCCTATCATTCCTCGCATCCAACACACGTTTAAATCTAAGGGGATTGCAAAACCCATGACATGGCATGCTATTCATCGCTTGACCGATGGCATCATGAGGATCGCAGACCTGATTCACCGGCATGGCAACATGTGGAGAATCAATGGCTAGAGTTTAAAGATGAGCCTCATCACTTACGTCTTGGCTTGGGCATGGATGGTGTTAACTATTATATTGGTGAATTACAACCTCCCTCCATGGGTGGCAATCAAGAAAGGTCTTATCATGCTTTCTCTCCTTGTACCAGGCAAGTATACAGGCAAGTATAAGGTGGCAAACATGGATGTGTACCTCAAGCCTTTGATTAAGGAGCTTGAGACACTATGGCGAGGTATCAAAGTACATGACGTTTTAAGGCCAATAAATAGGCATGAGGCAGAGGTGAAACGAGTTTTTCTTTGGATGATGCATGACTATCTTGGGTTCTTGGAGTGCTCAGGTACCTACTTGAACCTTATATGCATAAGATTTTAGACTTTAAACTTTAAGTTTATATCTCTATCTCAATCATGTCAATTTTAAAATAAGTTTGGTAACCTCCGAACATCATGCAAGTCTGATTTGTGAACCATTACTTATTTCGGCATGACTCTCTATAATTAAGAAGGTGGTGTATGACAAACATCATCGATTGCTCCCTCCTTCACATCCCAAGTATGTGCCACATGATGTCTCACCACTTGTGATGAGAGGTTGTTATATGCACATTATGTGTGCATATACTAGGAGGCTAACCCACATTAGGCTTGTGAGCATGGGAGCATGGAAACAAGCTCTAGTGGAGCATGGGTTAGGACTAACCTTAAGGGTTAAGGTTAGGGTCAGGCATCCAAGGGTCACACATGGGAAATGGAGAGTCAAGAGTCACTTGAGGGCCCTCCTATATAATAGGGGCATGGGGCACACTCAAGGGAGGCTTGGAGGCTTGGAGGCTTAGGCTATGGTCCCTTGTGTAGAGGATCATATCTACTCACCTACCATTTCACACTATAGCTACATGCTATTGGATTGAAGTTATACCTCTTGATGGTATGGGACATCAAAGTAAAGGTATGATGTATTTCATTATAATTCATGTGTACATCCATTGGGCTCAGGGGTGGTCGGGTGGATCAGTTTATGCATGTTTATGCATAACAATTATCTAGAGAGATCTTAAGGTTTTAACAGTGGTATCAGAGCAATCTCTAGTTAATTGTTCTTAATTTTTCTTTCTTATTGTAATTTTTTGGCATTTTTTTGGTATTTTTTGAAGTAATTTTTTGGCATTTTAATATTTACTAAATAAAAATATTATTTTATTGATTTTTGTTGATGATTTGCATGTGGATTGTTGATATGGTGATTGAAATGTGTGTTACTACCATTCAATGGATGAATCGACGTTGCGGGGAAATTTCGTGAGTTTAATGCTATTTTTTTCTATTTTTTGTGGTTTAAAATAAGCATTAATAGAAATTTTTACAAAAATACCACATATTTTATTTTGGATATTTTTAGTAGAATGGATTCCCTAAATTTCTAGAATTTTTAGGAATTTTTTTCTTATTTTTTAGAAATCTTTTGAATATTTTTATGGTTTAAAATATATATTTTTATACATTTTTGCGGGTTTTTTTGCGGGTATGCAATCAAATTTTTGTCGATTTTCTATTGAAATGCAGTAGGAGGTAGCATGATGATGTGTTGAATGCTCTCCCATGTACGTAGGACCCTCTTTGCCTCTCAATTCTGATTTTTCCTTCTTTTTTCCTCTCCCGCCGTGTGAACTCCTCTTAAAAGGGATTTTTTTAATTAAACATTAATCATAATTAAAATTTAATTATGATTAAGTAAATTTTAATTAAAGATTAATCCTCCTCTCTATTAACAGAGAAGGAGGGGGTGGAGAATGAGAGAAGGAATGGAAAAGAAGGAGAGGAGAGAGGGGTGAGGAGAGAGGAATCTCCTCTCCAGCTTCAATCTTGCAAACGCGCAGAGGGGGGCGCCAGGGGGAAGGGGGGGAGGGGGGGTTCACTACAAGCGGGCGAAAAAAAACGCCACCCCCTTAAAAAATTCAATTTATAAGCTTAAAAAGCTTATTAAGGTTTTGTTTTTTTTTAAGAGTTCTTTTATTTTTAAAAAAACTTTTCTAAGCTCTTCAAAAAAGCTTGAAAAAAAAGAGAAAAAGAGATTGGATTATCTGAAAAAGAATTTTCTAAAAAATTTCTCAATTTATCTTCTTGAAATCTCTTGGCTTTCCGCATTCCCAGGAAACCTTTTGGCTTTCCGAATTCCGGAAAATCTTTTGACCTTTCAAATTCCGGAAACTTTTGACCTTTCACATTCCGATTTTTTTTTGTCTTTTCATTTTCCCGAAACTGTTGGCTTTCCGTATTTCGGAAAAACCGTTGGGAAATTTTTTTGTCCGTTCATATTCTAAATGCGTTCGGGGTAAATTAAAAAATTTTAAAAATTTCTTAAAAATTAGTGAAAAATTAGACAAAGGTTATTTTAAATTTTTGAAAAATGTGGGGTTGGTGTTTGGCATTTGGTGTGTCCGTACGGGCGTCCATTCAAATTCCTTTAAAAATATATTTTTTTAACCCAAAAATTTAGAAAATCCATTAAAATTATAAATTTTCATTAGATTTGAGAATTGTCGGGCAAAATTGAAAATTTCATGAACGATGGGATTCTCAAAAAAATTACAAAATTTTTTAAAAATTATTTTTAGAAATCCTAAAAAACTGATATTTTTAAAATATCAATGGTATTTTGGCAAATCTAAATTGCTAAAAATTTTCTGAAAAAATATAGGTTTGGAATGCCATAAGATAGGTTTGGTGAAATTCAAAATTATCGTATTTTGAGGCCCAATAAAATTAGAAAAAATTAGGAAAAAATCATGATACTTTTTTTTCCTCGAGAATTTAACATTTTCGAGGGTTATTTAATGTTGAAATACATTTTCTCGTGCTGACATTAGATAGATCCAGGTTATTTGCATACTAGGGAGTTTCAAATTGTTAAGGTATATATGGGTGGTATCATGGTGGTATGGGACGCTAGCGATCCCTCACATATATTATCTTATGGGATAATTTGGGCTCAAGATTGTTGCGTTGCTTACATCACTTAGCATGTTGACCTCAACATTCAAAGATAATCTCTGAATTCATTTAAAGTTATTGTGTGGGCATTCTCTAGATAAACTTCTTTTATCTATAGCCTGCATCATGTATTGATGAGTGTAATCTCGTCGGCATTTTCACTTGTTGAAATCTCTTTCTTTAGAGTTCAATGAGTTTATCTTGTTGTGTTCGGATTAAGGAAATTTGGATTTTTCCTTTGTTGGCATTTCTTTCTCTAGTTCCGTACTTTAGGTGATTTATACAATCAACCTGATGGTTTACAGATGGACATATGTGACTCATCGAGACGTTGATGACTCTCTATGTTGATATGGGTAATTCGGAACACTGATAATTCCATGAGCAGATGTGGTTACATCGCGCCGCCAATGGTGGATACATGGTTCCTGCTGTTATAATGCCATGTTTTCCTACTTTATTCCGAATGGTTTACAAACGAGGAAACTACTTTGAGTATGAATTGCTCTGATCATCCACAGTCTGATGGGCAAACAGAGCATATGAATCAGATTGTATGTTTCGTGCATATGTCTCTGGAAAAGCATCAAATTGAAAAAAGTATCTTCCAATGATGAAATTTACCTATAACAGTTTTAAATATACGGCTATTGGTTCTAGTCCGTTAATGCTTATGTATGGGTATCAACCCAGGGCACCTATTAATATCGGTCTTAAGGACATCGAGCTTGATGCGTCAAGGGATTTCTTGCGGTGATATGCAAGAAATGCTGACCGAAGCTCGGGATTCTATAAGGAGTGCTCAGGATAGGGCATGGTTCTATGCTGATAGAGGATGCTCAATTTGGTCTTTTTGAACCAGGAGCATTGGTTTATTTAAAAGTTCCTAAAGATTTTCAGACTTTGTGGTCCATTTCAATATATACATCGAATTGGCACGGTGTTGCGTATGAACTTAAACTACCTCCACATGTTAGAGTTCATCCAATCTTTCATATCAATAGATTGAAAGGGAAACTGGGAGGTGAGGATAACATAGTTACTCCTCAAGAACTCGTTGAAGTTGAAGAATTATCCTATGTTCCACATGAACCTGATAGGCTATTGAATTCAGGGAAAGGAAACTTTGTAGTTGACTAATCCCTGAGGTTAAAATTAGGTGGAAAGATAGGGAAATAGAGGATTCGACTTGGGAGTGGGTTGATATTTTTCAGTGCAGTTCTCCTTCTTTTTGCAAGAGTGCAATGTTTTGAGAGCGGGGAAGTATATTATATGCACATTATGTGTGCATATACTAGGAGGCTAACCCACATTAGGCTTGTGAGCATGGGAGCATGGGAACAAGCTCTAGTGGAGCATGGGTTAGGACTAACCTTAAGGGTTAAGGTTAGGGTCAGGCATCCAAGGGTCACACATGGGAAATGGAGAGTTGCCACGTAGGCTGTAATGCCTGTGGGGTCGACGGCAGACCGGATGGCGAGACGGGGCTTTAGCGTCAACGCCTCGGCCGGAGCGCCGAGGACGTGGCCATCCGGGGTTCAGTGGGAGAGGACGCCCATGCGGAGTCATGGGCGGCCAGGCTAGTGTGGACAGTAGGCCACACACTATATAGCTTGGGGGATGAGGGGCAATCCTCATTCTTCCTCTGTGGAGCTGGGTGGTGAGCCAGAGGCCGTCCCCTCCCGTGGTAGCGCTCGTAGTGGTGCTACGGTGATCTAACATTGGTATCAGAGCTTGGCGTCAGGATCACGGCGAGTGGCGTGCGAAGGTTCTACAGCAAGAAGTCGTGGAGGAGAAGAGGTTGGCCATAGCTGGAAGGAAGGTTTTTCTCTCTCTCTTTCTCTCTCTCTTCGTTGCACACACCCAAGCTCTCCATTGCAGGTAAGCAATTTCTGTGTTTTTTTTTTTTTGCTTTGGAGCTTGTTTGCAAGAGAAGAGGTCGTATCTGGAGGGAACTGGCGACCTGCCAACTAGCAAACCTTGTAATAACGGTTGTTTGGTGCTGTCGACTCTATGGAGTGAACATTGTAAGGGCTGCGGCCTGCCAACGGGCGGCCTACCTGGTACAGCCGACGGCTAGCCCAGCCAGGCCAGCGCCGGCGAGACGGCCAGTCCACAGGCGGCCAGCCAAGCCAACGCCGGCGACGGCCAGTCCACAGGCGGCCAGCCAGGCCAACGCTGGCGGCCAGCCCACAAGAAGCCAGCCAAGTGAGCGCAGCCGCGCCGACAGCCAGCCCACAGCCGGCCAGCCAAACTAGTGTCGGCCAGCGAGGATTTTTTTTATTTTTTATTTTTTTAAATCAAACGAACACCTCTCTCCCGGCATAGTGGTGGAGGGATAATCCCGGCAGTAAAGGGATAATCCAAGGTTGTTCAGGCTCAGGTTTCCGCAGGGGGAATAATTTTTTATGAGTTGCAGGCACCTTTCTCTCGGATCGGAGCATCCCGGAGTAGCGACGCTTGTAGAGGCTCGCAATGCAACACAAATCGGCAGTCCAACGAGACAGTCGCAGCAGCAGCAACAGCCGACCGTAAGGGGGGTGACTATTCTCTCTCCACTACTCATTTTATTAGCGTTTTTGTAATTTTCGAGTTCTTGCATTTTTATTTGTGCAAGAATTAAAATATGTCTTCTAGGCATAGTGTGTCCCCACCGCCTTCTACTTCTCTAGGGTTTTCAGGTCTCTTGTCCTCAGTCACGAGTTTGACCCCGACCAAATTGTCAGGCCGTATACGCCGGTCCGGAGTGCGCTTGTCGATCACACGTGATCCGCCAGCGCCCTCCTCGTCTGTTGACCCCGCCTTAGGACCTAGCGAGCCCGCAGAGGCGGTCGCAGTAGTAGCAGATGACCCCTTTCTGGGCCAATGAGCCAAATGACATGAACACCGACGTCGCCGAGGGGACTGAGGAGGACCTCTTGGAATATGACGGCGATGATTATGACCTATTGGACCCTGTCGACGTCCTGATAGAGACGGAGCTCTCTAGAGTGGACTTTTTAAATATCTTAATGCAAAACTGAACAATATGGGTAAAGTCCAGGCTGACTTAGTCACGATGCTATAGAGCATCTCCACACAGTTAGATGCACTGACAACCGCCTCGGCTAATCGTCGTGATAGACGAGCTCTTGTGTGGCACGGATGAGCGTAGCCTCACCAGTGGTTGCAGGAGTACAGGCCGATGCCCCTGCAAGGCCGTCCGACAGCTTCGTCATTATTGAAAGACTTAAAGCCGCCTAGTTTTGGTGGCGAGGAGAAGGAGAGAAACAAGGACGACTCAGTCAACATGTTTCTAGCGAAGTGGTCAGACTTGCACGCGCTGCGACAACAGCCTAGCCGGGTGCGGCCCGTTAGAGGCTAGCCTCTCATTAATCGACAAAGCGTACAAGTGGTGGATGAGTTTGACAACTCGTCCTGCCAGTTGGACGGAGTTTGAAACGATGTTTCGTCGAAAAGAGTTTTTGCGTGTTAATGAGGCGGAGAGAAGTTGGGAGTTATGGGACAAGTGCTCGATGGAGAACAAATCCCTGACTCAGTACATCTCAGACTATAGGGAGATAGTACTCAAGCTAAAGGGAATCGATGCATTCCAGACATTGCGAGGCTTTAAAAGAGGCCTCAAAGATGATTACCTTGAGTACGTAGAGCCCTTACAGCCTAAAGACTTAGCAGAGGCAGTTAAGTATGCACAAATATTTGATGACATCAAGCGCCATAGTGCACGTGGTGGTTCGAGCAAGGCCGAGGGTAGTGAGAAAAGGAGGTCAGGCCGCCTTAAAAGAAAAGGGTTCCGTAGTGATAAGCAGGGGGATAGGATGGACCATGGAGGACAAGGTGGTCATTGGTCTAAAAAACCGCGACCATCCAAGAAGAAAAGAGACAGCGAAGTCCAAAAAAAAAGAGGAGTATATTAAAGCGCGAAAGAAAAATCGCTGCTTTAATTGCAACAACGATGTAGGCACACGAAGGCTGAGTGTCCAAAGCTTAAAGCCAGCACAAGCAGCAACGAGCCCAAAAGAGATTGTAAATCCTCTAGGCAGTTGCATACAGTGAAGAGACTCTCTCTCAGTTTCGCAGAGTTCAGAGAGGTGACAGTGTGTCATTGTTATGAGCATCACACTTGTTTGGTGTGACACCAGCGATGTGGTAGCCTACTGTAGGTCCGCATGACATGGTGCACATGTATGGCACCATAGGTGGCCATAGAGTCACAGTTTTTATCGATGATGGAGCTAGCCACAACTTCTTGAACTACTCATTTAGTCAAGAAGTTGGGGTTGATTGAGACCCATAGCAATCATGAGTATACTGTTGGCCTAGCCAACGGGTATGACAAAACGGTATGGAATACCGTAGTATTGGGGGTCCCATTATCTATGCAGGACTACGAGGCTCCGCTTGACTTTCAGGTCATGCACTTAGCCAGAGCAGACGTATATCTAGGCAGGGAGTGGCTGTATGGCTTGGGCCCTAGTCTAGCTCGGAGTTACCTACATAATACGCTACATTTTGAGCATGGAGGTAGAGTCATTATCCTACAAGGCGACCGTACGGTCCCTGCCACACCACTTTTTTCCTCCATGGAGCTGTGCACAGCGGTCCGCAGAGACCAGATAGCAGAGGTATATGCTTGTTACCCTCTTTTAAATTCTACTTCCGTAAATGAAACTGTAGATGATGTTTGCGTAGACAAACAAGGAAAACAAAATAGCCTTGGACGAGACCCACTGTATGAAAACCTTGTTTGGCATGCATGCGATTCAAACAAGAAAAAATCCAAGGTGAAAGAGACATTAAAGAAAAAGTACATAGATACTTTAATGAATTTATTAGAGGAATTTCAAGATGTTTTTCCTGATGATTTGCCAGATGGCTTACCACCATCTAGAGAAGTAGACCATGGCATCGAAGTTATGCCAGGATCAAAACCTATAAGCAAACCTGCTTATAGATTAAGCCACTCCAAGGCACAGGAGGTGGAAAAACAATTGACGGAATATTTGAACAAAGGCTTTATTCGGCCTAGTTCAAGTCCATGGGCATCGCCTATTCTTCTGGTAAAGAAGAAAGACGGATCTATGCGGATGTGCATAGACTATAGGGCTCTTAAATCACGATTAAGAACAAGTATCCGATGCCACACATGGATGAGTTGTTTGATCAACTCTATGGATCCAGATACTTTACAAAAGTAGACCTGAGATCAGGGTATCATCAGGTTAAAATTAAAGCAGAAGATGTTGCGAAGATAGCATTTAGGACCCGTTTCGGGCATTGAGTTTTTGGTTATGCCATTTGGGCTAACCAATGCTCCAGTGACATTTATGACGTTGATAGACAATATTTTACATCCATATCTGGGAAAATTCGTAGTAGTTTTCTTAGATGATATTCTTGTGTACAGTAAGACACAAAAAGAACACATAGAGCATTTGCGTCTAGTGTTCGAGTTGTTGCGAGAGCACAAACTATTTGCAAAGAAGAGCAAATGTGAATTTTTCGAAACAAAAATTCACTACCTTGGCCATATTATATCCGCCGATGGTACGCGGATGGAGCCAAAAAAAGTAGAGGCTATTCTTAAATGGCCAGTGTCGAAGAATCTCGAGGAACTCCAGATTTTTCTTGGCATGTCGGGGTTCTACCGACAGTATGTGAAGGACTACGCGAAGATCGCAGTCCCATTGACTGACCAGTTACGGTCAAAAACTAAAAACGTTAGTTGGGGGGAAGCCCAACAGAAGAGCTTTGATAAGCTCAAGGTGACCGTAGCAGAGCTGCACCTGTTTTGACTATTGTCGATCCAAATGAGCCGTTTGTCTTGGAAACAGACGCTAGTAATGAGGCCATTGGGGCCGTACTTATGCAAAGGGGATGCCCAATTGCATTTGAGAGTAAAAAGTTATCGTGCACAGCGTAACTACTCGGGTTACGAGCGAGAGTTACTAGCGATAGTTCATGCACTGACCAAATGGAGACACTATTTATATGGTGCTTCTTTTGAGGTCCAAACGGACCATGAAAGTTTGAAATGGCTTTCAAGTCAAAGTGAACTGAAGGGTAGAAAAGCTTGGTGGGCAGAGATTCTACAGGAGTTTGACCTTCAGATACGTTACCAGAAAGGTAAGTATAACATGGTGGCAAATGCACTTAGTCGCATGCCACAGATTAATGAACTTAGCATTTCACAGTCTTCAAGAATGATTTCTTGGAGTCACTACGTGGTTTATGTGAGCACGATCCATCTTTTACAGAGGTCTGGCACACTGTACGCGTATGCACTTCTTCACAGATGCGACCACCTCCCTTGTTGGCACGAATTGCTAGTCCGAAAAGACTGGCCGAAGGTGCAACGGGAAGGGAAGCGAGAGTTAGTCTTGAGAAACTAGCTGTGTCTTCTGGGTATAGTTTGGAGCCGGAGAGCTTTGACGTAGGTGCAACGGGAAGGGAAGCGAGAGTTAGTCTTGAGAAACTAGCCGTGTCTTCTGGGTATAGTTTGGAGCCGGAGAGCTTTGACGTAGGCCCTTCATCACCTTTGACTGCCACGGCTTCAAAGGGGGGTGATAACTTTGTCGAGGGGAGAAATATGCTAATTACTCCATTGACGACGAGTACTTACTCTACAAGGGTAGAGTATGTGTACCAACTATTGGGGTGACTTTTGGGCCCAAATTCTTAAAGACAGTAATGATAGTCCAAGTGCGGGTCATCCCGAGATTCAGAAGACCTATGCACTAGTAAAAAGATAGTTTTATTGGCCTAGTTTGTTTAAGGACGTCCAGACTTATGTGCTGAAATGCAATAAGTGCCAGGTCAATAAACACGAACGTCTTAAGGTTGGAGGACTACTCCATCCGCTGGAGATTCCTCAAGGGAAATGGGAAAGTATTTCCATGGATTTCATTACTGGTCTACCCAAGACGAGTCAAGGGAATGACTCGGTGTGGGTGGTAGTGGACAGGTTAACTAAAACGGTAAAATTTATCGTTGCCACGAAGAAAACTATTAAAATGCCAGAGTTAGCAAAACTCTTTATTGAACATCTCTACAAGCTATATGGCCTGTCCGCAGATATAGTGTCGGATAGAGATAGAAAGTTCAACAGTCATTTTTGGAGGGAAGTCTTGAAAAAGTTGGATACTACTCTGAGTATGAGTACGGCATATCATCCGGAGTCTGATGGTGGTCAAACTGAAAGAGTTAACCAAATTCTAGAGGATATGTTACGTTCTTATATTAGTAAGATGCAATCTAATTAGGAAGAGTACTTGCCCTTATTGGAGTTTGCCTATAACAGCTCCAAATACTCAGTGAGTGATTGGATTTACACCATTCATGTTAATGTATGAATTCAAGCCAAGATCTCTGATGGCTGTAGGCCTAGAAAAGGAGAAGATTCAATCTGTCAAGGATTTCCTTGAAGATATGAATGATATGCTCAGAGCCGCACGTGAGAGCATTCGTAATGCTCAGGATCGCGCTAAAACTTATGCGGATAAAGGATGTAGAAAGGTGACCTTTGCAAAAGGTGACTTTGTATTCCTCAAGGTTCCTGCGTAATCAGAAACCATGAAAACGGGAAAGTGTGATAAACTTTCTTCGATATATTGTGGTGCTTTTAAAATCCTTAAGAAGATTGGGGACGTAGCATATAAACTTGAGTTACCGGAGAGTTCTCAAGTCCATCCTGTCTTCCATGTCAGCAGTAAACTGAAGAAATCAGTTCACGGGTTAGAGAATGCAGTTTCTCTAGAGAATTTGGTGGACTTGATAGAGCCACCAAAGATACCACATGAACCTGAAAATATTCTAGAGTGTCATGACAGACAAACCCAACATAAAGTGTACCAAGAGGTACTTGTTGAATGGACGGATAGGGATGAGGAGGCAGCTACTTGGGAATGCCGTAGTGCAATTTCCAAGAGGTTTCCCCAGTTTGTTTTCGAGGACGAAAACTCTTCTTAAGGGGGAGTAATGTCACGTAAGCTGTAATGCCTGTGTGACCAACGACTGGATGGCCAGACGAGGCTTTAGCATCAACACCTCGGTCGAAGCGCTGAGGCCATCCCCGGGGTTCAGTGGGAGAGGACGCCCATGCGGAGTCATGGGTGGCCATGCTAGTGTGGATGGCAGGCCACACACTATATAGCCTGGGGGATGAGGGGCAATCCTCATTCTTTCTCTGTGGTGGCTGGGTGGTGAGCCAGAGGTCATCCCCTCTTGTGGTAGTGCCCGTAGTGGTGCTATGGTGATCTAACATTGAGTCAAGAGTCACTTGAGGGACCTCCTATATAATAGGGGCATGGGGCACACTCAAGGGAGGCTTGGAGGCTTAGGCTATGGTCTCTTGTGTAGAGGATCATATCTACTCACCTACCATTTCACACTATAGCTACATGCTATTGGATTGAAGTTATACCTCTTGATGGTATGGGACATCAAGGTAAAGTTATGATGTATTTAATTATAATTCATGTGTGCATCCCTTGGGCTCAGGGGTGGTTCGGTGGATGAGTTTATGCCTGATTCATGCATGTTTATGCATAACAATTATCTAGAGAGATCTTAGGGTTTTAACAGAGGTAGAGATTGGTTTGAGGCATGGAGAAGCACTCCCAATCCACCACCAAATGGGATGTCTAGACACTCAATCTTCTTTCGACTTCCATATTGGTGTGACATGAAGATCAATCATCTCTTAGATCCCATGCATATCTTCAAGAATGTGGAAACAAATATTTGAGACCATCTAATTAGTAAAAGAGATACAAAAGGTGCAAGGGATGACTTACAAAACATTGGACGCCTTCAAACTACATGGCTAATTGAAAGTGAGAGCGACAAAATAGTCCTACTAAAGGCACCATGGTTATTAACCAAGAGGGAGCACAATAAGGTGAAAAGTGTGATCGCCTCTTTTCGTACACTAACAGGAGTAATGCATTCATTGAAGGGTGCCTTCACAAAGACCAAAAAGAAAGGAGAGGAACAATTATATGGCCTCAAGACACATTATTGGCATAAGATATTACAAGTATATAAATATTCACTTTTTCATTTTCTCTTTGTTGTACATAATTTGTAAGCTCATATACTAACTTCCATTTTTTTTCTATGCATAGTTTATTCTTCCAATTGCCATAGTTGGTTGTGGAGACAAGAAGGTGAGAGACTATTTACAAAATGGGAGGCTTGGTGAGGTATGAATCTTCTCTTCAATTCACTAAGTTATTGCTTATTTGGAATTCTCATGCGCTCACAAGTTATGTATTGGTAAATAGTACACATAATTGCTATGTATGTAGGTACATATCCTTAAAGGAGATAGATCCTACATCCATTGAGATGGCTCATCTCAATGCTATTGAGGCAGTGTGTATGATCGAGGACAACTTTCCTAGAACAATTCTCACTAACCGATTGTATCTTGTGGTGCATTTAGTTGATGAAGTAGCGTTGTGTGGTGTTTTCATGTTCTTTGGATGTTTTTTCTTGAAAGTTTCATAAAAACCTTAAAAGACTTTGTGAGATAAAGAGCAAAGCCAGAAGCAAGCATGGTAGAGGGATGGTTGATGATGCAAAAGTCTCTTGTGTATATCTCAAAACATATATCTCGCATAAATCCTTCCATGCCACGATTGTGGAGCAATGAGGAGGATGACCGACTAATCACTAATGTGCCTTAGGGAAAAGGAAGACAACGAAGACTAGATGAATAATTACGCCATAAGGTGAATACATTCTGCATTCTAAATAGTCCCATCGTGGAGAAATGGATTGGGAGATACAAGGATGCAAGATGAGAGAAGAGCTTTCAGAAGAGCAAATAGATGCTTGCCATTCCCACCTAGCTTGGAACCTCTACCAAATGTGATCAATATAGAATAGCTTCGTATGGAAATATCGATGGCATCGCAAAATGGAGAGATGATCACAAGAGAAGAGCATGAGTATGCAAGAGGATGTGTCCCTCAAGTAAGTACATTCTTCATCTCTATCTCACGTATATACCTTGTTTAATACACTATACTAAATGTCATCCTTGTGTTTAATGTTAGTACAAACTATATAATGCAATATGGTCAGAGGGAAGACACTTTCGCACGAAGCATGTGGATTATAAAAGAAACACATTTGATTGTTGTGTGATGACAACTTTTGAGTAAGAAAGTCAAGCCAGTAGACATGATTCCAATGTCATAGAGGACAATCTTGAGTATTGTGGGATATTCTTGAGGTTGGATTTAGAGCATTTAGTCTATTCATCTTTGATGTCAAATGGTTCAAGGTGATACATAGAGGTGCCCAAGCAACCGTGAAGAACATCCAAATGGGTTATTTCAAACTGATTCTACCAAGTTTTGGAATGATGAGAAAGATACCTTCGTACTACCTCAACACTGTCTTCAATAGGTTAGTAACCCAACCAATCCCAAATTAAATCTTGATGTTGTATAATAAAAGTGTAACCCCTTTGCTTTGTAATATTAGGTTGTGTTTCATACCGATCGAATTAATCCAAAGTGGTGGTATGTTATACAAGTTTTCCCTCATTCAAAACATATCTTTCAAGATCAAGATATGGAAGTTGAATCTCTGGATGAGGTGCAAGTACTACCTCAAATCGGCTCATTGGAAGAAGACGATGAAGAAAACATTTTGGATGGGGCCGATGAAGAGCATGAGAAGCATCAATTGGAAGAAGATAATGAGTCACCTATCAATCATGACAATGCTTCATTGGATCATGATAGTGATATTGATATTGATATAGAACCCCATCTTTCATTGAGCTTCCATTAGATATAGACATTGATGAAGCAACACATATGGATTTATCAAAAGATGGGATAGATTCATGATCTTGACATTGTTTCGCTTCTCAAAAGTTTTTAACTATCTTTTTTTTGGCTCGAAACATAGCTTCAAGGGTTTTAATAGACGTTTTTTTAAAACTATATATCATTTTCTGTGTGTATATGACATGTATTTTTAGAATTCAGCATCCAACAACTCTCTGGAAATTCATGCAATGAAAATAGTAGCATAATTTCACTGCTATTTTTGATGTTCAGTAGTGAAATCACAGTATACTCTATGTATCTTGTGGAGAAAACCATACAAAAAGAGCATGATTTGGATGAATGTCCCCCATATTGTCATTGGATCGTCACTCACAGCCTATTGCGAGTAAACTAACTTCGCACTGTTTACCATCCTAGAAGCACATCCATTACTTGTGGCACTGCTACATATCATCATAAGATCACAAAACAATAAAGGAAAAATATAAGGGTTCAGCACTCGCCACCCAACCATGGGCTCCAAACCACACGCAATGGTGAGCCACCCACTAAGCTAGACACCGCACAACCCTAGCAAGCATGTGCCCATAAAGAATGCGCATCTCATACGACACCCCCAGTCATCACGGTTATTACTGGGCAGGACCCACTATAGGGCTAACCTCTAGTTGGGAGCCTTGGGATGCCCCATTACCAAGGTAAAGCTCCATAATTAGGACTACTCATCACAAATGACCCATAATCTCAACTATATAGCCACTTGACCAGTTCACACTGTTATAAGAACTATCTTGTCGACCTCTTAACACTAGCCACATTGTGTCCACACCTCCACAATTAGGACTACTCACAAATGAGCTATAATCCCAACTATATAGCCACTTGACCAGTTCACACTCTTATAAGAACTATCTTGCGAGCCTCTTTATGCAAGGATTCTCATTTTCTATGGTGACATTGATGAACTCCTCCTGGCCGACTACTGAGTTGACAATCTTGCAAAGAGTTGATCATGTGGCAAGGGTAGTTCACATGCATTGTTGGAGAGAAGGAGAATTGGGTTGCCACCAATGCATGTGGTGGAATGCATGAGGAGCCAAGGAACTCACTAAGTAATCCCACATGCGAATCAGGGGTTGGATGGACCTCTATATATAGCATAGTGGGCATGGTTCTTAGGTATCTTCCCCCCTCGGGTTTTGTGTAGACGTAAGGGAGGTAGCTTGCGATGAGGATTGCTGCCTTCAGTGATCGTTATGTTGTGATCTGGTTGTAGCCTCTGGGGATTCGTTCACACACAACAAGGGACATAACATTCTCCCCATCCTAATGAGAGGAAGGCTAAGAGACAAAGTTTGAATACTATCATTAAAGTGAAGCAACATTCTCCGATGTGTTACCTTCATCAGGACAATCTCTCCATCCAATCAACCACTCGAAAATAATTTGATTCCTAAGGATATGATCCCTACAACGTGCAATGGCCACTGGTTCGTGTGTGGAACAAAGATAGATAGATCCTCAAGTCTTCTGAGCTCTTAATCAGAAATTGCACCCAGTAACTCTTTCAGTCTACTAAGATGAAAGATAGAATGCACACGTACTCCATCCAGGAGACAACCTACAAGCAACCTCATTTTTTTTATAGATCATAAATGGTCTAGAAAACCTTATAGACTTTTCCAATCCTCATTACCTAAGAGTCTTTTGGGATTCTCAAGTAAACCCATTGACCTTCTTTAAAAAATCTAGCTGAACCCATTGACCTTCTTTCAAAACTCTAGCTAATCACTTTTGACTGGCATAAAATTGTGATGCAACACCAACGGACTTTCTCCATCCACGTGGCTCTAGGTTGAAAGCCATACATGAGGATAAAAGGATAAAAGGGCTCATCTTAGTAGCAAATGCTTAGCACTATTGTAAGAAAACTCTACTGAGGATAATCTTCCCAATCAGGCGACCTCAAAGAGACATATACACGTAGCATATGTTCCATAGTCTGATTTACACATTCTATCTGGCCCATCAAAGTCGGGGTGGTCAAATGAACTCGGACTCAACTCAACTTAGTATCCAATTTCTTGAATATTTTGTGCCAAAAATTGTAGCAATATTTGGTAGTGGTGTGTGAGCACACTAGAACCATTCGGGGTACTTTCTCTCTCTTTAGGAGGTTTTTTTCCCCGTGCTAGTGTACACCCATTTTAGGGTATACTTATCATCTCATTCTGTGTTCCCTTAAGCTTCTCCATTGTGTGTATATGTGTGCATTCTTGTAATCCTGTTTTTACATTTGAAGACCATGTTAGGGAGTTTGGGAAAATCCCAATTTCCATTTTGCAAGATCAAAAAATGTGGAGCATGGTAAACCTTTTTAAGATTTTGTCAAAACCCCCTCATGTGACATACCATTGGAAAGATCTTGAAGAGTAGGCTCTAAATCCACATTCTCCGACAACGTTTGAGTTGGTATACTCAAGATACACCAACAAGTAAATTGAGAAGAAAATTCCCAAAGTATTGAGAATTTCCCAAACCCTCTAATATGGTCTTTTTGGTATCAGAGCATACGCTCCTCGCCTTCACCCCACGCCTTCACCCCAAGTCACTTATCTTCTTGGATCGAATCAAGGAGCCCATCTAGGTGAAGAAAGAGGAACTTAAAGTGTGAAGTAGTTTGTACTAAGGTTTTGCGGTCATATTTTCATTCCAAACACATTTTAGGGTCCGTTCGTGTGATTTTTTATTTTTTACATACTTCTTTATGGACCAGATTTGCACTATTCTTTATCAGATTTTAGAGTAGTATTGTCAAATCTACTAAAGGCGAGTGTACAGATACATGTGAAAGCATCATCAAACACTCACCACACCATATCTTGTCTACGAGCTACACTTCAGTGAGATTGATCTCTACATCTTATGAGTAAAATTTCTACTCACTTTACTATGCATTTTTCATACACCGTCCATGTCTCCATTGTCAGTGGCCTTATTAGCAGCCACCTTAGTTGCATCAAAGGATTACTTAGCACTTGTTTGCAGGCTGATTGATTACTTGCATTTATATTATTAGAAATGGCAGATAGTGATGTATTTTGAATGTTATCCCCAACTGAGGATAAGCTTGATAGAACCAACTACCCATTATGGTCCTATATGATCCGGCATGTATTGGTAAGAGTCTTTGTTATACAAAGTCACATTTGCTTTTTGCTGGCTAAAATGATAGAAGCATTAGGGGAAATTTGGGCTCCAAATGAGCCCTTTAAGGGCTTTCTCTCTCCTCCTGGAATCCTAGAAAAGTGTTAAAAATATTATTATATTAGGTTTCTCTCTCTTCTTTCCAAATCTAAATTTGCCTTTTTTCATATTTTTTAAAGATATTTAATTCTTATTTTATTCTAATGTGCTTAGATTCTACGTAACATCAACCACTGTGAATGAAAATTCATAAATGTGAAAAGCTAGTACTCTATAAAGTAAGAAAACAAGTACGAGAATATTTCTGACATATGTAACTATATTTTTGACATAAGTACAACATGGAATTAGAAGATGTTGATTAGAAATAGTGGCACTTTTTAAAAGAACTTGAATATATCTTCAAGCAAACTTAGTATTTTGAAAAGTTCTTTTTTTTTAGTGTAATTAAACCTACATAAGTTCTATTCTAGTGCATTTTCATGAAGTTATGGTGGTTGTCATTGGACGAGTTTTCCTCATTTAATAACCACTCTTCTCCATTTTAAATTTCCCTCCATTCAAATCTTCAATCTCTCAAGGAAGCCTCTAAGATTTTGTCTGAATCTCCTCCTTCCTCATATATTATTTATGCATGGACAACAATGAAGAGAGATTTGACTTTTTGGTCCCTTCAAGTGGAACCACCAAGAAGTCATATTTACCTTCATTGATTTTCTATACCCAATTATTTTACTACCAAGAAGTGTTATTACATCAAGAAGGGCATCAAGAAGTGTTGCTACAGTGCTCAATGGAGGTATGGATATGTTAGAGGGCATTAAGTTTTATGTTATTTGAAATGCAAGTGTTTGAAATTAAGGAAGGATGGTGCACCGACTCATGATCAATTCATATGGGATGGTAGAACAATGGTTAGGGTGGATCCAAAGTGGGACCCTATACTTGACATTCCTTTAACAAGAGTCCATCCTTGTACACTATATGCGGTTTATAGAATCGTGGGAAAATTGGTTTATGAATATATATGTTTTGAATATAAGATGCAACCAATGTAAGAGGCCCAAGTAATGTGTAAGAGAGTGAAGGAGGTTCATTTATGCATGGTTCTACACAAAGGAAAACTGAAAATCAAGAAAGATGAGAAGAGGTCAGGTGCAAGTGGAAATGTGCCATACAAACCAAGTATTGGTGGAGCCAAGGCTAGAAATTTTTTGTCACCAAAGAACCATAAAGGCCATTTATTAGTTCTTCAACCATAGAAGTATGAGGCATGGAGGAAGTTACACATGGTTATCCGAGATCATAGTAATAATGGCGAGACTAGAATTATAAAGGCTAATGTATGGATTTCCTTTAATAAGGTTGCTACACTTCTACAGAAAATGACATTCAACAAAGAAGATGCCAACGACTTTAAACAAGCTATGACCACGTTTTACAAGTACATGGTGGAAGCATGTACATCAAGTAGCATAACACATTATACGGTAAGATCCCCAATTTTATATGTTCCTATGTTGTTTAGTGATTCTTATTGAAAACAACCAATGTGTATATGCTATTGTCATTTTTATTCCAACACATTTTTATTCCAACACATTTTGGAGTCTCATGGTCCCTACTTTGCAAATCAGGGAAGCTTAGCTATCTAGTCTACCCAAGGCATGGAGCACTCACATTGGCAAGCTCGTTATGGGCTTCAAAAGGCCACCTCGTATGGTGGTGGAATCCATGAAGTCAATGCATTGAGACAATTACTCATGTGGTGGTATAGGAGGATTGTAGTTAGGATAGAGGTGAAAGAAGCCAAAGCCGATAGAAGACATTGAATTCACGGGGCTTAATGCTTTGGATATTGAAAATTTGATGCTTCAATAAACTTCATAATTATAAATCAGCGACTTGAATAAAATTTTCATTCGTTTCAATTTATACTTCACTATATTCACCACCTCGCATGGATACTTTCAAACTTTCAAACTTTTAGACATTAAAAACATGGATATAACAATAGAGCCAAATCAGAAAGACCATACTCCATAAGTGTCATTGTATTACATTAAAAAACTAATTTTTTACAATGGATGGGAGTCTACTACTACTCTTGATCCTGCCGCGACTAGCATCCACTGGTGTGTGAAGCTTTGCCCTCTTTGAAGATGGCTCATCATCATCCTACAACCATAAAACTAGGAGAACTCTCGATCTTTTAAATCTGAGAAGCTCCCTTTTACCATATTCACTTAGCATCTTTGGATCCTTGATCCCACATGTTAATCCATATGTGGTATAGGCTAAGTAATATTTACTCCTTAGAGCATACACTTTGGGGCCCAACCTGAAGATTCGCACCACTAAAACTGCTTCTCCAGAAGCATGATTTTGTCTACATTTCACGTGACGAGGTATCCCCCAAGATATCTAGAAATTTTTTTGATTGCAAACAATGAAAATTTAGCTTTACCCTTTGAAAACTTTTTGTGGAATATAATGACCTGTGGAAATTTTTACTGGTTAATGTACTTTTCCAACGTTGAGTCCTTTCCATGTCCTCCCACTCATGATCCTCATGCGCTCATGAGAAAATCATCGTCATACACCACTAGCTACAAAACAAATTCGTTTAGCCAACAAAACAAATGCAATATGAAGCTTCATCACACGATATTCATAATTATTATAATCAGACCTTATGATTCTTTTCATTAACAAGTAAATCATTTTTCCATAAGTTGATTGATGACTCGACATAATGGATGGATGAAGACTCCTCTTCCCTTCCTCCCAATTGTTGTAGACTATTGAGTCTTCGCTGAATATCTTTAAATCCCTCTCTTCAATGGAAAGGTTGACTTCACAATGAAGGGCATCCTTGTACATCATTGATAATATTTGAGAAAGAGTATGGAACCCACTATCCTTGTGACATTTGAATCCAGTAGAAGATACTTATCCACACTTGGATTGATGAAATCATCATCTTCTTCAAGATTATGTGCGATGATGGCAAGACAATAGTCCTCCCTAATGTCAAACAATGCTTGAATATTTGTTAAGAGGACATACTGGTTTTTACCTATTAGATATGTTGGGAGGACTAAGGTCATAATGTGCTCTATTTCCTCTACCACAACGGGATCCTCATCATCAGCTCTATAACAACTTAGGTGTCTTCTCTTCTAAGAGCATCAATATCAAGCTACTCACACTGAGTTTCCTCTTTGCAACCAAGTTTATCTCCTTCGCAACCTCATAAACTTCATCATTTTGTTCTCTTGAAGGTTCCTCTGACCTCTCCTCACCCTCTTCTATTAAAACTTTCTCATCCTCAAGTAGCAGATGCAAATAGAAAATAAACCCATAGTGGTAGTCAACAAGATGACATTTATGCTTGTGTACTGGGCACTTACTATGTGTCTTTTTCTTATCCTACGGCACCTTTGAAATATCCATGTTTACCTTATCTCTTGAGGATATGAAAGAAACAAGATTGTCCACATGCATATACTGAACATTGTCCAGGATGACTCCATCATTCTTCAAAGTTGTATCCTGGTATTTCTACTCTTTCTCTTGGAGATATGAGCATCCAGACAAGATCATACTCTCAATGGAGACATTGCAAGAAAACATACGTGATATCTGAGGTTGGCGATGATGCTGGCCGACTTTGTCAAGGAAATCAAACAATTTGTCCTTAGGCGTTTCTTCAAACCCAATATCGGGTTCAACCTTGATCTCAAAAGGATGCATCTACAAGCAAAAAAATATGTCAAAATGATTGTTAACTTCATAGCAATGAAATAATAATGGAGATTTGTAGTTACAATGCAAACGTCAATACAACGCGGTTTATGATGGATGTTGGCGAGTGAAGTTTGATATCGTGTTGTGCTGAATCGAAATATACACGATCTACGTTCCACAAATATGCATCAGAAGTTAGCGATACTACAACTTTTCATTACAACACAACTATGAACCACAACCAGCGATCCCCTGTAACTTTTCATTACAACTATGAACCACAACCAGCGATCCCCTGTAAGGTTCCATATTCAAGCTATACTGATTTGTGTTGTTTAAATTTAAGCAAACACGACTATGAGATAGAGATATGGAATAGGGTTCCATATTCGAGCTAAAAAGACCTTGTATATTACAAGTCAGTACAACCCGATTTATGATGAGTGAAGAAGCCTTACATCGCATTATACTGACACTCACAATCATTTTTCAACTATACATGATTTGCATACGTAAAGGGATGCACTCACAATCATTTTTCAATTATAAAAAAGAACACTCTACGACTGATAAGACTTGAGAACTCACCTTAAAATTTCCAAAGGGTTGGAGACTATCATGGATCAGTATCGGGAAGATTATCACCTAGGAGAATTGCCAACAGCGATCGCACCATCAAAGAAGCAAGTAAGAGCAAGAAAATAGTTGCACAAAAAAAAAGCCAAGAGTTTCCGAAACTTGCACTATAAATAATGCATATGGAAGTGCGTGCGTTATCCCACGATCTTTACACATAGAAGGAATACATTGGTGATCGCCCACGTTCTTTCACATGAGTGATAGACACGTGTCACTCATGCATTCGATCATCATCATTGCATGTCACATGCACCTGATGCCATTACTTTTGATGTCATCCTGCAACGTCACACCTACTTAAGGTGGGACCTCTTATGTTAAACCCTTAATTATCAAATTAAGCAACGAGCTTTTCATAAATAGCAGCTTATTTTTATCGATTTTCATCGCCGTGATCTACTCTCTGTCGCCTATTCCATCTCGTGATCTACTCTCTGTTGCCTATTCCATCTCGTCCCTTCGTGGATGACATTCTATTGATGAGTAAGTTTTCATTTCTCAATCCAATGTTTATTAACTTGTGCCATGTCTTCTTTTTCCTTTTCTGCATCATGGACTCCCGAGAGATTCCTCTAACAAAAAACACAACACTCTAGCGAAGCGTATATATTTTTGGATTCTCTTATATCCTCACTTCTGGTTTCAAAGGAGGTTTCCTTTGTGGATATATGTCCATGGTTTAGGCATGTAGATTTGGACCAAAACCATATCTTTGTAATGGCCTACCATGAAAAGTAAGTGTCATGTAACCTAAATTGTACTTTTGGTATAGATACTAGATGTACCGTCTTATATTGTTTATTGACTTTTGTAGTGCACACTGGAGTTTGATTATTATAGATATTGAGTCGAAGCGATGTTATCTTGCCAATTTAACTGCAAGATTTCATGGCAAAGTGAGGCAGTAAGTCCACGCGATCATTTTTTATATTACTCTGAGAGAGAGAGAGAGAGAGAGAGAGAGAGAGAGAGAGAGAGAGAGAGAGAGAGAGATGAGAAGAGAGTTAGTATTGACAATTGACAAATGGTGTGCAGATCTACTAAAAAGTTAATAGCTAGTATTGAGGTCCTTACCTAGAAGGAGATTTTAAAGGCAACGAAGATCATTAGATGTAGATTCCCATAGCAACATGATGGCTTTAGCTGTAGTTGGGGAGTATGCTACAACACCATGTTGCTGCTACACTCAATGTTGAGACTACCCTTAGAAAATGTAGCATGCACTTCTTCTTTTCTAATGATTTCTCAGTTTCTTTGTACATTCACTGATAGCACATATGTAATTTTTTATATGTGTAAAATCTACGATTAGCAAAATATACAGATTTGGATGCACAATTATACAGGGCCACAACAATTGAAACTCTAATTAACAATATTCGGCAATGAGATCCTGATGTGCCATATATGTTTGTGCCCCCTCCACAATAGCCAAGACCAATGCTACCCGCCGTGTAGCAGTATCCACAAATGGCAATCAACAGGGAGTGGATCCACCTTGGAGACTCACCATCTTCTTAGCGAGCAAGCACAACAAGAGCATGTTACTGACTCTCCCCAACAACAAGAGCACTCTCCCCCACAACAAGAGCACTCTCCCCCACAACAAGAGCAAGCTTCCCCTAGCATCAGCCCATTAATCTTTGATGCAATATGTAAATTCAATATAATTGACAATGTAAGAAGGCATTGATCTTTGTATTAACTACTCTGGACATATACAAAATTTTGTCATGCTGACTATTAACAAGGCATTTTTGTATCTCCATGTTGTAATGTGATCTCTATGATATAGTCAGTATCACCAAGAAAACTTACTTTATGGTAATGTCTTTACATCTCCTTTACATGAAATGTTCCTTTCGTTTCCACGGTACCTATATGTAGAATTCAAAGTAATGTATGTAAGTAATAGCCTGTTATGGCTTAATGTTGAAATCTAGACATTTTCAAGGTAGAGGAGCAGGGATACCTAGGACGTGTGGTTGCCATTGAAGCAAATAGAAACAAAAAAATGCAAAAAGAAGAAAGAAGTAACATTTATACAACAACATATAGACCAAAGATAACTCTTGAAGTTTTATTGTAGATGGAAAGGTTACAATCTCAAGGTTCGATACAAATAGAGTAGATTTTGGAAGCTTCACTCCTGCTTCTGATTTTTCTACCATCTAACTTAAAATAGAAATCCCTCAGTGCATCACTACACATCAATTGGATCTCTTATCTAAGAAAAGCCAATGGCTAATGACTTTCTAGATTGACCACTACCTTGTAATCGGGTTACAACATCTATGATGGAAGAGTGAGTTCCATCATGCATGTCTTGATCCAAGCTTTAACAGACGCCTCTCCATAGTCGCCATCTTCTGTAATGAAATTGCATGCATAATGTTTGCCTCCAAATGAAATACATGGTCATAAAACACAATCAATGCTAAAAAGTAACAGATGTCACCCTAACAGAATTTGCTACAAACACAAACAAACTTTATGTTTTGATTTCTTTTTACTGTATTCTCTCAGCAGAAGATGGCTACTTCTATTATGAGACAGCTCTACCTTCCTGGTCGTTAGACATACCTTCACAGTTGCACTCTCTCATCAAACACAATTGAAACAACTCAAACCAAGTTCCATATCTCAAATTCTCATCAAACATGACACAAATACAAGCTATGAACTTTGAGTTTTCTTCAAAAAATAAAGACAAACTATCTTAACACCCTTGAGATAATGGGTCCAAACATATCAAAAGAAAACACCAAAAAACTTGGGTTTTTTTGATAAGTAGGCTCCAGCTATAACTCTCCCAAAAATCAACTTCTCTCACAAATTCAAACTGTAGTGAATCTACAACTACAAACTACAAGTTCTTTCCAAACAGATACAAATCAGAACCTAAATGTAACATCTAGCATTGTTACTTTGCGTTCAATGGCATCTTCTACAGAGGTCCTCTTTACATCCCATCCCTCACCCAAAATTGGTTCATCCACTCATTATCAAGGGACCTTACTTGATATGTTAACTTTGTTTTTTTGACACCCTCACATGATGTAAATATCTATGTAAAGGCGCTAAATGGTATAAACCAACTCAGATGAATATCCTTAGAACCTGTTGTGATGGTTTCATTGATGCAGCAATATCTGTTCTTATCTTATTCTTGTACGCTGCAATGATGTCTGTGCAAGAACAAAGCCATTCTTGGCTAGAAGAAGATTCTCTATGCTGCTAAATGGTTGGGTGGGTTATCATATAGCAATGTGCCTATCTCTATATGGAATACATTGATTCTTCCACTGATACACTTTGCATTCTATCACTCCTCCACATTCGATGGATATAAAGCTGCAAGAAAATTTTAATGCTTATCTACAGAGCACAAGACAATTAGGTATTAAATACAAAAAATAGAGACTACTTATTGAATCTTAATGTTTGTCTTAGATCTTGTACTTTCATCATGGTGATGTAGCATTATGTCCGTGTGCATATAAACATGTTTTCATTTTACCTTGAATTCTCCTCGAGTACTAGGTCTCATCGTGATCTAGTCTGACTTCCTGAACCGCTAGGATCCAACTGCCACATCGACATCCTTCTTGTTGAAAGGCTCCACATTTTCAATGCTATAGATGTATTTTCTCCTAGAGTTCGTCTACAAAGGAAAAATAGAACATTATTACCATTTCGTTGGGCTCAACAATCTAATTAACGAAAATAAAACTTTAAAGAATGTTATAAATTTTGCACTCCATTTTCCTTATAGTCGAGTTAACAAATAACCCTGTAAGTTTTCACAAATGAAATCATGGTCTGGAAGGTTAATGAACATAACAAAAAAATAAAATCAAATAGAAAACATGATTAGCAAACATAGCTTAATGAAATTTACCAGACTATTAAGATGGAAGAAAAAAGAGGTTGAGTTCCATGATTTATTATTATGTGTAACTACTTCATTCGATTCATTCCTATGTTGCATGCAAGGACGTAATAGGAACCAATTAAATGTGGATCCTACGTAAGCAACCAATAGAATTGTGAAATGTGGACATAGTGTGCACCTGACCACCTGACACCTCATTAACTAATAACAGCTATCTCCCTCATTGGCATTGCCGTGTTGCTATTTTCCCCTTGAGGCTTAGAAGTTGGTGCAAGCAAGCCCAGACACGTATGTTGCAAAATTACATGCATTTATTTAATTTTTCAAAGAAAATAAGTATTTAATTAAAATATGTATTATGTAGTCTCTTATATGCTTTTCTTCCCCCCAAAGTGTGATTAATATTGTGCAGATATACATGATGTGCAAGCAACAAGTGTTTTGCGCTTAACATATAAATTCATATTCAATGACTTATAAGTGGTTTTTAAAAAAATTTCACTGAAAATGAGCATTTATTTGAAATTGTTCGTACTGATAACTCCAAGAATTCATTCATCTTTTCTTCTTGGAATCTCAAGGGGCAAAATCTGGACAAAGTCTCTGTTGAAGGTACACTTTCATATCTTCCCAGTTGAGTTGATCTTGATTTAGATGATTTGATTTAATATGATACACTTTCATATCTTCCCAGTTGAGTTGATCTTGATTTAGATGATTTGATTTAATATGATTCGTCTAACTACTTTGAGCAACTTTCGTTAAACGTTAAGCTAAGCAAGGGCCATCTTACTATAATCATTGTGCCCTCAATGATTAAGTTACAAAATTCCCTTGAAGGTAAGAAAATACTTCTTTTATTTCTTCAAAGTTTATTACATACCTTGGGGAATTTCAACCCCTTATCCAAAAAGTAAAAAATGTTGGTAATGGTTTATTATTAGAAATTTTCTATGTGGAAGATACAAACTAAGATGGTTAAGTCTAACTAGGTATTTGTCTAAGGTAAAGAAACTTCCATCATAAATCCTATATTATTTTTATAAAATCCAAGTTTTCATGGCTAGAGTCGAATTTGAAGCATAGTATGAAAGATATTCTATATCTACTCCCACAATAAACTTCTCTTCTTCGTTTCATTAGTGTTACCACATGTACAAGGGATGGAAGGATTGACCAAAATAATACTCCTCACAACTGAGGTAATAGGATGTGGCCATTACTACTCTATCATTGGTCATATGCTTGAATGAAACTTGCAAACGGCTTCTTATCATTCTAGAGTAGTGGAAGGCAAGTTTTGAGCCATTTTGCATTTTTATTTACTCATAATTACTTATAATAAAAGGTAAAATTTGCAAACATGAAAGACAAAACATCTCTTTATTCAAAAAAAAGTACAATGAGGTATACCATTAGGCCATCAATGCTCAAGCCTTGCTATCATGGAGCAATGATACATATGAGTAGACATGCCACGATAAACATGCTCAGAGGTATGCCTAGCAGTAGAAATCATGTGGTAGGGAACAAAGTTTATAAGAATCCTATACATATGATGCCGAACTCTACGATCACATTATAGAGGTTCCTAAAGTGCTATCTCTTAAGATGTCTAATCCTATAACTCTCATCATCATGAGAGCAATGTTCTCTATCAACCTCTCATCCTACTATAAAGTGCCATGATCCGCTCTCTCGAGAACCACCTATGTCTCCAGTTTGCCATGGTCAAAAAGTAGATATGCTTGAAATGTCTTTCTAAGGTAGCTCGCTTTGAACATCGAGAAGAAGCTCTAAACATCGAGCTACAAAAGAAGAAGCTTGAAGGAAAATGCTTTCATGAAATGCATTGAACATAGAGCTAACAAAATAAGAAGCTCCGAACATCGAACTAACAAAAGAAGAAGCTTAAAGGAAAATGATTTAATGCCATCCTTAATCGAAAGCCACTGGACTCTTAATATGTAAGATCTCATCCTTCTCTTCCATCTCAAAGAGAAACCTAATAAAATATTGTAAGTTCCACTTTTGGGTTTTGCGATAAAATCATATCCTAACATTGTACGCTCAAATCTTAACATAGCAGCTCTGTGAGACCTCTACCCCTCTATCTATACACAAAAATCATGCACTAATGGTATAGTCACTCACTTAGGGCTTCATGTCATAATATTAGTGGAGTGTACCTTTTTGGCCTAGATTTGGGGTTGGAATAGAGTCTGCACAGGCCCCTAGAAGTCCACAAGTTTTTCTAGAGCTTCTAGATGTGCTGCAGTGGCCCCAAAGCTCTTGTACATGTGTAATTGAAGTACGACAAGGGGGAATTTGGTCATGAAGCATGCTTGGCATAAGCCTCTCTGTTTGTGTCTCTTTGCATAAAAACTAATCTCAACCTCCAATACTACCCCATAAATCTTGACCATCATATGGCTTATTATGATTGTCCTTGTAATTATTTACGTATTTACGATCAGTGGGGTCTCGTGCTTTATGGATAAGGATGATGGCATTAGTGGTCCAAGAGGGGTAGAAGTCTTCACACAAAGCTCTATGCAGCAAGAATGAGGGCTAAAAGTTATGCTTCTGCATGATCCTTAGCCTAGCCATTATACAACTGTAATAGGACCTTGGTGACGTTGGTGGCATTAAAGAGGATGGTTAAAATGGCACATGGATTTCTTGGTTATGTTATAGATTGATTTGGCATATCATAGAGGTGGCTCACATAAGCTTCCCATACGAGAGGGTATGTGATGGGTGTGGGTGGTTTCTTTTCATCAAGGATGCACCATGTCTCCAAATTGTCTTCGCTCAAGATAAGATATTACTACTTGAGTGGGTTTGAGTTGGCTCCATCATGGCATAAGATCTAGGTGACCTTTTGTGTAGAAATCTTTACACCTTCTATGCAAGTATGGCTTCCATATTCAAGCATTGTGTAAACTTGAGAGTAATTTATGTTTAGACCAGAGGACAAGCATCTTGTGTAAATTTGTTAACACATTCCTAGGGTTAACAAGAACTACCACCATTATCTTACATCAAGGAGTTAAGGTAGATACAACAAAAGGTCATACATTCAAGATATGAAGCAATGGTGTCCAAAGCTACAACTTGGACGAACGCCCGTAATGGTCCGATGGAATACTTAAGGCGATTCCCACTTCAAGAGCATGTGGAAGTTAGGATGAAGTTCCAAGTGATGTACTTCATGGATATATTATGAGAATAGTCATTATAATAGCATTAGGCCTCTTATGAGCCTAAAGTGCCCGGTTGGCCATAATTTAAGTGAGTGTGAACACTTATTGCCATGTATATAAGTGAATATCTCTCATAATACAAGAAACTCTCCCATTGTGCAATTGAGTCTTGATCTTGCTAATCTCTCTCCCTAATGCATGCTAGTGAGTGTGTGTGAGTGAAGTGAGGTGAGAGGAGGGACGAGTACCCGTAGTGCAACACGGTGGTGTGACAACACTCATGTGATGCGCGGTGGAATTGCTTCTCAATCAAGGAGTTGTAGAGCTTGGAGACCTCAAGGGTTACGAGCTCAGCCATTGGAAAGATTCTCATAATAGTTGCGGTTCATCAGGTAATCTTTTGTCGGATATGTTTCAAGGGGGGTTAGGGTGAGCTATAACATTTTTGGTGCCAAAGTTAACCCATTCCTAGGGTTCATAAGAACTACCACCGTTATCTTACATCAAGGAGTCAAGGTAGATACACCAAAATGTCATACATTCAAGATATAAAGCAACGGTGTCCAAAGATACAACTTGGACGGACGACCATAATGGTCCGATGGAATACTTAAGGCGATTCCTGCTTCAAGAGCGTGTGGTAGTAAGTTAGGATGAAGTCCCAAGTGATATACTTCATGAATATATTATGAGAGTAGTCATTGTAATAGCATTAGGCCTCTCATGAGCCTAAAGTTTTCGATCGACCACAGTTTAAGTGAGTGTGAACACTTATGGCCATGTATATAAGTGAATCTCTCATAATACAAGAGACTCTCCCATTGTGCAATTGAGTCTTGATCTTACTAATTCTCTTGCTAATCTCTCCCTAATGCATGCTAGTGAGTATGTGTGAGTGAAGTGAGGTGAGAGGAGGGACAAGTATCCGTAGTGCAATGCGGCTGTGTGACAACGCTCGTGGGAGCCCCGGTGGAATTGCTTCTCAAGGAGTTGTAAAGCTTGGAGACCCCAAGGGTTACGAGCTCGGCCATTGGAAAGATCCTTTCACGATATTTATGGTTCATCAGGTAATCTCTTGTTGGATGTGTTTCAAGGGAGGTTAGGATGAGCCATAACATTTTTGGTGCCAATGTTAACCCATTCCTAGGGTTAACAAGAACTACCACCATTATCTTACATCAAGGAGTCAAGGTATATACAGCAAAAAGTCATACATTCAAGATATGGAGCAATGGTGTCCAAAGCTACAACTTGGACGGGTGCCCGTAATGGTCCAATGGAATACTTAAGGCGATTCTCGCTTTAAGAGCGTGTGGTAGCAAGTTAGGATGAAGTCCCAAAGTGATGTACTTCATGGGGATATATTATGAGAGTAGTCATTGTAATAGCATTATGTCTCTTATGAGCCTAAAGTGCCCGACCAACCACAGTTTAAGTAAGTGTAAACACTTATGGCCATGTATATAAGTCAATATCTCTCATAATACAACAGACTCTCCCATTATGCAATTGAGTCTTGCTCTTGATAATCCTCTTGCTAATCTCTCTTCCTAATGCATGCTAGTGAGTGTGTGTGAGTGAAGTTAGGTGAGAGAAGGGACGAGTACCCATAGTGCAACGCGGCGGTGTGACAACACTCATGGGAGGCATGGTAGAATTGCTTCTCAAGGAGTTGTAGAGCTTGGAGACCTCAAGGGTTATGAGCTCAGCCATTAAAAAGATCCTCTCACGAGAGTTGTGGTTCATCAGGTAATCTCTTGTTCGATGTGTTTCAAAGGGGGTTAGGGTGAGCCATAACATTTTTGGTGCCAATGTTAACCCATTCCTAGGGTTAACAAGAACTACCAACATTATCTTATATCAAGGAGTCAAGGTAGATACACCGAAAGGTCATACATTCAAGATACGAAGCAATGGTGTTCAAAGCTACAACTTAGACGAGTGCCCGTATTGGTCCGATGGAATACTTAAGGTGATTCTCGCCTTCAAGAGCGTGTGGTAGCAAGTTAGGATGAAGTCCCAAAGTGATTCTCGCCTTCATCAAGAGCGTGTGGTAGCAAGTTAGGAGGATGAAGTCCCAAAGTGATGTACTTCATGGATATATTATGAGAGTAGTCATTGTAATACCATTAGGCCTCTTATGAGCCTAAAATGTCCAGTTGGCCACAGTTTAAGTGAGTGTGATAACTTATGGCCGTGTATATAGGTGAATATCTCTCATAATAAAAGAGACTCTCCCATTGTGTAATTGAGTCTTGCTCTTGCTAATCTCTCTCCCTAATGTATGCTAGTGAGTGTGTGTGAGTGAAGTGAGGTGAGAGGAGGGACGAGTACCCGTGGTGGTGTGACAACGCTCGTGGGAGGTGCAGTGGAATTGCTTCTCAAGGAGTTATAGAGCTTGGAGACCTTAAGGGTTACGAGCTCGACCATTGGAAAGATCCACGGCAGTTGTGATTCATCAGGTAATGTCTTGTTGGATGTGTTTCAAGGGGGGTTAGGGTGAGCCATCCCTTGGCTTTTTCCATCATTTTTTCTCTAATCTATGTATTACCCATTGCCCATTATCTTGATTAATGGTTTTCCATGAAAAAGATGTGGATTTGATAGAGGTTTATGTGTGGTTTTGTGAGAAATAGTTATCTTTTTTGTTTTGTAAAGAATGCTTTCTTTGCTTAATCTTTAACTTAATTTGTTGTTTTTGTTGTTGTGTTAATGTGATTTTTAATGTTCTTAGGGCTTGCACATAGAGTGTATTAGGCTTAGTTTGCATCTCTTGCATCAAACAATGTAATAGAATGTAATTTTTAGTGAATGTTAGTTCTCTTTGGAGTTAAACATAGAACTATAATCATTAATTTTAGGTTAAACTGTGTGTTTTTTGTTGGAATTGTATGCATTAGAGTGTTAGCAACCTTTAAGAGTAGCTTAATCCTTCAAAAAATTTCTCAAAACCATTAAAAATCCCTTGAAAATAATTAATCTTTCTTAATCGACTGGTTTTTATCATTAAGGATGATTAATCCACTTCAAGAGATAAAAAATTTAAAAAATGTATTATTTGGGGTCCAAATTGATCATGTAAGTAGTTGAAATTAATGTTTTTGAGTGTTTTAAGAGCATCTACATGCTTTAAAACACTTAATTATATCAATTTGGGATCCAAATTGATCATGTAAGTAGTTGAAATTGATGTTTTTGAGTGTTTTGAGAGCATCTACATGCTTTAAAACACTTAATTATATCAATTTCTTCATCAATGGTAGGAATTTGACTCTCTATTAGTTAATTTTACCTTAAAAGAAAGAAATTAAGAGCTTAATTAATCTCTAATTATACATTAATTTATACATTAGTTGATGCACATAGCTAGCAATTCTTTGCTCTATCCAATGATGTTCTCAATTGTGTGAATTAATTAGAGATTAGTGGTTAATTAGTTAGAGCTCTTGATTAGTATAAAAGAGAAAAAAATTAGTAAAAGAATTAATCTTTGATTAATTATTAATCACCTTTTTATATAACTCATTAAGAGTAATGAGCATTCAATAAGTAGATGCCCATGAGTTGTCAAATTGTCCATTTTGGGAGTCATTTATGAAGGATGTAAAGGGGTGTCATAAAAAGGTTGACTTTTTTTTATTCTTACTTACTATTTTGGAAAAATGCCTATATCTCCTTAATTTAAAATTCAAAAAATATCCCTCCCAAACAAGGAAATTCGAATTTTTCACTATAGTAAAAAAAAAAATCAAATCAAATAAAAAAATGGTTCATCATGAACCATTTTCTACACTCACATCACGTTCTAGGGGTCCATGCACAAAAAAAAATTAAAAAAACGGTTCACACGTGAACCATTTTCTGTACTCTCGCGTCTTAGGGTCTTAGGCCTAGGGGTCCGCGCCCAAAAAATAATAATCAAAAAATGGTTCACGCATAAACCTTTTTTCTACACTCTTACACCTTAAAGTCTCACGACCTAGGGGTCCGCGCCAAAAAATAAATAAATAAAAAAGTTTACGCGTGAACCATTTTCTACACACTCACACCTTAGGGTCTCATAGCCTAGGGGTCCGCACCCAAAAAAACCTAAGCGGTTCATGACGTGAACCCTTAGGTGTTTCACGGCGCGAACCAATCCCACGTTTAAAAAATAAATAAAAAATGATTCACGTGTGAATCATTTTCTGCACTCTCACGCCTTAGGGTCTCACATCGTAGGAGTCCGTGCACAAAAAAATAATAATAAAAAAATGGTTTACATCCTAAGCGGTTTACGACGTGAACCCTTAAGTGTTTCATGGCGTGAAACAGTCCTCGCACAAAAAATTTAAAAAAATCAATTAAATTTTATAAATTTCATAAATCCAGCTTCACGACGTGAACTGCACCTTGCTAGTTCACGAAGTGAAAGGGGGTCCATCGGCCAAAAAAAAAACTCTGGAAAACACTCCTGTTTTGGAGGCTCGTATCTCCTAAAACCGTGAATCCGATGAAGGTGCTCTAGTGCTCATCGCAAAGCCAACGTCAAGCTCTTCAAATTTGGTCTCGATCATTTGAAGTCAAAATTGATTGTTTTGGCCTTCGACCAGTATCCTCAAATTTCAACCTGGAAATCGAGGCAAAGAATAGTCAAAGCACTAAAATCGCAAAAAAAACAGCGCGAAAACGACTACGGACCATCTTTCGGCTACTTTTTGAGGGTCTAAACAACAAAATCACGAATGACTCAGAGAGACAAAGTTGTAGTACTCCAAAAATACTATAACTCTCTCATACAAAGTTTTTCAAAATTCTTGCTGGAACACCCTCGAAAATGTTCTACGAAACAAGAAAAAAATTCCTAGAAATTTTTTTCGTCTTGAGACAGTAATGGAAAATAGGTTTTAGGACCTCCTCTTCCATCTGGGAAGTTACTAGCATGCACTTTTTCTGGAAAAATATCCCTAAGGTTCACGTGCGTATAGTGTCAGCTAATTAGGGCAAATGGACGCTTGTTTGACCCAACAACGAAGAGTACACCATGACTTTTGAGGCTATAACGGGCTGTGAGAAAATCTAAAAAGCAATTAATGAAAAAAACAAGTGCTTGCTCATTAAAGAGCAATTGACAACGTCAGACATGGAAACGATAGAGGGACTATGTGGGCCGACACGCTCACTGGACCCAATGGTTGACAGCTTCGAGCCATTGATATCTATGCCCCAAATGCACCTCCCAATACCATTGGCCATGCCTACAACAAGAGTGTCATCGGGTTTTGCATCCCTTCTCACTTCAATTCCACCGGGCTTTGATCTTTTACCTAACATCCCACCAATCTTATAGGTACTAACCCTTTTCAAGCCCTAGATGCCCACACCTTAGATAAACTTACTAGTCTAGGAAGGGGGGTTGGCCAAGGACTGAGTGAGTCCCTACCCACAAGAGCACTCACATACGGTCTCAATGACTCATACAAAAATACGGCTATACAGATCTCCAAAATCATGGGCAAATATGATGGAACGACTGATCCTGTTCAATTCATACAAATGTTTAAACAGCAATGCGAGGCCTTTGGAAATCCAAACTGCCCCACCAAGGTACATGCGTTGAACTCATGCTTAGAGAGAAAAGCTAGTCGATGGTTCATGACATTGACGCCGGCAATTAAGACCAACTTTAGGACCTTGAAAACATCCTTTGTACATAGCTTTTCAAGACAAGGTAATCGGTGGAGTACAGTGAAAGAACTCTATTCAATTGAGTGTAAACCAAACGAAACCATTAGAGACTTTATCCTTCGGATAAAACTATTGGACTCACGATGTGAGTCATGGGAGAAACTAAACGATTCTCAATTAAAGAGTTGTTTCATTATGGGCTTAAAGAATAACAGCTTACACAACTTGATCATTGTATCCAATCCAGAAACATTTGATCATTGTTGCAAAGAAGTAATATGTTTAGATGACAACATAATGGAAGATAACCATGATACGAGATCTGCCTAATCTAAACCAAGTGTAGCAATAGCTAAAGAAAAATTGATCTTGGAATTGTCATTCCCTAAATTCTATGTAGCCTTGCTTAAAAGCTTACAACCAACATCTCTAACAGAGGATGAGATCCTTCAAAATCAACCATCCTTAATGCCTCTCCAAGTGACTAGAGAAATGCCTTGGAATTGTCATTCCCTAAATTCTATGTAGCCTTGCTTAAAAGCTTACAACCAACATCTCTAACAGAGGATGAGATCCTTCAAAATCAACCATCCTTAATGCCTCTCCAAGTGACTAGAGAAATGCCTTGTGTTAAGTCACGACCATCCTAATTCCCATTGTGCATACAAGGCACTTGTTTTTCTGTACTGCATATATTGTAAATCCTTTGGTCATGATACTACAAAGTTTCCCAATTCATTTATAAATAACCTTAAACCTCCATCTCCCGTGCACCAAACAGTAACAATCCAAAGGGTAGAATATGCTCAAGAAGCAGTTAATTGAACACTTCAGTGTTTCTATTGCCGTGGACCTCACAAAGTGACAGATTGCACAGTTTGGAATACTTCCATGCCCATAGTCACTGACACTTTGCAACCCATGTGTGAACGATGTGGCATTGACCACATGTTTCAATATTGCCCAAGATGAGTTGCTTCAATGCAACTTGTCTCACAAAATACAACTCTTAACATCTTAAGTGTACAAAACGGGTAATTGTCCACGGTATCCTTGAATGTGCTTACACGATTACAAGCTAAGATACGAGAGATAGTAAAAAAGAATGCAAAAGATACTACTTCGAAATGGGTAGAAGAAAATGCTTTAAAGAAAAATCTAAAAGAAAAAGCAACACCTTCTAAACCTAAGAAAAACAAGGGGCATCAAACTATTCAAACCAAAGCTAAATTAGGTGAGAGGAGGGACGAGTACTCGTAGTGCAACGCGGCGGTGTGACAACGTTCGGTGGGAGGCGCAATGGAATTGTTTCTCAAGGAGTTGTAGAGCTTGGAGACCTCAAGGGTTATGAGCTCGGCCATTGGAAAGATCATCACCACGATAGTTGCGGTTCATCAGGTTATCTCTTGTTGGATGTGTTTCAAGGGGGGTTGGGATGAGCCATAAAAAAATTTTACATGACCCTATAAAGATTTTTTGTATCATGTCTTCCTTGTAGGTAAAAAAGTTCTAAAGCTTTGCCTACTGTACAGATAATATAATCCCCACTACTATCAATGTGCAAATAATATAATCCCCCATACTATTAATGTGCATGAATGATTTGCTTCATTAATAATAGAACTCACATTTAATATAGCTTTATATTATTTGCCTGCTGTGCAAATAGTATAATCCCTACTACTATCAATGTGCATGAATGATTTGCTTCATTAATAATAGAACACACATTTAATATAGCTTAATGAATGATTTGCTTCATTAGTAATAGAAGTCACATTCAATATAGCTTAATGAATCTTATTTTGTTGCCACCTTTTGTGTGGCGTGTTTGATGTCTACTTCTTTGATCTTTTGTTGACCCTCCAATTGAAGGCCTTAAGTATGACTCTCAATAAAAGCATGAAGTACTTTGATTACCTTAAGGTGATCAAAGTACTTTGATTACCTTAAGGTGATGTAAGTGCTTTTTTTTTTGTTAAATATCATGTGCTACCTAGGTTTCCTTGTTCACTTTGTTGATGTATTGGCTATAAGATAAGTTGTTGTGCATCAAAGATTTGTACTATTCTTGATAAGCATCATAAACTTTGCAAAAGTAAAGGGTAAAATTTGCTACAACCTTGAGGTGATGTAAATGTTTTCTGTTTTGTTGAATATCACATGCTCCAACTTACCTAGGTGTCCTTGTTCACTTTGTTAATGTATTGGCTATTAGATAAGTTGATGTGCATCAAAGATTTGTACTAATTATCAGGTGTTTTATTCTTGATAAGCATCGTAAAAGTAACGGCTAAAATTTGCTACAATCTCTTAAAGAATAAACTAATGTACCATTTATTTTATCTTAGCACTGGTTTACTTAATCCATGCTTTTGGCATTGCCATCCTTGGTCTTTGAGAAGCTCTCCACTCCTAGGGGTATGATCTACAAGTGCAGTAAGTAGGGGATAAGAAAAAATTGGACTGGGGATATTCTTGGTACACATTTGCCATCAATCTCTTAAAAGTTATCAGAGCATTAGTTAACCCAAATGGCATGACAAGAAAACTCATAATGCCTATATAGCATTCTTGGGTATGTTTGCTTCCTCGAACCTAATCTAATAGCATTCTTGTGTATGTTTGCTTCCTCGAACCTAATCTAATAATATCCTGATTTCAAATCTATCCTTGTGAAGTAGTAAAAGGCATCATGAAGTTTGTCAAGGAGTTCATTAATACGTAGAAGACGAGATTGCTATTGTGTGGAGAGTGCCAAGCCTTGGGTGTAACCTTTATAATGGGTAGTATAACCACAAACCCATACTTAGAGAAAGGAAACATGAAGGAAACACTTACATCATGAACTAATGTTACTATTAGTTTCTAGAGGTTTAGAAGAACAAACGGGCTTATAAAGTTTAAAAGGAGTAAGGGTTTAGAATGTCCTCATTTTGCAATTAACTTACTCTCATCTTTTATCTTGTCGAATGGTTCTAATCATCTTGGGGAGGAATGGCTCTAATCTTCTCTATTGTGGGTGTTCTTGTGTTATTCTAAGTTTTTTGGAGCTTGGGAGTTTATTGAGTTCTCATGTTTAGGGCTTTGTAGATGAAATCCCTCTATGGTTATGGTGTTAAATCTCATACAATGTTGAAAAACTTGCATGCTGCTCCTCCTTGAAGCATGATTCATCTAGATGAATCATGCTTCTCATTGAAGCATGCTTCTTATTAAAGCATGAATCATCTAGTGGCGAGGACATGGGAAGCTACTTACTTCTCCGTTTATTATTTTCCTTCATGTCTTGTTGGGTCAATTTATTCTCTCCATTTGTAAAGAGGACACTACTTAGTGTCCTTAGAAAAGAAAAACTTGGGTAGCTAAAGGAGGCTATACATGAAATGGATAAGCAAGGAAGAACTAATCAATACAAACCTCCACTTTGACAAGATCCAAGTGTCCCACTTTTTCACCTAGCGATGTATAATATGCCTCAAAATATTGTTCCAGTGGGGCGTCTTGCCTTGACGTCGTTGTGAGTGCCATCAGTGGTGCATGCAAAAAGGCTCTTCGCCAGGCAATTAACCCCTAAACCCTCTAGGTCGTTGTTGGGGTTGGGGATCTAGTGGTTACAAGAAATTGATGCTTCCTTGAGGTTGTGGATTCAAATCCTACAAGTTTAGGGTAGGTGGGTGTCTGCACCACAATCCCTATTCTTAAGGTTGTTGATTCAAATCCTGGGACAAGTTTCCCCTTATAGGGTAAAGGGATGAGTACTTTGGCACCATCATTTTTTTGAAAACCTAGTGAATCTTTGTTTCCTTCACACCTTTACCTATCACAAGATAGACCAAGTTATAAGGAAAATTTCTATGGTTGATAAGTATTTGAAGTAATGATAAACACGTATTTTAGGGATTAAGGGTGGGAGTGAGCCAAAAAGCTTGCATTCAGAAACTAGTATTGTGCCCATTATCAACAAACCGGATTTTGACACAATGGGAAGTGAATCTATGTTTCCTTCACACCTTTACCTATCACAAGATAGACCAAGTTATGAGGAACATTTTAATGGCTGATAAGTATTTGAAGTAATGATAAACACATATTTTAGGGATTAAGGGTGGGAGTGAGCCAAAAAGCTTACATTCATTATGCCCATTATCAACAAACTGGATTTTGACATAATGGGAAGATGCCCAAATTATTCTTGGAAAAGTGTTTATTCTATTGGGTCAAGAATCAAAAGGTTTTGGAACTTGCCTCCTTACTAGCCCCTTTACCCTAGTGTGTGCACTACCTAAGGGTTGTGGGCATTAATCATAGGAATACTATCCTAGTAGTGGCTAAGTTTCTCAAACAATTTTGAATGTGCCGACTGTGGCACAATGAGGAATCACAATGGCTAGGCCTGAAAAGCTGCTAGAAAAATTTCCTCTCATTGAGACTCGTGTGTAGCTAAGATGGTGGATGGTGAGTGTAGGCTCGATTTTGGACGGGTACCCTTGCCTCTCAAAATTGATGAGTTTGGTGAAATATAGTAAGTTTTTTTTTTCTATTTCAGTATAATTTTTGATAGGTATTTTAAAATTTTGCAAGTATTTTACAGCCAAAATGCACAAAAATGGGCGTGACGCCCTCAAAAAGCAACCATGGAGGAGAAACCTTTTTATTTTCCTAGGTTTACAAATTGTGAAAAGGAGGGCTGAGGGCATTGGTACATTGTGTCTCTGGAGCTCTGCCACCCGTCACAAGAACACAAAGGGTGACGCTGCAACCGCACAACTCGCGAGATGTATGAAGATGAGCTGTGCGATTTATTGATAGGTCGTTCTTTGACTTGAAGACAAATGACAACAGCCATCCTCAACGCGCTCTCGCCGCATGCCTCTTCCCTTCGTGCGCATACACCGTCAAAGCACAAACGTCCTGCACTCTATCAACAGGTTACCTTCGTGTAAACAAGCACTTCATTCTCTTCTGATTGAACCCTAGTTTCTACAGTAAGAAGAAATGCAGTATTTGGAAGGGCTAGGGTTTACTGCGAAGCGGGTTTCCACACGTAACACCCAAAGCTTTGCTGTTGGAGGACTAGGGTAAGGGGTTTACTTGGTTGGCTGAACCCTAGATCCCTGCAGCACATGAGAACCTCCAAGTAATGCCGTTCATAATGCTTGGCCATGGAGGCTTGATCGCTCTGAAGGCTCCTTACATTCCAGGGTTTCCTGAAATTGAGACAGAGAGGCTTTTTACAGAGCTGGAATGCAGTTCTCGTACCAGAAAATCTTATCGGAGAGGCATCTTAAGCCAAGAATTTGGCAGTGATTCCGACAAAGTCAGAAGTGAAACAGTAGCAAAATCTGCAAGCCCTAGTGGAAAGCCTGCAAATTTCAGAGGAAAGCCTTCAGGAGCTGATAAGGTCAGATTAAGCACAAATGCACAGATCAATGCCAACAGGGGCGATCTAGGGTTCTTCAAAGATGAAAGAATGGATGAATCATCACCTATGAGCAGCAAGAACCATCACCATTCAAATGCTCATGGCAAGCATGACTCGAGCTTTCTTCAGCAGCCTTCTGCGAGCAGGCCTCCGTCTGAGGAAAGGCTGCGGCCATCACACCCTGCTGCAGAAAATACTGGTGAAGCGACAGTGGGGAGACGGTTTGAGGAGCTGCATTTCGAGGCAGCGCCACCATTGTTGGCACGGGATTCAGATGGCGAAGATTGGAGGAGCTTGTCACGTGCTCTTTCCACAGGCCAGAAGTCTTCTGCCATTTCCAACCACGACCTTATGAGAATAGCTGAATTGAGATTCTCTACTGACATGCAAGAGGGGGACACTGGAAGCCAGGTGGCACTTCTCCAGGTATTCATCTGTCAGCTAAGAAACTTTTACTCTTCGAAATTTTTGATTTTCTATCAGGACATAAGGGCCGATGCTATCCAGACCTTTCTTTTATCTGGACATGCTTGTTTTCATGGTATAGACATGGAGTTTAATGCTAGGTTTCTTGTACATGCTTGTTTCAAAACAGTTCTTGGGTTTGATGCCTTCTTGGGTCCAAATGGGCAGCTCCTGCTGTTTCGTGTCTGAAGAGCCTATTCTGAACACTAAGAAGCAATTAGAATGCTATGGTGCTGTGTTGTGAGTGCTCTGTACACTCTGAAACACCCCCCAAACCACAACAAACCCTCACCCCCCCCCCCTCTCCCCAAGCCCGCCCCCGCCCTCTCCCTTCTTCCGGCCGTTCTTCCAACAAAAAAAGGAGAGGAAAAGATAATAAACAAACCTGGGTAGGATTATACCACTCGTTTACAATTCCTTTGGCTGTGCTGGTTCACGCAACATGAGGCTGAAGTTTCTGACAGTCCCCTATAGCCTAAGAGGTTGACTCTTGCTGTTGAGGATGTTTTCCAATTCTAGTGTGCAGGGAAGTCACACTCCTCCAGATTCTAGAAGAATGTAAAGGTCCTGGTATGCTAGAAGTTAGAACACTTGTGACATTCTCTTGGAAGAGGATGCGGAGAGACATCCCTAATGCACGATCAAGTGCATCTTTTGATCTTTCATGGTCTGCTCGTATGCAATGGTCGAATGTTGGAAAGAAGGACAGCTTTATGAGACTGACCATGAGTCGATCATGTACATTTGTGATAGACCTGAGTTGACAGGGAGGAAGGCACGGTGGGCAGAGCTTATGTAGGACTTTGATATGGAGATTCAGTATGGAAAGGGTAGTTTGAACCGGGTTGCAAATGCTTTGAGTTAGATTGGACAGGTGAATCTTTTGAGTTTCATCGAGATAAGTGCTGACTTATATGATTCCTTGAGAGGGCTATGTCAGATCGATGGGCATTTCAGTCGGTATTGGCAGCAGGTTCAGGCAGGGAGCTCCACAGTTTTACGTCGACTTAGGGGTCATACCACCTATTAGGGTGGCTGGTAGTCATCCGGAACGGATTATTGTTCCGGGATGATGAGTCTGTGTACTAGATTGTGCTGAGATCAGGAGGAAGATTCTTCACGAATGTCATGACTCTTCTATAGCAGGTCATACGAGTGTACGACAGACTTATAATTTAGTAAAACGGATGTTTTACTGGCCTTAAATGAAGACGGACGTTTAGGATTATGTGGTGAAGTGTCATCAATGTCAGGTGAATAAGGCCGAGTGTCTTAGAGCTGGAGGGTTGTTACATCCTCTAGAGATCCCTTTTGAGAAGTGCAAAAGTATTTCCATGGATCTTATAGTCGGGTTACTGAGCACCAGTAGAGGGCATGATGCTATTTGGGTGGTTGTCGACAGGCTGACAAAGACAACAAGATTTTTACCTGCAAGGTCAATCGTAAGTGCAAATGATTTGGCTTAGCAATTTGTTGAGAATTTGTTTAAATTATATGGGTTTTGTGACATAGTGAGTGATAGGGACTCCAAGTTTTCTGGATACTTCTGGCAGCTAGTTTTCCAGAAATTGGAGACTACTGAGATCATCCTCAGTCCCATGGGCAGACAGGGAGGGTGAATTAGGTTCTGGAGGATAGGTGACCATCTGATTAGGAGCAATACATCCCAATGGTTGAGTTTGCCTACAATGGTGCTAAGCATGCAGCTACTGGTTATATTCTGTTTATGCTAATGTTCGGTTACCAACCTAGGTCTCCAGTAACTGTATCAGGACTCAAGGGTATAAATATTGATGCGGCTAGAGATTTCTTAGCAGATATGTAGGAGATGCTAGTCCGTGCATGGGAATCTATTTGGAGTGTGTAGGATAGAGCATGGTTTTATGCTAATAGCAAACATTCGTCGAGGGAGTTTTTAGAGAGAATGCTTGTTTATCTACGGATATTCAAGAGTTCTAAGACGCTTATCCTCAGCTCCCGGTTTCTCCTTGAGTCTACTCACATGAAAAACTAGATGAACTTTTACATTAGGAGGCAATACTAATCTATAAGCCACTCACCAATCCTTTTCAGGATTCGATAAGGTCCAAAGTATCTAGTGGACAACTTCCCAACCTTTCCCGTTTGTACGGAGTTACACCTCAAGAGGTGGTAGAGGTTGAGGATTTGTCATTTGTTCCACATGAGCTAGAGCTTATACTGGATTTCAGGGAGAGGAACCTTAGGAATAAGTTGATCCTTGAGTATAAGATCAAGTGGAAAGATAGGGTGGTGGACTCCTTGATTTGGGAGACAGTTGCTAGTTTAGAGCAGAGATTCCTTGATTTTGAGGGGAAGTATGTTATGTATCTAACACTAATCCTCGAGATTAGGGCCTAGCCTGGTTAGGGTTGGGGAACCCTGGGATGAGGGGAGGGCCACATGCAGGTTAGAGGTGGCTAGGGTTCATTATTAATGATAATCCATGGTTACTGGCTATTTATATCTGGTTGTTATTTATAGCGGCAGTAGTCACTATGTAAGTGACTCATGGGTTATTGTGATTCATTCAGTCATTGGGTTGGTTGTTGGTGTGTGCCTAGACAAGACTCCTGCCATGGACATGGTTCTTAGGCGGGCTGGCGGTATGGGACTCCAGGGTTGACTGGCTTGGCCTGTGGGGAGTGGAACCCTAGCCCCTGGCTCGGGGGCAATTCTTGATGGAATCTATGGTTGCGAGGTGAGTTTGCTTGAACCCTTCTATATGTGCTAACCTTGTGTGTTTAGCTTAGGTATGAGGTGGTCCTATGGGGGGCTTTACAGTTTGTCGTCGAGATGCTCAGCCCAGTAGCCACGGTACAAGGATGAGGGGTGGAATAAGGGGTCGCAGGTTTCCAAGAAGGGATCTAACTCTCAGCGCAAGAAAGGTACAAAGGAGGGGACAAGAAGAGCTGGTGCGCATGCAGAATAGAGCATAAGAGATTGGAGCAGTCTAAGGTTGCGACATAAGGTTTTCAAGACAAGATCCAAGTGGTCAAGAGTGCCTCAAGTTTTGGAAGGAGGATGCCCAGGATGAAGAAGTCCACATGGAGTAAAGGGATGATATCAGTCATGCAAGATCAATTGGATACCCGTTGTCAAGCTTAGTAGGAGGGTATGTCACATGTACAACATGTGGAGATGCTAATCCCTAGTTTTAGGTTCTGTTTAGGCACCTTTTGAGGCAGTAAACAGCGAGGATTATAGTTAGGGATTTTACCAAGGCAGCGAGAAGAAGCTAGAGGAAATTTACTGGCAGTTTGGCATTTTATGTCTATTTTTGCATTTTATTTGTCCAAGGACATGGCCGGCAGTTGTTGTATTGGCCGATTGCAGCATATAGGGGTAAGTAGGAGCCTATAAATAGGCAAGATGACTTCTTTTTGTATTCATCTGATCTCTCATAGGTGGGATAGGTCATAGGCATAGATGTTACCTTTTGGCTGCCATGATTGGCTAGGATCTATGTACACTTTGATACATATATTCAGAAAACACTGTTTCAACAACTTGTCTCACTCTTCTCTCTGTTCCCATCTTTGCGTTTTTGCACTATTCTTGGGACAGGCAGTTCTTTCTCATGTTACACCAGACAACCGGTATAGCTAGTATAGGCCTAGGGCTACTGAGGGAATGATGGTCACATGAACCAATGCCTAGATTGGGCAGTGTTTTAAAGGAGGTTCACAGCCACTTATAACAAGGGTGGTGACTTTATTATGGGCACCCCGTGTTATGAAGGGTGGTGACTTTATTATGGGCACCCCGTGTTATGAAGGGTTCACACACAATCATTAAAGAAGCTGGACATGTTATAATATGGGCACGTGGTTTGTTTCACAGCCATTTGGATGGACACGAAGGTTTGAGCACCTAGCTGCGCACGGACACATTTTCGGAAACATTTCACGTGGTGTTGACCCTTAGCTTTTTATTTTTATTTTCAATGTCCGCATTTATGTGCACTTGCGCCTAAGTGCATCCCGAAGTGGATTGTAATGATTGTGACGTCATGTCTTTTGGTCCCATATGCCTTCAAGGCATTCCGTGGACGTTAATATGACTTTCTTTCTTCTCTCTCTCTCTCTCTCTCTCTCTCTCTCTCTCTCTCTCTCTCTCTCTCTCTCTCTACTCTTCCCCTTCCTTTCTCCTCCTCTTACGTCAATTCCTTATTCAATTCCTCTCAGATTCTCTCTAATTCCCCCAAAATCGAAAACTTGTTGCGTGTCATGTGTGGTTGGGAGTTGTCGTGTGTTGTGTGGCTGTTGTCTTCTCTGCACAGGTCACACATTGGTTCTCACAGCATGGCCTAGACATGGATCATCTACCACCATTCCAGTATGACAGGGATGCACCACATATCCGTCTCTCTCATAGTGAGAGGAACAGAGTATTGAGACAGGATCTATGGCAGCTCTATACATGAGAGACATGGATATCGCCTACACAGCCTCTTCCACCGAAGATGCTATACTACAGAGATCACTTCATGAGTATCACTGATGATGGATTTATAGAGAGGCCTAGATACATGGAGGGCTTTTTACCACACGGCTCCCGAGTGGCTATTGGTCAGCTCAGAGTTTTATCACACCGATTGGAGATTGAGACTGGCAGAGCAGCACGGATCCCCCGAGAGGAGAGGGTATGCAGATTGTGCAGAGAGGAGGTGGAGAGTGAGGAGCACTATGTATGCAGATGCAGAGCATATACAGCCATCAGAGAGAGATATCCCATTTTATTCAGAGAGCCACATTCCCTACGCCAGATCTTTGAGGCAGCAGACCAGCGCATACTGGGGAGATACATTCTAGACATACAGCGCCATAGAGAGACATTATTACAGGCTCAGACAGCTCCAGAGGGGGAGCGACAGACACAGATTACTACATTTTTTCAGAGATCCATCCCCCTCCTAGTCCCTACACGGCGGCAGGGAATTACTCTCCAGAGAGCAGAGACACTTAGAGCCCGCAGGAGACAGAGGACACCTGGCTTTCGGACACCACGCCTATACCAGAGAGAGATGACAGAGATCAGAGCTCAGTTTCACAGAGAGGGTGCGGAGCGACTAGCTCGCTTCAGAGCACACCCAGGCATGTTCTTCAGGGAGCTGTGGACACCCCCTTCACTGATGTATACCATTTTATACCCCCAGTATGGTACAGGATGGAGCTAGCTAGGTTGCATATCATGATTGTATACTCCATGCATATAGCTTTGCATTCTCCTAGTAGTAGAGCTCCATCCCCTGCACACCCAGATTCAGCTTTTTTGTTCAGTACTTTTTCATTTTGTTGGGATGACAGAGGATACCCCATACAGGTACTCCGATTTGTCTCATAGGCCGAGTTCGGTCTTTTGGAAGACGTTAATAAAATCTTTCTTTCTTTCTTTCTTTCTCTCTCTCTCTCTCTGGTTGTAACTTTGGTCTCATAGGTCACTTTGGTCTGTAGAAGACGTTAATATAACATTTCATTTCATCTCTCTCTCTCTCTCTCTCTCTCTCTCTCTCTCTCTCTCTCTCTATGTGTCTCCTCCTCCTCTACTTTTCCCCTTCCTTTCTCCTCCTCTTATGTCAATTTCTCTTAGATTCTCTCTAATTCCCCCAAAATCCCCCAATTTTTGAATTTTTTTGAAATTGGCCCAATCTCCCCCAATTTCTTGCCCCCAATTTTCCCAATTTTCCTACCCCTAATTGTCCCCAATTTGCCAATTTTCTGAAATTGGCCCAATTTCCCTCAATTTCCTACTCCTAATTGTCTCCAATTTTTTCAAATTTCTTAAAATTTTTTAAATTTTTTTTGATTTTCCCCAATTTCTTAAGTTCCCCCAATTGTCTCTAATTTCTTTATTTCTACCAAATTTTCCATTTTTTTAATTTTTTCCAATTTCTCCTAATTTTTAAAATTTTTCCCAATTGCCCCAATTTCCTCTAAGCCTCCAATTTTCCCCAATTTTCTCAGTTTTTTTTTTAAATCTCCCCCAATTTCTTTTATCATGGGAAGAAAGAAATTCCTTGGCTAGACGGAGGTGATTGAAAACAAGGAGGGAAACAAGGTCATCAATTGGAGATGCAAGCATTGCAACAATGTCTACACAGGGTGTCTACACAGGGACTGCACCGCGAGTGAAAGCTCATCTTCTCAACATTCCCGGGCAAGGTGTTGCTTGTTGCACAACGGATATTCTAGATGATGTAATCTTGAGAATGGGTGGTGATCCAGCTACCATCTGTGCTACAAAGAGAGCCCACATTGAGGTACAGGTGGTGCCACCTTCCATTGGAGATTCCTCCCTAGCCTCGCCCCAAGACGAAGCTCCATCGGTTGCTACTTCTTCTTGGGCTCATGTCACATCTCATGTGCGGAGTGCTTATGGAGGTAATGTTACACATGCATGTCAATCTCCAAGCATTCCAAATGTGTCAAATAGGCCGCTGCAACAAAGTTGGAGCAAGCTCAAGCATGAAAATGCTAGACAAAGAGTGAGGCAATATTTCTTTGAGTATAATGTGGCATTTGACCATGCACGAAAGCCTGCCTTCATGAAAGGCGGAGGTAGAAGAGATTGAGAAGGAGCTGGCCCCAATTAGGGTTGCATGGGTGAGGTATGGATGCACCATACTATGTGATGGATGGTCAGACACCAAATGACGACCTCTCATCAACATCCTCGTGTCTTGTTGCATAGGCACTACTTTCTTGACTAGCATTGATGGTTCCGCAGAGGCTCATACAGCTCAATACATTTATGAGCAATTGAAGGCGGCAATTGAGGAGGTGGGAATCGCAAATGTGGTCACAATCATCATAGACAATGCAAGCAATTGCAAGGCTACAGGTGCTCTTGTGGAGAGGGATTACCCACACAATTGTTGCAAGGCTACAGGTGCTCTTGTGGAGAGGGATTACCCACACAATTGTTGGGTGCCTTGTGCATCACACTCTCTTGACCTACTCATAGAGGATGTGGGAAAGATTGGATGGGTGGCTGACGTAGTCAAGAAGGCAAAGTTTATGGTCAATTTTATATGCAGAAATCAACGAGCTCTTGGGATTTTTAGGGAAAATTGTGAGATAGCCAAGCCTTCAAGCACTCGCTTTGCCTACCTCTTCATAGTGCTGCAAAAGTTGGTGAAATGTCGCCGTGGTTTACGCCGCATGATTCCAGATGATGACAGGTGGATTGCATGGGATGGCAGTCGAATTCCAAAAGGAAAGAAGTTTGAGGACATCATTTATGAGGCTGTGTTTTGGCATGATGTTGAGAGCATTGTTGGATTTATGGAGCCTTTGATTGCTGCACTGCGGCTTAGTGACTCAGAGGGGTGCACCATGGGTATCATCTACGAGTTCATGGACAAGGTAGGCACCGCCTTTGACGCATGCAACCTCTTCGACGATAATAGGTATGTTTTATGTTCATAGCTATGGAGTTTGTAAATTGTAGTATTTATTTTAAATTTTAATGTGCCATTCATGAGAAATTTACATGCAAGGCCCATGGGGTGCTGCACAAAGCTCTATTTTTACTTTAAGCTTTGAATTTTGTTAGTATGGATGAAATCAAGGAGATATGGCAAACAAGATGGGATTGGTTTCATCGTCCTATTCATGCTATCGCCCACATCTTGCATCCGCTTTGGAGGCAAGATAGTCAAAGACATGATCGTGAGCTCAATGCAGGATGGAGAGAATACACTACTAGAGTGGAGCCAGATCCTGTGAAGCAAGATCTTCTTTAGACTCAGCTTTTACGGTTTCGAGATAGACATGATGTAGACTTCGGCTTAGCACAAGCGAGTCTTCGAGATGCACATGTGAAGCCCGTCAGTTGGTGGGAAAAGTACAATGGAGATTGTGCTGAGCTGCAGCACATTGCCTTAAGGGTTCTCTCACAACATTGTTCATCTGGAGCTTGTGAGAGAAATTGGAGTTTGTTTGTAGCCACACACACCAAAAAAAAGAAACTGTTTATCTCTTGCACAGCTGAAACACCTAGTGTTTGTGAATTCTAATCTATGGCTCCTTCGAAAGAGGGAACATACAAAATCCATAAATGAGATCAACCCTGATTCCTTTAAGGTTGAGATTTGTATTGAAGAATTGGTGCACCTTGCAAATGAAGACGATGAAGTTGTTGGGTGTTGGACTCACACACTCACACACACAAACCTGCACATTAGGGTTAGGTGCAGGGCAGAAAAGCTCACACACACAGAAATGAGAGAGAGAGAGAGAGAGAGAGCCAAAAGTGTGGTATCCACAAAATGCAAGTCAACCCTTGCATGTGTGCCACATCCATATAATATAGAAGTACAAAATATTATATGTTAGAGTGTCCTTTCACACTTGATGTCCAAGGGGAAAAACCACATGGGAAAAAGTGCCCTTGGTTAAGCCCTGTTCACACATAGCACTACCATAAGTGAGCATATACCTACAAATCCCCCCTGTAGTGGAAGTGTGAACCTGTACAAGGTAGCAGATCACTCTCTGTATGAGAGTAAGCCCAAAGCTTTGCGGAAAGCTTCAAACTTTTCTCGAGGTAAAGCCTTTGTGAATAGATCTGCAACATTATCCTGTGTAGGGCAGTAAGATAAATTGATCTCCCCTGCATGTAGCCTCTCTCTGACATAGTGATAATGAATCTCAATGTGCTTGGTACGTGCATGAAATACTGGATTTTGTGCCATGGCCATAGCACTCTGGCTATCAGTGAGAATGGTGGTGGGTGTTTGCTGACACTCACGAAGATCAGCCAATAGTCTCCTCAACCATACACAATCTACTGTAGCTGTGAAGACTGCCCTGTACTCAGCCTCACTAGTAGATGTGGCAACAATGGGTTGCTTTTTACTCAACCAAGATATACATGAACTGCCAAGAAAAAAACAATTCCCACTGGTGGATTGCTTGGTATCATAATCACCAGCCCAATCTGAATCACTGTATGCATAAAGCTGCAAGCTGCCCCCCTGGGATAGAACAAACCAAGATCCAGGGTACCCTTAAGATAACGAAAAATGCGTTTGATTGCTTGCCAATGCTTTGTGCCTGGGCTGTGCATGAATTTGCTCAACAAAGACACCCCAAAAGATATGTCTGCCCTCGTGTTACACAAGTAAATGAGGCATCCCACTGCCTGGCTGTAAATGTCGGCCTCAAAAGGCTCTCCAATATCATGCATAGTAAGCCGTACACCTGGTTCTACCGGAGTAGAAATGGGCTTACATTCATCCATGTGAAACCTTTTTAGCAAACTTTTTATGTACTTAGTTTGCTGCATAACAATGCCATCATTTGTATGCATAAACTGTATGCCGAGATAGTAGTGTAAAGGCCCCAAATCTGACATATCAAATTCAGCTTTCAAATCAGCTTTGAAATCTGAAATTTGTGCTTTGCTAGTACCTGTAATGAGCATGTCATCTACATACAAGATGACTGAGAATATCGGCATCGGTTTTCTTCACATACAATGTGCTTTTAGCTGGACCATTCTCATAACCTTGGCTGGTTAGATGAGCATGTATCTAATCATACCAAGCTCTTGGAGCTTGCTTTAACCCATACAATGCGTTGTGTAACCTGCATACTTTATGTTCCTCACCAGGAACTACAAAACCAATGGGCTGATTTACATATACTTCCTCCTGTAAATCCCCATTTAAGAATGCAGTTTTGATGTCCAATTGATGCACTATCCATCCTTTATGTGCAGCCAATGCAATCACTGATCTTATTGTGGTCATTCTCGAAGTAGGAGCAAAAGTCTCTTCATAATCTATTCCCTTTTTCTGAGAGTAGCCTTTAGCCACAAGTCTTGCTTTGTAGCTGTCAATAGTACCATCAGACTTTCTTTTGACTTTGTACACCCACTTTGTTCCAATTACATGCTTGCCTTTAGGCAATTCCACAAGATCCCATGTATTGTTCTTCATGATAGAAGAAATTTCAGCTTGCATAGCTTGCAACCAATGCTCATTCTCATGTGCTTCTTCATAAGAAGAAGGCTCTTCTGAATCAAAGAGACCACCCATTGCTAATGCAGACTCTCCACGATGTATATTCAAAGCATGGCTGGAACTAGCCCTTGTTCTACCTGTGAGAGTGGAGCTGCAAGTTTGCTTTCTTGCAAAGTTTTCAGCAACCATCTTGGCACTGACTTGGCCGTGTCTATGGCTGTTTGCTCTTCCCTGACAAGATCTTCCACTTCTTCCATAGAAGGGGGCTGAATGGCTGGCTGTTCCACATGTTCTACATGAGGATTTTCTTGTGTTGGGGCTGGCTGATCTGAATCCCCCCTAATTGCAATGGGTAAAGGTCCATCAAACATGTCCTGTATGCGTGTATCATTGCTTTTATACAAGTTGTACATGGGCTGTTCTGAATTTTCAGCAAATACCACATCTCTACTGACAAAAATCCTTCGTGTAGTTGGATTATAAAGACGGTATCCTTTGCTTTCATTGCTGTAGCCCACAAAAATGCATTTAATTGCTTTGTCATCTAGCTTTGTTCGGAGTTGTTCTGGCACATGTGCATATGCCAAACACCCAAATGTACGCATATAATCCACTGTTGGCTTTCGGCTATACCAAGCCTCAAATGGTGTTATGGTTTTCAAAGCTTTTGTTGGACACCTGTTCAACACATGAGTTGCACACATTATAGCTTCCATCCAAAATTTGTGAGGCAACTTTTGTGCTTTCACCATGTATCTTGCCATCTCCATGAGAGAGCTATTTTTCCTTTCAGCTACACCATTCTGCTGCGGTGTATAAGGCACAGTACATTGGTGTTTGATGCCCTTTTGAAGCATATAATCCTTGAATGCATTTGACATGTATTCTCCACCTCTATCTGAGCGGAGTGTTTGGACTTTACATCCACACATATTTTCAGCCATTGCTACAAAGTGTCGAAAGCATGTAAACACATCTCATAGTCACAAGGGACGGGGGACGGTGACGGGGGACGGGGACGGGGACGGGACGGGGGACGGCCATAAGTAGGGAACGGGGACGGGGGAGGGAACGGCACTCAAAAAATAATTTTTTTTAAAAATTTTCTACTCTGCACTTATTCTACTTTGGAAGCACATCAAAATGAGCACAAGTTTACACTAAAATGCTAAGATTTTGAGTCAAAGATAATAATTAAGTAGATATCTGATACAAAATGAGTCATGACTCAAGAGTCAGGACTCAGGAGCCTTAAGGAGGCAAAATGAAAATACAAGGACGGACTCAAATGAGTCAATGACAAAAAAGTGCTGAAGACTGGAGGCTAGAGGCTAGAGCTAAGTAGTAAGGCCCATGAATCATGATCCATGAATGATCATCCACGTGAAGTGCTCGCCTCATGGTCATGGGTAGCTTGTGCGGCTGCCAAAGAAGCATCAAGCTCATCCTCAGTCTCATCCTCACTGGCATGCTGCTCCTGCACCTCATCCTCCCGTTGCTCTTCTTGTTGACTCATCTCCCACTCGGTGAAGGAATCTGCCTTCTTGGTCATGCTCTTGCAAAGCATTCGCAAGTTCGCGCTGACGAAGACAAGGTCATTGGCACGCTCTACCCCGAGTCGGTTCCTCTTCCTAGAGGCAATGTGGCTGTAGGTACTCCAAAGTTGCTCCAAGCAAGAGGAGCTGACGGCCTGGCTAAGTATGCGGATGGCAAGCTGCTGCAGCTCCGGTCCATCTGAACCAAAGTCCTCCCACCATAGAGCAGCACCAACTTTGGAGCGGTCAACTTGTGCATCATGACAGCCATAGGAGCCATGAAACGACCTGTACATCGAAAGCTGGTCCCTGATCTTGCGCCTAACCGATGCATCAGGCACAAGACGATCCAAGATGATCCTCCATCCAGCGCTCACCTCCCGGTCGCTCTCCTGCTTGTTGCCTTGGAATTCTGGGTCCACCACATAAGCTGCTGCATGCAATGGAGAGTAGTAGGAATTCCACCTTCCTAGACACAAGGCATGGATCTCCTCGTATCTGTCTTCGTCAGGCACGAAGTCTTTCAACTTCTCTATCATGCGATCCATGGCCTCGTAGACCTTGCCTATGCATGGCTGCATAGCGTCTACAATCCTCAACAGGTGGACTATGGGCCTCACCATAGCATCTGTGGTCTTCACACGCTCCCACCAAGAGGCGTCATCCGCCCGTAGCCTACACTCTTGGCCAGTGTTTGTATGGGACTCTTGCATGGCGACAAACTCGTCGCTAAGGAAAAGCCCCCTCAAAGCACCACTACAATCCTTCACACGGCCCAACATGAGAAAGTTGTAGGCGAACCGGGTGTCGGAATATTTGAGAAGAGAGAGACAGGACCTCTTGTTGAACTCATGCCGAAGTCTTTGGTGGTTGAGGACAAAGGAGACCATGGTGTTGGCCTCCTCAATGAGCGGGCTGATCCATGGTAATGCCCCGATGTCCTTGAGGAGGTTGTTTAGGCAATGAGCCATACAAAAGGACACCGTGACATGTCCATACATACCTTGGAGAATAGCTCCCGCCGCCCTATTGGAAGGCTCCCCATCCGCAACAAAGCCGACTACATGCTCGGGGCCAACGATCTCCATGGTGGTAGCCCACTCCGCCGCAAGCACATCCGCGCTCTTCCCAGTGCCGGATGCATCATGAGATGAGATGAAGTACATCTCTCCACGGGAATATGCAACCATGCCGTGAATACTCCTCTTGCGGGTGTCACTCCATCCATCCACAATGAGGGAGACTCCGTTCCTCTCCCATTGCCGCTTTGTGTTGTCGGCCGCTTGCTCTACAATGCGCTTCTCCTTGTCGAGCAATGTAGTGCGCAAGCTCTCGGATGAGGGGGGCGTATAGGTTGAGCCATACTCCCCAATCTTCTTAACCATTACCTTGAAGTATTCCGACCTATTCAAGAAAGTAATTTACTAATGAGAAGGAGACTAGGATGATGAAAACATGAATGATGAATTGGCAATGATCGATTGCACTTACCTAGCCGCTTGAAAGGCAATGTGGTCGTGGAAGAAGAAGCGGGCCACCGCCATATCCACCTCCTCCTTCAACTTGGGGTTCCAATTCTCCCCAAGTGTAGATTGTCGCCGTGGGCCACGTAATGATTGAGAGGCCGTGGAGATGGAGGGTGCCGGTGTCGTGGATGGAGTAACATTCCGACTTGATGGCGAAGGTGATGGTGTGCATGATCCCGATCCACCACATGACTCCATGGTAGAGGCTTGAGTTCCTCTCCCCATCGTCGCGGGATCCACGGCCACTCGTGGTGTCCTTCTTGTCGCTTCGACCGCTTCGTAGACGCTAAGCTTGTCAAGAAGTTCCCGTCTCTTCTCGGGCGTGACATTCGTGCAAAACCTCACCTCATGCCCACTCTCATGCAAGAGGTGGGCTCGCACTTTGTCGGCGCCACCCGTTCGCCGGTACGGGCAAAGCTTGCATACCCATGGCCGAGAACCGCCTCCATGAACGGATGTGGTGTAGTTTACCTCCTCCCACCATGTCCATCCCGTTGTCCTTCTACGAGAAGCCCCGGCACGTGAGGAGGATGCCATGGTTGAAGATGGCTTGCCGCTTGACTCTTGAGCCTTGAGGAGTGTGAGAGAGAGAGAGAGAGAGAGAGAGAGAGAGAGCCTTGAGGAATGAGAGAGAGAGAGAGAGAGAGAGAGAGAGAGAGAGAGAGAGAGAGAGCCTAGAGGCTTGGAAGTTGGAAGAGTCAAGACTCAAGAGGCTTGAGGGAGAGGTGAGAGCCTAGGCCCTAGAGCTTGAGCAATGAGCAATGAGCAATGAAGCTTGAGCAATGAAGCTTGAGCAATGAGCAATGAGCAATGAACTTGTGTGTGGCAGCTTGTAGCCTTGTGGGCTCTTATATAGATAGGCAAGAGAGAGAGAGGGCCAAGGCCCAACAGCCATAAACGGCTAGTAGAGCCCAAGCCCAACAGCCATAAACGGCTACAGTGGGGCAGGCACGCGGCACGCAGGCGCAACGGCCAGAAACGGGCGCAACGGCCAGAAACGGGCCGGCGCAACGGCTATCTGCCGTCCCCCGACAGCCGTCCCCGACAGCCGTCCCCCGTCCCTACGGTGTCCCCTGCGCCGTCCCCGGTTTGAAACGCCAGACAGGGGACGTCCGTCCGTCCCCGTCCGTCCCCGTCCCTGCGCCGTACCGTGACGGCGTCCCCGCGTTCCTAGGCGCCGTCCCCGCCGTCCCCTGTGACTATGACACATCTGCTTTCGCTTTCAAGGGGTAAGCCCTTGCAAACCTGGAGTAGTCATCAATGAATGTGACGAAGTAAAGATGCCCCCCTATGGATGGTGTCCGCATTGGACCACATACATCACTATGTATGAGCTGTAATTTACTTTCAGCTCTAACAGCTCCATCTTTGGGGAATGGTTTTCGTTGCATCTTTCCCAAAATACACCCCTCACATACATGTCTTGGTGGAGACTCAAGAGGCGGCATATTATCAACCATATGATGCTTCTGCAAAAGCATCAAACTCTGAAAATTTACATGCCCAAAACGAGCATGCCATAGCTCTGCATCATGCATAGCAGGAGTGTGGGCAGCCACTGTATTTGCATCATAAGTACGCTTGTATTTCCTTCCCCTCCTATTCCTGCAGGTAGTTTTTTCAAGTTCTTTGGGGCATTTTCCTTTTTGCCAATCTCGGAATTTTTTGGTCTTCACCCTTGGGAGGACTCCATGGCAGCCGCTCCATCAATCTCGATCGAGGCCATCGTTGCTTGCTTATCTTTTTCGGAGGCGGACGTCAGATCCTCGCTCCTACTGTTGCAACATTAGAGGCCTTCACCCTAGTTTGCAAGATTGCTGGTAGCCGACCTCTGCACACGCGGGCAACTCAGAGATCTTTTGCAAGGAAGCCTCATCGGTGAGCTTGCAAAGATCACATAGACATTCACCCTCTAGGGCGTGGCTACTACCAGGTGGAGTTCGACTCGCTAGCAGCGTCAAACCAAGTCATGGAGCTGAGCCCGCTTGCATTGCATACGGCCCAAGATTTGACCCTGCATCCAACCCTCTATATGGCGTGTCGGGCTTCCCAGTGGCAGTTTGCTTCCCAAGACTTAGGAAGGAATACCTTCCTCGTCTCCCGGTGATTGGTGGAGCCATACGAAGAGTGATGGAACCCCCCCCCCCCCCCACTGCTGCCTCATCTCTCGCACAGGCAGTCGGGATTCCATCCCTTCACATCTGTGTTGCCTCACGGGATTCAGTGCCTCATGTAGAGAGAGAGGCAGGCTCCCAGGCAACAAAGCACCAGGTCTCAACTGCGGATAACCCAGCTGCCAGAGAGTGACGGACCGTTGGCTCGCACCCCAAACGTCAACCAACTACCAGAGTTGAGCGTCGACGCTGCCGCCGCGCGCACAAGGCTAGCAAAGTACAGGAGGATTCGGTTCTTTCAAGCATTTATCATAGCACCCACCCATTCCAATCCCGGAGAGGCTCCCTCCGGCCTCTCCAATTTGGCGGTCACTTCCCCGTCGAGATTCCTTCTCCAGCTCTCAGTGTCCAATGAGGCCAATAGACCCCACTGAGCCCCCTACGGGCCTCTCCCAGCAGCCTACCTCCCCGATGAATCACTCCCAGCCGCGCCCTTCTCCTGTCTCTCCGCCCCCCCCCCCCTCCACCCCCTCGTCCATCTTCGCCCCCGACTCTTCCCACAGTATTCCCTCCTGCCCTGTCTTCCTCATCAGAGCCCACCCTCCCCCCTCCTTCCACCTCTCCAAAGCACTCTCGTCGCCCTCCAGCAACCCCCGACCCAGAGCAAAGACAACCGGCGAGTTCCTTTCGCTACTTGATTCATCATTTTGCTGAGCCGGTAGAGATGACCATTGTCGCTTCCCCGATGAGGGCTCTTCCACCAGAGTCCCCAAATGGGGCCCCCCAGGATCTTGGGGCTGCTTGTAGATTATAGTTTCTTCCAATGTCTTTTGACAAAAGCGACAGATCATAGAAGCCAGGTATGGGATGAGACGTATAATACGGCGAAGTATAATACGCATATTGGACGTCTTTTACGGCAGACTGAAATATAATACATCATTTTCTTTTAATATATTTTTAAGGGCCTAGGGGTATGGTCTTGTCAAGTAGATCATAGATGATAAATATTAAAATCATAGATGAGTCTATCTTTACTTCTAAGGACCAAAACAGTACTAAAGATTTAAGAACTTCAATCTTCAAAGAGAAGTCATGTAAACATTGACAATTGTACTTATGCACATTGCATGCGGCATAGACTATAGTGCAACAACATTAAAATTGTGAATGGACATTTGAAAAATTGAATGACAAAGTAAAAAAGCTTCGAATTACACTAAACATAAAACACCATTGATTTCAAGCAAGCATGATCCATGGTTCGTAATCATGAGTTATAATCAGGACTCAGGAATCATGATTCAACATTCAAGAATTAAAATACCAAGCCTCTAATTCAAACGACATAAATAATAGAGTTATAAAGACAACTCTTGAGAAATTACAGAATATGATAAATATTCAGATTTCAAATCCAAAAACAAAATGAGTCAAGACTAGAAAAGCTGGAAAGATGCTCGAGCCTCAGAGTCTTGGGCTTCACTCCTTAGAGTCTGAGCTATCATCATGTCCTCCATGGTCATGCTCATCCTCCTCACTGACACTCCAATCGCTAGCTACCTCTGGCTCTGGTGCCAATCCTCTACCTCTGCCTCTGCTTCTACCTCTGATGCTGGTCCTCGACCTGATCTGGTGTTGAAGTCGTGCTCTCTCTGCTGGTCTTCGACCTGATCTGGTGTTGAAGTCGTGCTGTCTCTGCTGGTCCTCGACCTGATCTGGTGTTGAAGTCGTGCTCTCTCTGCTGCAAGAAAAGCCCACACTTCTGTAGGTATATGCTCACTTATGGTAGTGCTATGTGTGAACAGGGCTTAACCAAGGGCACTTTTTCCCATGTGGTTTTTCCCCTTGGACATCACGTGTGAAAGGACACTCTAACATATAATATTTTGTACTTCTATATTATATGGATGTGGCACACATGCAAGGGTTGACTTGCATTTTGTGGATACCACACTTTTGGCTCTCCCTCTTTCTCTCTCATTTCTGTGTGTGTGAGCTTTTCTACCTTACACCTAACCCTAATGTGCAGGTTTGTGTGTGTGAGTGTGTGAGTCCAACACCCAACAATTGGTATCAGAGCTGGGAGCTGGCCCTGAAATTCGGATGCTGGAAGAAAACCTGCAAATTTCCGTCGCTCTGCGGATTTTCGTCGCCGTCCGTCCGACAGTTCCGTCGACGCAGGTTCCGTCCGTTAATTCCGATCGGCAGTTCCGCCGCCTCTGCCTCCGTTGGCCACCAAAAGCCAGCGGCACTAGTGGAAAGCCCACCACCGCCGCTCAACCTGCAGGCGGCGCCTCCCTCTCCAGCCGGCGGTGATACCACAGCTAGATCTGCCGCCGCTCAGCAGCGACCACACTCCGTCGCGTTCCGAACGCCGTCGCCGTCGCCCAGCAGCGACCCTGCTCCGGCCACCTTCGACATTTCATTTCGGTCGTCCGTCAACTCTTGTGCGTACCCGCGACTCCAGCGCGTGCCCAGTAACCGGCTCTCACCCGTTCCGACTTGCCTACGGCCTCCGACTCCAGCGCCGTGCTCGCCCTGCGCCTACCGCTTCCGTACGCTGTTCGCGCCCAGCACTCGCCACCGCCTGCACGACACTTGCCCAGTGCCCGCCTCCGATTGGCCCGACACCTGCCTCGTCAGCTGTGTGCGCCCTCCTCGACACCTGCAGCTCCGGCACACTCTGCACGCCTCCACCTGGCTGCCACGTACATGCACCCGCTTGCAACTCCAAGTGCTTCTCCTCGTTGAGTTCCCAGCTCCGCCGGCTCCCACCGTCAGCTCTACTCGCCTGTGTGCTCCCCGCCTAACATCATTTACACTCTGCAACTACAAGGTATTCCTAGTACACATTTTTTGTCAAACCCAAATACAAAATTTGCAGCCATTTCAGTGCAGGTCATATGCAGATTTTGTAGACACTTCTCTGCAAGTCAGATTCAAAGAAATTTGGGGGATTTCTCAATTTGAGGCAAAATTGAAAAATTGCAATTTGGGGGTTTTCAAAATTGAGGTCAAAATCAGCAAATTGAACCTCTTTCAGTTGCAAAAATTTGGGGCTTTTGTGAAAATTGGCCAATTAGATGCACATTGAAGCGATTGGAGTGCATAAAAATTGGGGATTTTCAGATTGGAGCATGTAATTGGGCATTACAGCTGTGATTTGTCGAGTATGTATACACATTGTGTGTAATTGGACAATGTGGTGCAGGTTTACACTTGCTTTGGTTTGCAGGCATACATTTGCACAGGACATTTGGTTGCCTGGCAATGCACATTGGTGCTTGGTTTGCTTGCAGGTATATTTTGTTGACATGGCACAGAATGCTACAGATGTATTTGGTGTGCTCACCCAGGAGGACAAGCTGGATGGATCTAACTACTCCCTCTAGAGTTTCATGATCCGTAATTTGCTGGTAGCCAAAGGGCTTTGGGGCATCGTGTGTGGTGATGACACACGCCCACTTACCATATAGCCAGCCACGCCTCAAAGGGGAGGTGCTCAAAGAGCTCCTGATGTAGAACCTACTCCCACACAAGAGCAGAAGAGATGGGACTCTAGAGATGCACAGGCCATGTCATTGATAGCCCTTTCAGTGAAAAGGACTATTATTCCGCACATTCGTTCTTGCAAGACATCGAAGCTTGCATGTGACACATTGGAAGCAATGTATGAGGTACGCAGCAACGAGGCAAGAGTTGCCTACTTGAAGAGGCAATTGGATCTTCTTTCTATGGATGAGGGTGACTCCATGGCAGATCATCTCACCAAAGTGAAAGATTTGCAGGAACAATTGCTCAACATTGATGAGGTTATCCCAGACAAACAGATGGTCACTAACACTCTTCATTCTTTACCGCCTTCCTACTTGGGCTGTCACACCTCTCTCAACCTCTCAATGAGAGGAGGTGGTGATCCCGTCACTTTTGAAGAGCTCGTGGGTTTACTCTTGCAGGAAGAGCAAACAAGAGCAAACTTATCGAGCAACCGTGGTGGAGACAAGGCATTTACAGCCAAGGATAAAGGTACTGATGACAAAACACAATAATCCGCTACTATAATCCAGGAAGAGTACACTTTTTTGGTCACATGCACTAGTGGCACACCAAGTGCTTCAGACACTGATATGTCTTGCATTGCGTCTGCCAGACATAATGCATAATGGTATTTTGATAGTGGTGCTTCGAGCCACATCACTTCATGCAAAGATGTATTTCAGCACTTGGTTTATGCTTCAAATGGCCACACTGTATCATGTGCAGATCATACCACATATCCAGTAAAGGGAATTGAAAATGTCATACTTATTGCAGCCAATGGTGCCAATATTTGTATGAAAAATGTATTGTATGTTCCAGGGATAAAGAAAAATCTGCTCTCCGTCTCAGCCATAAACGACCAAGGTTTAAAGGTTGAATTTGAAGACGGGAAGTGTTTGGTAAAAGACCCATCAAAGGGTTCTGAAATAGTCACTTCTGGAACACGATACAAAGCCGGAGAGCAGATTTTTCTTTATCCCTGGAACATACAATACATTTTTCATACAAATATTGGCACCATTGGCTGCAATAAGTATGACATTTTCAATTCCCTTTACTGGATATGTGGTATGATCTGCACATGATACAGTGTGGCCATTTGAAGCATAAACCAAGTGCTGAAATACATCTTTGCATGAAGTGATGTGGCTCGAAGCACCACTATCAAAATACCATTATGCATTATGTCTGGCAGACGCAATGCAAGACATATCAGTGTCTGAAGCACTTGGTGTGCCACTAGTGCATGTGACCAAAAAAGTGTACTCTTCCTGGATTACAGTAGCGGATTATTGTGTTTTGTCATCAGAAGAGTATGCTACTGCATTGCCTGCTTCTTTCCTTTTCTCTTTTGCAATCCGCTTCCTACATTCGCTGATGTAGTGTTCAGGCTTATGGCAGTAGTGACATTTGCCCTTCTTTTTGGGCTTGTTTGCATCCCCTTTATCAAACTTTTCTCCACCAGAAGAGGGCTGTCCATGACCAGCCTTGCTAGACTGTTGTCCCCCATGCCTAAAGCTCTTTGCTTTACCTTTATCCTTGGCTGTAAATGCCTTGTCTCCACCACGGTTGCTCGATAAGTTTGCTCTTGTTTGCTCTTCCTGCAAGAGTAAACCCACGAGCTCTTCAAAAGTGACGGGATCACCACCTCCTCTCATTGAGAGGTTGAGAGAGGTGTGACAGCCCAAGTAGGAAGGCGGTAAAGAATGAAGAGTGTTGGTGACCATCTGTTTGTCTGGGATAACCTCATCAATGTTGAGTAATTGTTCCTGCAAATCTTTCACTTTGGTGAGATGATCTGCCATGGAGTCACCCTCATCCATAGAAAGAAGATCCAATTGCCTCTTCAAGTAGGTAACTCTTGCCTCGTTGCTGCGTACCTCATACATTGCTTCCAATGTGTCACATGCAAGCTTCGATGTCTTGCAAGAACGAATGTGCGGAATAATAGTCCTTTTCACTGAAAGGGCTATCAATGACATGGCCTGTGCATCTCTAGAGTCCCATCTCTTCTGCTCTTGTGTGGGAGTAGGTTCTACATCAGGAGCTCTTTGAGCACCTCCCCTTTGAGGCGTGGCTGGCTATATGGTAAGTGGGCGTGTGTCATCACCACACACGATGCCCCAAAGCCCTTTGGCTACCAGCAAATTACGGATCATGAAACTCTAGAGGGAGTAGTTAGATCCATCCAGCTTGTCCTCCTGGGTGAGCACACCAAATACATCTGTAGCATTCTGTGCCATGTCAACAAAATATACCTGCAAGCAAACCAAGCACCAATGTGCACTGCCAGGCAACCAAATGTCCTGTGCAAATGTATGCCTGCAAACCAAAGCAAGTGTAAACCTGCACCACATTGTCCAATTACACACAATGTGTATACATACTCGACAAATCACAGCTGTAATGCCCAATTACATGCTCCAATCTGAAAATCCCAAATTTTTATGCACTCCAATCGCTTCAATGTGCATCTAATTGGCCAATTTTCGCAAAAGCCCCAAATTTTTGCAACTGAAAGAGGTTCAATTTGCTGATTTTGACCTCAATTTTGAAAACCCCCAAATTGCAATTTTTCAATTTTGCCTCAAATTGAGAAATCCCCCAAATTCCTTTGAATCTGACTTGCAGAGAAGTGTCTGCAAAATCTGCATATGACCTGCACTGAAATGGCTGCAAATTTTGTATTTGGGTTTGACAAAAAATGTGTACTAGGAATACCTTGTAGTTGCAGAGTGTAAATGATGTTAGGCGGGGAGCACACAGGCGAGTAGAGCTGACGGTGGGAGCCGGCGGAGCTGGGAACTCAACGAGGAGAAGCACTTAGAGTTGCAAGCGGGTGCATGTACGTGGCAGCCAGGTGGAGGCGTGCAGAGTGTGCCGGAGCTGCAGGTGTCGAGGAGGGCGCACACAGCTGACGAGGCAGGTGTCGGGCCAGTCGGAGGCGGGCACTGGGCAAGTGTCGTGCAGGCGATGGCGAGTGCTGGGCGCGAACAGCGTACGGAAGCGGTAGGCGCAGGGCGAGCACGGCGCTGGAGTCGGAGGCCGTAGGCAAGTCGGAACGGGTGAGAGCCGGTTACTGGGCACGCGCTGGAGTCGCGGGTACGCACAGGAGTTGACGGACGACCGAAATGAAATGTCGAAGGTGGCCGGAGCAGGGTCGCTGCTGGGCGACGGCGACGGCGTTCGGAACGCGACGGAGTGTGGTCGCTGCTGAGCGGCGGCAGATCTAGCTGTGGTATCACCGCCGGCTGGAGAGGGAGGCGCCGCCTGCAGGCTGAGCGGCGGTGGTGGGCTTTCCACTAGTGCCGCTGGCTTTTGGTGGCCAACGGAGGCAGAGGCGGCAGAATTGCCGGTCGGAATTAACGGACGGAACCTGCGTCGACGGAACTGTCGGACGGACGGCGACGAAAATCCACAGAGCGACGGAAATTTGCAGGTTTTCTTCCAGCATCCGAATTTCAGGGCCAGCTCCCAGCTCTGATACCAATTGTTGGGTGTTGGACTCACACACTCACACACACAAACCTGCACATTAGGGTTAGGTGTAAGGTAGAAAAGCTCACACACACAGAAATGAGAGAGAAAGAGGGAGAGCCAAAAGTGTGGTATCCACAAAATGCAAGTCAACCCTTGCATGTGTGCCACATCCATATAATATAGAAGTACAAAATATTATATGTTAGAGTGTCCTTTCACACGTGATGTCCAAGGGGAAAAACCACATGGGAAAAAGTGCCCTTGGTTAAGCCCTGTTCACACATAGCACTACCATAAGTGAGCATATACCTACAGAAGTGTGGGCTTTTCTTGCAGCAGAGAGAGCACGACTTCAACACCAGATCAGGTCGAGGACCAGCAGAGAGAGCACGACTTCAACACCAGATCAGGTCGAGGACCAGCATCAGAGGTAGAAGCAGAGGCAGAGGTAGAGGATTGGCACCAGAGCCAGAGGTAGCTAGCGATTGGAGTGTCAGTGAGGAGGATGAGCATGACCATGGAGGACATGATGATAGCTCAGACTCTAAGGAGTGAAGCCCAAGACTCTGAGGCTCGAGCATCTTTCCAGCTTTTCTAGTCTTGACTCATTTTGTTTTTGGATTTGAAATCTGAATATTTGTAATTTCTCAAGAGTTGTCTTTATAACTCTATTATTTATGTCGTTTGAATTAGAGGCTTGGTATTTTAATTCTTGAATGTTGAATCATGATTCCTGAGTCCTGATTATAACTCATGATTACGAACCATGGATCATGCTTGCTTGAAATCAATGGTGTTTTATGTTTAGTGTAATTCGAAGCTTTTTTACTTTGTCATTCAATTTTTCAAATGTCCATTCACAATTTTAATGTTGTTGCACTATAGTCTATGCCGCATGCAATGTGCATAAGTACAATTGTCAATGTTTACATGACTTCTCTTTGAAGATTGAAGTTCTTAAATCTTTAGTACTGTTTTGGTCCTTAGAAGTCAAGATAGACTCATCTATGATTTTAATATTTATCATCTATGATCTACTTGACAAGACCATACCCCTAGGCCCTTAAAAATATATTAAAAGAAAATGATGTATTATATTTCAGTCTGCCGTAAAAGACGTCCAGTATGCGTATTATACTTCGCCGTATTATACGTCTCATCCCATACCTGGCTTCTATGATCTGTCCCTTTTGTCAAAAGACATTGGAAGAAACTATAATCTACAAGCAGCCCCAAGATCCTGGGGGGCCCCATTTGGGGACTCTGGTGGAAGAGCCCTCATCGGGGAAGCGACAATGGTCATCTCTACCGGCTCAACAAAATGATGAATCAAGTAGCGAACGGAACTCGCCGGTTGTCTTTGCTCTGGGTCGGGGGTTGCTGGAGGGCGACGAGAGTGCTTTGGAGAGGTGGAAGGAGGGGGGAGGGTGGGCTCTGATGAGGAAGACAGGGCAGGAGGGAATACTGTGGGAAGAGTCGGGGGCGAAGATGGACGAGGGGGTGGAGGGGGGGGGGCGGGGGGCGGAGAGACAGGAGAAGGGCGCGGCTGGGAGTGATTCATCGGGGAGGTAGGCTGCTGGGAGAGGCCCGTAGGGGGCTCAGTGGGGTCTATTGGCCTCATTGGACACTGAGAGCTGGAGAAGGAATCTCGACGGGGAAGTGACCGCCAAATTGGAGAGGCCGGAGGGAGCCTCTCCGGGATTGGAATGGGTGGGTGCTATGATAAATGCTTGAAAGAACCGAATCCTCCTGTACTTTGCTAGCCTTGTGTGCGCGGCGGCAGCGTTGACGCTCAACTTTGGTAGTTGGTTGACGTTTGGGGTGCGAGCCAACGGTCCGTCACTCTCTGGCAGCTGGGTTATCCGCAGTTGAGACCTGGTGCTTTGTTGCCTGGGAGCCTGCCTCTCTCTCTACATGAGGCACTGAATCCGGCGAGGCAACACAGATGCGAAGGGATGGAATCCCGATTGCCTGTGCGAGGGATGAGGCAGCAGTGGGGGGGGGGATTCCATCACTCTTCGTATGGCTCCACCAATCACCGGGAGACGAGGAAGGTATTCCTTCCTAAGTCTTGGGAAGCAAACTGCCACTGGGAAGCCCGACACGCCATATAGAGGGTTGGATGCAGGGTCAAATCTTGGGCCGTATGCAATGCAAGCGGGCTCAGCTCCATGACTTGGTTTGACGCTGCTGGCGAGTCGAACTCCACCTGGTAGTAGCCACGCCCTAGAGGGTGAATGTCTATGTGATCTTTGCAAGCTCACCGATGAGGCTTGCTTGCAAAAGATCTCTGAGTTGCCCGCGTGCAGAGGTCGGCTACCAGCAATCTTGCAAACTAGGGTGAAGGCCTCTAATGTTGCAACAGTAGGAGCGAGGATCTGACGTCCGCCTCCGAAAAAGATAAGCAAGCAACGATGGCCTCGATCGGGATTGATGGAGCGGCTGCCATGGAGTCCTCCCAAGGGTGAAGACCAAAAAATTCCGAGATTGGCGAAAAGGAAAATGCCCCAAAGAACTTGAAAAAACTACCTACAGGAATAGGAGGGGAAGGAAAACGGGGAGAAGCTGCGGAGGAGAGAAGGCGAAGACCCAGGGCAGGGGGGGGGAGCGGGGTCTGAAAGTGGGAGAGGAGAGAGAAAGGGGGGCGAAGGCGGGAAAAGGGGCAAAAGGTAGGCAAGGGGGGGGAGTGAGCAGCTGAGAAGAAAGGGGGGCAGGCTGAAACGGCGGTGCAGGTAGGGAGGCGGGGGGCAACAAGCACAGCATGCCAATGGAGGCCGTGGAAGAGGTCGAAGCTTTCTCAACCATGGAAGGCAATCATCAAACTTTCCAAGCTCTCTATCCTGTGTGTGTGTGTGTGTGTGTGTAGTGTGTGTGTGATAGTGTGTGTGTGGCGAGCTGTCTGTTGCCCTCCGCTGCTTCTGCACCTGCCCTCTTTGCTGCTTCTGCAGCGCTGGCTACCCTCCGCCCTTTGCAGCTTCTGTAGGGCTCCTGCTAGTTGCCCTTCGCTACCTTTGCAGCGCTGGCTTCTTATTGCTTCCTCTGCAGCGCCACTTGCGTACAACTTACAACCTGTTCCCGCTCCAGCTTCACGCCTTCCTTTGCTGTTTATAGCTCCTCCCGTTATCTCTACTGTGCTGCATCTTTTTTCTCTCAGGTGCGACTGTGTGTGTGTGTGAGAGTACAAGCTGCAGCGCCTGCGTGTGTGCATAGCTGCGTCTGTGTGTGTCAGCCTGTTTCCTTTTCACAACCTTTCCCTTTCCGTGGTTCTATCAATGGCTTCAGCTTTAGATGTTTGTACATATGCCCGAAAAGAAAGATTTGCAGATGCTAAGCGACGCCTATCCGAGCCGGCTTTACAAGATGATGCATTTACGTTGGAAGCTCAGCATGTGTTTGATACCCTTAAGGATGACTTTCAACAGTCACGACAGGAATGTGGCAAACCGATTCCAGAGGTCACCTACAAATTGAAGTTGCTGTCCCTGGTAAACCCTCTCAGAAAGTTATCTCAAACTGCAGTTATAATATTCTTTCCAGGAAAAATCCCTGCGGCCAGCGATGTCGCGCAGTGGATTAAGTCCATCCTTGGAGGATGCTTTGTAGAGGGAGTGTATTTTGCTTCCAGAGGCTTTTATGAGGTGCATTTATCAGATGCTTCATGCAAGCAGAGGCTTCTTGAGTTCTCTCCCCTGTTTTATGGGGAGGCAAATGGTACATGCTATGCCCTGGTCCCCAAACAAGGACTATCAAAGTCTTATACGGCATCACTGCCCTGTATGGGTTGAGGTTGCAAACTTCCCGGACTATATGCGTGAAGAGTTGCCTGGCCTGGCTGCTTCCTTGGGACAGGTCATTTGTCCACCACGCCCCATGGGAAACCGTAACAGGTTCTGCATTCTCTGGGACACTGACATACCTACCCCTCCTTCTATTGCGGTGGAAGTTAAGGGAGTGCAATTGGACAAAAAGTATTTTGAATTGAAGTGGGGTGTGTTTGCAGGTGCTTGTTTTGCCTGTCACAAGTTTGGGCATCTAGCCTCTGAATGCCCAATGGTCCTGCATCAGCCCCCCCCAAATGCTTTGCCACCCCAGACACGGGAAAAGAATGATAATTTGCAAGTCAAGACAGCAAATACAAATGGAGTAAAGAATGCAAAATCAGTCAATCAGGTGCCCGCACTTTTGCAGGAAAAGGAAAAGATAAAGGGAAAGAGAAGATGAAGGAAACTGTGGGAATTGATCAAGACGGTTTTAAACAACCCAGGAAGGTGGTTGTATTGAAGCAACGCCCCCTTCAATCTCGTCAATGGGATGCTTCTTCTCCCTCACCAGGACAAACTTCTACTTCAGCCTCTGCTCCTATCCTTCAAAATTGGGTGGGCGTACTGAAGAAGGGCATCCCCATATGTGATTCAGAAGAAGAGGAAAATGCTATGTCTTTCATGGGCAATGAAGGCATGCAGCCTATGCAGGCAGAGGCCTAGCCTCTCTGATGTCTGGTTCTTATTCTCACACTCTGCTGTACATACCTTTTCATGTTTCAAACACTTAAGTGCTTTACATACAATGTACAGAGCCTCTGCAATGTCTCAAAGTGGAGGCTTTTATGGATATATGTACATAAAATGCAGCCAGATATTGTTTGTTTGCAAGAGCATAATCAACACTCCATGGCTGGACAACATGGTTTTTTGCATGGCTATGATATATATTATGCTGGTGCTGCTACCTATTCAGGTGTATGCACATACTGGTTAGACACGAGTTGCAGCCTCAGTTGGCCTTCAATGACAATAGTGGCAGATGGATAGTAATACAATGCAATGTTAATGGTGATATTTTTGAGTTTGCATCAGTCTATGCCTCCCAGATCTCTGCCATGAGAGCTTCTTTGTGGGATTCTTTATGCAGATATCCATGGAGATCCAATGCATTCATCTGTGGGGATTTTAATAATTCCCCTCTCCCTAGAGATAATACCACTTCACGATCTCATATGCTATCATTGGAAAGGCACAAATGGGATGACATGCTTCTTTCTGTGCAGGCTGAAGATTTATGGGTACTTCTCCAAGGGTCAGTCCCTGGATATACTTTTCATCATAATGCACTTACTACGTATTGGGCAAGGCTTGACAGATGGTATTTGTTTTATCCACAACAATTTGCAGATTTTAGCCCTCATCTCTTTATAGATTTCTCATTGTTGGGCTTGTCAGATCATGCTCCGTTGTGGATGAATTTGCAGCTTGGCATGCCTCTTGATGATTTGCCATTTCTCTCCGGTAGATTATTGCATGTTAATCGGGCTTATTTCCAACATCACAACTTTCAGCAAATGATCAGATTTGCCATTCATCCTTTGCCAGTTCATGCCCAGGAGGACATGAATTATGCTTGGGACAGCTTCGTCTCTCGTATTCAGAATGTCATTAGGGAGTATGGCAAATGGCACATGACAAAATGGAGGAATGAGGTTAAATGGGCAAAAAGGACAGCACAACATTTGACTGAATTTTCTCAGTCGAGGCCACTCTCTGATTCAAAAAAGGATTCCCTTTCACATGCACAATTTAAACTTACTGTTAATGATCAGAGGAAATTGCACAACTGGCAGATTAGGGCAAGAATGAAGCCCCTCATGGATAAGGGCTGCTCTTCAAAATCCTTTTTCCAGGGCTTGCATGCTACTCGAAATAAAAATTCATGTCTAAGGGTTAGGAAACTGGATGGCTCTTGGACTCACTCTTTCTCTGATCTCCAAGACGAATGCCACAATTATTTCCAGAAATTGTTTTCTGCTCTTGGTTCCCCATCAAATCAAGTGACTGATGCCAGGACTGAATTTCTTCAATATGTTTCTGGAATAGTTGAAATGGATGATGCTCTTACCTTGGAAAGGCCTTTTACTGACACAGAACTTGATAATGCGTTGTTCCACCTCAGCAAATACAAGTCCCCTGGCTGGGATGGCCTTACAGTGGAATTTTATATTTCTTTTTGGGATGATTTGAAAGAGGTCCTTTTGCGAATGATCAATGTGGCCTGGCAAGAAAATCAGTTTTGCCGCACTCTTGGAAACATGGTATAGTCAAGCTTGTCCCCAAAAAACATCTGTGTGATCATATATCAGATTGGAGACCTATTACTTTGATGCCTGTACTTTACAAACTTATTGCCAAAATGATTGTACATAGGCTTCACAGGATACTGCATGCAGGACTTCATCCTCATCAGTATGGTTTTGTGCCGCGAAGACAAATCCATGACAATATATCCAATGCCTTGACTGCAATTGAATATGCTAAGTATTCGCATCAAGATGTGCTTATATTGCAGGTGGATATTGCTAAGGCATTTGACAATGTTCAATGGGATTTTATCTCTCAGATCATGACAAAGTTGGGCTTTGGTCCCAAGATGGCAAATGCTGTTTATTGGCTTTATTCTGGCTCTACTGCTCAATGCATTCTTGGGCGCCATCTGTCTCGGTCATGGATATTGGGTCGATTAGTTAAACTGGGCTACCCTCTCAGTGCCCTCTTCTATGCCATTGCGACCCATCCTCTTTTGATGTATCTTGATCATCTTACAAGCACAGGACAGATGACTGGTCTCAAAATCCCAGGGGCTACATCTTTTTTGGCACAAGCATATGCTGATGATTCCTTCTTCATGCCACAGAATTCTCCTCAGGAACTTCGCATGCTTATGGCCACTCTTTCTTTATATGGGTTAGCAGCGGGATTGCATGTCAATTTTGAAAAATCTAAATTACTCCCCCTGAAACAATGTGACTGGCATTCTATTCTTTGGCCAGGTCAGGTGGTGCATTCCAGAGATATTGTCAGGCATTTGGGATATCCCATAGGATGGCATATCACCAGAAAGCAGCAGTTAAAATGGATTTTCTAGAGACTTCAACATAAACTGGAATACTGGAAGATTTCTACTTGGCCTCTTCATGTCAGGCTTAGAATAGTACAATCCATTGTGATGTCCTATGTCCAGTTCTATTTGCCCTTGCTGCATTGGTCCTCCAGGGATATTTTAGCTTTTATGTCTCAAGCTATGGAGATATTATGGAAGACAAAAACTGCTGTAAAAGCATTGAGACTGATGAAGATGGAAATGGTGTGCTCCCCAAGGATGCATGGTGGACTTACTGTCCTCAATATAAAATATCATGTACTTGCAAGGAAGGCTACAATGTTGCATACTTTCTTCCGTCAACAGCAGCCATGGACTTGTATGTTAGCATCCATGTGTGTCAACATGAGGACTTGTGCTTATGGTCATTGGATTACGGATCATTGGGAGGTTGTGATTGGGAGATTTGTAGGGAGGATACCTGGTTGTCCTCTCTCTACTGCCCTCATACTTGATTGGAAACAAGTTCTCTCTAAGGTCAAATGGGCTCCTGATAATTGCTTGGAAACAAACTCGATGAGGAAAGAAAGTATTCATTGGAGTGCCATCTTTGACACTCCACTTGCTTTACAGGAACCTGTTCGGGCATACAATCTTATGAAATTGGGAATTAGGTACATACATGATGTGGTAGATGATCGGGGATATGTCTTATCCTTTCCCCGGGCCACTGCTACCTATGCATTGGGAATGCATCATAGGTTGATATGGAAGAAAATTGCTGATTTATTGCATCCCTTTTTACCTATTCCACCCGTGGCTGACACAGACAGGCTTATGGATTGGCAATTGCAGCCATCTACTACATGCATTCATCCTATTCCCCTTCCTGCCTTAACCTCCATCAAAGCCTACAGGCTTCTTCAGCCTGCCCCATGGATTCATCAACATGCTAATTCTCTGTGGCATATAAGGAAGCCCCTCTCATGGTGGCGGAAGAATCTCCGGATGTTGTGGAAGTGTAAAATGCCATTGAAACAAAGACTTTTTCTTTGGAGATGTTTGACAGGCACATTGGCAGTGGGGGTCATACTTGCTAAACGTCACATTGCACCTTCCACATGTCTAAGATGTCAGGCTCCCTCAGAGACTGTTCTTCATCTGCTTTGGCACTGCCCTTGTTCCAGGATCCTCCTCAGGAGAATTTCAGATTTTCTTCGGCTCCGTTTCCCTAGTCACATATTTGGGAAACATTTCTGGCTTTTTGGCAGATATATGCGGTCCTTGTCCCAATACTCACTATTTCTCTCTTGGGTGAGATATTGGGCTCTTTGGACAATTTGGAGTGAGCATAATTTGGCATACTTGGGTCGGCAGAATCACCAGTCATATGAATCCTTCAGAGCCTCATTGCGGCAATCCTTATATGATGCCTGCCATGAGGGTGATATGGATGCTTCTTGTTTAGAGCTTTTCTTTTTATGTTTCTGACATTTGGGATACTCTCCGCTTCGGAGACTTCCCATCTTGTAAATTTATGAGCATATAAATATACTGCACTGGATATTACCAAAAAAAAAGTGTGTGTGTGTGTGTGTGTGTGTCTCAGGCCCTCCATCTATGATCTCTCTAAAGCTCTCAAGCTCACCTTTGAAGCTCTCTCTCTCTCTCTCTCTCTCTCTCTCTTTGACCCCCTCTCTATCCTCTATTGCTCTATCTTCAAGGCTCCATAATCCATTGCCTAAGCATAAGTTCCACTCTCCTCCCCCTCTCCCTACTCCTCTCTCTCAAGCCGCTTCATTTCATCAATCACAATGATGAGATACATGAATGAAGCTTTCATATTGCATGCTATCCATGTCTCACAAGCTGTCGGAAAATCAAAATGCTATATGTGGACATGCAAATATTGTGGCAAGCCTTATGTGAGCGGCCTCACTAGGCTTTGGGAGCACATTGCAAAGGTGGTGAGGCAAGTGGCACCATGCTCTCAAAACATTGCCGATGAGATGTTTAGAGCCATTAGGGGTGTCAACTGCCCAAGTAGGAACTCAAGCGTCCATGATGAGGTCATTTCCCCACCACGGGATACTTCCTCTCCTACCACCTCCGCCTTCCCAAAGAGGCCAAGGTCCGACCAAGGAACGAGGAAACCTACTTTAGCTTAAGCTACTGGGGGTTCCATGGGTCCCCTATCACATCTTCAAGAGCGTCAACGTCAAGTGGAGAGAGAGATTGCACGCACCGTTATTGAGTGCAATCTCTCCTTTAATGTGCTCAAGGTGGAGCAATGGAAGACAATGGTGAAAGCCATTGCAAATGTGGGCCTGACACACGATGGATGGACCGGTGTCTGAAACGACTTGACGAAGAGAGGGAGTTAATTGATAATTCTCTAGCACCCGTGCGAGCAGGATGAGCCAAGTATGGGTGTAGCATCCTCTCTGATGGGTGGAGTGATAGAAAGAGGGGAATCATCAACATACTTGTGTCTTCCCCTCTAGGCACATACTTTGTACAAGCGGTGGATTCCGCGAAGAAGGAGAGGAAGACAACGGGCAACTTTATATATTGCCATATCAAGCAAGCCATCATTGAGGTGAGGATCGTGAGGTGTGCCTTACTTTTTTTCTCTTGAAAGTATGATTAAGTTACTTATTTAAATGTTTTGGCATTTATGATGCATCAAATTGCCGACAGATGAGTCGCTTGTTGGAGAGGGATTATCCCTCCATAGTGTGGACGCCATGTGCATCTCATTGTGTAGACTTGCTCATGGAGGACATGGGCAAGTTGTAACTCGCGGCGCCGCCCGGGGGACTAGGGTCTTTGACACACTTGTTGATACCATCAATGCATATTAAAACATTTATGGCCACAGCCTTAACAAATATCCATCATCATCACTTTGCATGAAACATAAAAGCTAGACAAAACATCCCCTAATGCTGAAAGTGGAGCTTGCACGTGTGACACCGCATAGAGGCCGGAATGGGCCGACCCCCCCCTTGGAGTATTTAATTACCCAAGGAGAATAATATCATGTACAAGCTTTGAGGGCCTTACTCTCCCCACGGGAGATGCCGGATTATCCATATACAAATGCCATAGCACAGCCCAACACAAGGCAAGTGAGCTGGAACATAGGATGTAGAAATGCCGAGCCAGCGGCATAATCCATGTACGGTACTGATTCTTCCCCAAAAACCATGGGTCTTCATGCAATAGAGCTGGTACAACAAGTACAACTCTCCATTCAGCCGGTACAGTCGGTACAGTGGTTGGTACAACAGGTACAGTGAGTGGCTGGTACAGTAGGTACAGCAAGTACAAATGCTGGTACAGCATGTACAGTGACTAGCACAGCAGGTACAGTGGCCTTGCCTTCAGTATTTCTTCGCGATGGAAGCCTCCAAAACAGTCCCCAACAGTCGGTATTCTTCATGGGCAGCCTTCAAAAGAGAGAAAGAGAGTAGCCATCATTAGGGCAGCCTGTAACGGTGGTAGAGGCTAGTGTGCAGCAAGAGAGCCTCTATTAATGAAGAGAGAGGGCTCCAATTTATAGATTTGGGCCTCCCATGAGCTAAAATAGCAAGAGAAGTCTACAATGACAAGTGGAGAGCCACACAATAGCTGAAGTGACAAGTGTCAGGCCACTTGTCTCACTTTGATCCACTCTCTAACAAGCGTCAGGCCACTTGTCTCACTTTGGTTCACTTTCTTGCCACATGTCCCAATCTAAGAGATGGGTCCTTCCATAATCTTTACCTCTAAAAATATCCCAACTAGTAGACATTCTGTCATAGGCACTTTGCCAACTCTTGGTATCTGCTCGATTCCAGATGTAATGACGCGAATAGAATTTCCATCGGAGTCGGGCCAAAAATAGCAACTCTCCTAAATTTTAGGAGTGTGGTCCTTTGTATTCTAGGATAATCCCCCATTCCCAAAGCTTGTACTTTCCAAATATTTAGACATCCTGGAGTCCACCAGACTCCTTTCATACTGGGAAATGTCCAGGCTGGTGACATCCTCCCCAACTTCTTAAAAGTTGTCCGCAACTTTTAGTTTCAAGCCATATATTCAAGATATAATCATGTCCCATCAAGTGGGCGAGACGAGACAGTCTCAAAAATCTAATATAATTGAAGAATCCATGTCCCAAAGAAATGGGTGAGACTAAATAAGTCTCCATAATACCAATATCAAAATCATGTCCCAAAATAAATGGGCGAGAATTCCGTGGAAGATATGCTAGACACAGGCACAAGAGCCAATTGTGTCTCAATCACCAATATCAATGAGATAATCATATGTCAATGAAAATCACGAACCAGGTGCTAAGACACTTAAATAAGTGCCATGCACAAGAAACTAGTGCCTCACACAGAAACATGTGCTATGCACACAAACTGGTGCCATTTAAGAGCACAAACCATGGTGACAGAAAAGCTGGTTCTCCATAGTTATGGCAATCCTTTCTCCCAATCCCAACAGTTCCCATGTTCTCCCATACAATCCCAACTCTGATCAATAAGCATGGTGTGGAAACAATGAAACACTCACTCCACAATCGTAACACGAATCCACGTGTATGGTGGAGTGTTCATTGAATTGTTCTCTCACAATCCCAACATGAATCCACATGCATGGTGAGATGAACAATGAACCTCTTGGCCTCTGTATGGGGAGATAGTGATTCTAATATGGCTTAAAAAAGAAATAAAAAAAATAAATCCATGTCCCAAATAAATGGGCGAGACAAAACATTCCCATAAGTCCAGATATCATAATCCAAGCTTAAAGCACACAAACATGTGCCAATCCACATGACCCTTGGCGTACACATAAGTCCCTTGCCAACCAGGTATCATGTCCACTTTACCACTTGCACTCCGTGTTGGTACTCTGACCACACACCTTGGATGAGAGGGGGGCTCAAGTAACAAGATAAAACAATCACTCGCAGGCATAAATAGCTTGGTGTTTTATAAGCATTTCTGCTGCACATAGTTTATAGGCATTTCGGCCACCAACTCACTCTACCCTCTTAAGTGCCCATGTTCCCTTCCATCTGCTCTCTATTGTTCCACCCATACAAGGTAGAAACAATCTTCAAGAGAGCACGTAGGACAAGAGAACACTACACAGAGTATGTTGTGCTTGACACTACCCTCTGAAGTGCCCATGTCCCTTCCATCTGCTCTCTATTGTTCCACCCACACATGGTAGAAACAATCTTCAAGAGAGCACGTAGGACGAGAACACTACACAAGGTATGTGAACCATGAGTTTCATAAGTCCAATGCATCCTAAATAAAGGGAGCCAAAAAGAATAATCCATAAACCTGAGGATAGATCCAAATCCCTAGAAAAGAAGTCCAGGAATCCATAGACCTGTACACCATACCTCTTACCACATACTCCGTGCTAACCACACACCTTGGAGTAGAGGTGGACTTTATCCATAAAAGCATCATATCCATGAGATATCCAAAGATTTCTTCTCTATAAACTCGGACAGATTCGTCCATAGAAATTGCTTGTGAAGCCCAATATCTATATAAATCTCGTCCAAGAAAGAAATCTCCATAGATATAATCCATCCCAATAAAGGGAGCCATAAACAATGTTTCCCTGAAACCATCTCAAGGCAAACAACACCACCTTTCTCCTTGCATGGCTATACAAGGGGGTTAGTGAACATCAAAAACACTTCATAGTAAATAGCCAAAGCACCAACTTTGCAAACTCAAAGTATACTTAGCTTTTCTTTACCAGGTTGGTCATGAAGCCAAAAGAAATATCTTGTCACCATATATCCTTAAGATATCCTGAGATATATCTCTATGTAGCTTGCTTGTAAGCTTGATAATATAATCCACAATATCCATATGGAAAGAGTGCTGAACGTGTGGACATAAAGCCAACTCCATACTTCCAAGATAAATTTTGTGAATTCATAAATTCTTAGATCAACAAGCTGTCTACTACTCATGCTCATGCTCTTACTTCATAGGCTATGAAGTGGCTGGCCATGCTTAATAGCAATGATGGTAAGTGTGGTCCCCACTTGAGATCTTTTCTCTTCCTTATTGATAGAAGGAAGCCTCCGCTTCCAAGAAAGCCTATGCTCTGATACCAATGTAACTCGCGGCGCCGCCCGGGAGACTAGGGCCTTTGACACACTTGTTGATACCATCAATGCATATTAAAACATTTAAATATGGCCACAGCCTTAACATATATCCATCATCATCACTTTGCATGAAACATAAAAGCTGGACAAAACATCCACTAATGCTGAAAGTGGAGCTTGCACGTGTGACACCGCAAAGAGGCCGGAATGGGTTGACCCCCCCCCCCCTTGGAGTATTTTATTACCCAAGGAGAATAATATCATGTACAAGCTTTGAGGGCCTTACTCTCCCCACGGGAGATGTCGGATTATCCATATACAAATGCCATAACACAGCCCAACACAAGGCAAGTGAGCCGGAACATAGGTTGTAGAAATGCCGAGCCAACAACATAATCCATATACCTCCGTGTGGGTACTGATTCTTTCCCAAAAACCACGAGTCTTCATGCAATAGAGCTGGTACAACAAGTACAACTCTCCATTGAGCCGGTACAGCCGATATGTATCTACTATGTGCTACACGCACACAAGACTAGCTTCGAGGTTTGGGGAAGCTTGGAGCTAGGCAGGCTGATTGGCGAGCTGAGTTAGGGATAGACTAACGGGCGGGCACCCAAGTATGGACGGGCGGGCACCCAAGTGTGGACGCCCGATGACCGGCCAAGAGCCTATAAAAGGGTGGCCAAGGTTAGTCATTAGTCATATAGAGTCTCGCGTGATTTGTGAGAGCTCTATGGTCTGGAGCCTGGATCTAGTGCAGACGTGCACCTGCTTTACGCAGCCGAGGCCGGCAGCAATCTCAAGGCCCGCGAGGATAGCTTCGTGGCGGTATGAGACGTCGCGAGGTGGAGATTGGTCGGTACGTCAACCTAGTTAGCTCAACTCGTGGCTCGGTGGGGACAGCCAAGACTGTGGGCTTGCCCACGACTGTCGTGGTTGGGAGGTGAGTCAGGCCTGCACCCCCTTGTTGTTTGTTTGATTGCAGGTTTCGAGTCTCATACCAGGAGCGTTCCACGAGGAGATCCGTTGGGATTTGACAGTGGTATCAGAGCGTGCCTCGTGAACGAGCAAGTCGGTAGGTAGAGAAGATGAGGTCGAAGAAAAGTATGTGTTCAAAAAGCTTGCTGTTTTTTCTGTGCATACTGCTGTTTTTCAGATTCAGCATGTTGTTTTTTGATCATAGGAAACCCGTGATGAGGGTGTAGGTAGATGGTAGGTGTCACGAGCCTGTGGCAATGACTAACTTTGTTTTTGCTTTCTTTATCGGATTGGTTTCCTGTTTAGAAACCCCTTTTGGAATCCAAAATGTCTGCATTGCTCAGTCGGAGTGGACAGCATTAAAGTTCAGTGAGAGAGTCTAAGTTTGGATGGCCTAAGGTTTACAGGCACTGAATATTGACATTAGATTAAGGCTAAGAGAAGGGTGGGTCGAAAGAAGAAGAAGACAGATAAATATCTCTGCTAGAGGGCAGTGCACTTGGAATTTGTCAGTGCTCTAGAGATAGAAGAGCATCCAGAAGATCAGAGGGACGCGATTCTGACATCTCCTAAATTTTAGGGGAACCTGCTATTTTTGGCCTATGTCGGAATTGAAATGTGTTCGCGTCAAAAGGAGGGCAATTAAATGGGGAACAATAGTCCCCAAAGACCTGCAGTGAGCTGATGAGCTGGCCAGGATATTTTTAGGCTGGAAGTCCAAAGCAGGAAATTGCTTATTAAGGTGCCATTTGTCACATTTTACAAAAAACTTTCCACTCGTGGGAGGCTGAGCACTCGTTTTCTCTCTGTGGGAGCTCATTTGGTGAGTTTGCAGGTGGATTGAAGCAGGTTAAGGGCTATTGAGAGCTGCCTACTCCCTTTGCCTTGATGCAGTGAGCCATACGTGGCTGTAAACCACTCCTCTACTCTCTCAGAATGATTATGCCTGCAAGAGGCTTTCTTATGTGTATGTACAGCTGTGAGGAATTCATGCTTCCTGGCTAAGGCAAGAGCCTCCTTTGATAGGAACAGGCGCGGTTAACCACCGTACCATAGCAGGTACCTGTGGGGGTCATAACCCCACAAAGCAGGTGTCAAATTCAGCAATTTATTGTTGCTGTTTATGACTGTTTTTGGGCTGTTTCGGAGCCCGAGAAGGTACCGGATTGCAATAAGGTCAAGCCAGATGGATTCCAGAGTGAACAGAGGGCCATATGTGTGCAAAACAGAGTAAATTTCAGTGCTGTGCAGAAATTACAGCAAGCTGAATTACTGGTTTTTATGCTCTGTTGAGAGGGTTTCGACGTACTGAAGAGGTCAGAAGTGGTTTGGAATGATTCTGACATATTTTGGGTCAGTTTTGGGACAGTTATGCTGGCGAAATTTTCAGGAATGTGCAGAAAATTCAGCAAACTCAATACCTTGTAAAAATCTCTTTTTCTAAAGAATAAATAAATACCGAAAGGGGCGCCAAGCTTTGGGGCCTATCTGGTGTCGGTGTCAGCTCCTGGGGACATTCTAGTTCACAGGATTTTGTTGTTTTTGCTCTGTGTTTAAGCTAAGGTATTAAGTGACGACATAAACTCGTGAAAGCCGTGTGTATTGAAGAAGATCTACCGCCCAGTCAGTAGTACAGGCCGGTTTCATGGTTCCATTGCCGGGATAAACATCACTTTGTTTTATTGAAGTGAGCCTGGGCCTGCTGGGTAGAAGCACAGAGCACTGATGGCTGACCGACGTGAAGAAGCTAGAGAGGAGTTCTCTTCCTCCCAGGAAAGAAGAGAGGTTCTAGTGCTTTCAGAGGCTGGAGAGCCGTCTAGGCCGTCTCATGCAGTGCCACCTCCTGTCATGCCTATACCACAGGGAGCCAGAGCAGATGAGGATGCTGCTTTCAGAGCTCAGTTGCTAGCAGCAGTGGGTATGTTTTCCCAGGTCATGCAGAATCCACGTTTCTTGGAGTTTCTGCAACCTCCTCAATCTACTCAGCCCATTGGGGCTACAGAGTTAGTGCAAGAACCTGTTGAGGTTCAGACACTCAGTGTACATCCTGCCGACTCACGAGAAAGGGCAAGGCAGCTTGTGGGGTCAGTGGAAAGAGCACCAGTACTTCCTTCTGTTCACGAACAGGTGGCTGAAACGCCAGTTGTGCCGGCTTTTGTTGAGCAGCCCGCCACCTTACAGCAGCCATTAGTTGGCCAGTTTGGACAGGGAAGTCAGTTCCAGGCACCGCCGCAGGTATTTCCACCACCTACCTTGCATCCAGGCTATTTTGGAGGCGGTTCTGTGTTTCAGAGCATGGCTGGTTATGCGCCAGGAACAGTGGATTACCAGCAGAGAACTGTGTTTGGGGGTTCACAGAGTTTTATGCCAAACCCCATGTATGGCAATATTGGCATGCAGCCAGGTTTTCAGGGTGTTCAGAGCAGTTTTGGAATGCCACAGGGCACTTTTGGCATGGCTGCTTTTCAAAATCAGCCACCACCTCTTGTACAGTCAAACCCGTTTGTGGGTGACAGAGGGATGATGATGCCATCGGATAGTGTCCTAATGATGCCAGCACCTACTGTTGATAAACCGAAGCCATACAAAGAAGGTGGAGCAGCTGTACAGTTTGACACTTTTAGAGGCTTTGAAGACAGGACTAAAGCACTTTCCTTCATACAGCAGTTTGATGCTGCCTTTGCTGGAGGGAACTTCACAGAAGTTTCTAAAGTGAGAAAGGCTGCCACTTTTCTGAAAGGCAATGCTAGCCAATGGTGGACCACTTTGTTGATGCAAGGTCAGGCACCGTCCACTTGGGTTGGCTTTAAGCAAGTGTTTGCTGCAGCTTGGTTAACCAATGAGTTTGAGGTTGATGTGATGTCAGCCTGGCACAGTTTGGATGCCTCAAAGTGTAAGGATCTCGAGGATTATAATAAGAAGTTCTGGAAAGCTTTGTTGCCAGTCACTTCTTATAGAATTGTGCCGTTAACTGAGCAGATAGAGAAGTACTGTTGTGGCCTGCCAAAAGAATTGCGCAATTATTGCACAAAGACCAAGGTTACCACATTGACTCAGCTGATTGAGAATGCAAACACAGGGAATGCACTGTTGCTGGGTCAGACTAGTGGTTTTGGGGGCAGCAGCAAAGAGGGCAAATCAGCCAGAATTTCAGCAGCCAAACAGGTTGAAAAGGTTGATGAGCAGGGCCCTCAGAAGACAGGTAAAGCTGGATCAGCAAAGAAGAAATTAGCCAAGGCTTTTTGGCGTCAGTCGAAGAGCAGCAAGCCTCAGTTTAAGCAGAGAACTGAAGAGGAAACACAGGCTTTAAGGACTGAGGGTAAATGCTTTATCTGTGAGAAAGCTGGTCACATATCAAGGTTTTGTCCTGACAAGAAAAGGCCAGCTGACTCAGAAGAGAAAGAAGACAAGAAAGGAAAGAAGGTCACCCCTTCGGCAGGTTTAGTGCCAGATATGCTAGGGGATAGACCTCAGACAGATGCCAGTGAGTTGTGTAGAGCCTGGGGAAAGGTCAGAGATCAGCATGTTCTCATTTTCTTTGACCCTGGGGCAAAGGCAAACTTCATTTCCCCACAGTTGGCTGCACAGTTGGGCATCAGAGCTGATGAGATGGGATACACAGCTGAGGCAGGTTTGGCATGTCCTGGCCATTCAGAGTCTGTGACACCCATCCTTGGAAAGTTACGTCTGCATATACAGTCTTATGTGGATGCAGAAGACTTTTATATCATGCCGCTTGAGGGATGCGATGTATTGCTTGGTATGCCGTGGTTGTACAGAGTGCATGGCATCTTGGATTCCTTCAAGAAGACTGTGACCTTGGAAAGTAGAGGGAAGACTCATGTGCTAGATGTTAAGCTCAAAGGAGAGTCTGTACCTATAATTTCAGCTTCTGCTATTACCTCGGTAATAAAGAATCATCTTTCTGCGTATTTGATATTTGCACGTGATTTGAATGAAGTAAGTGAGTCAAATTTGTCAGTACTTGAGAAAGACAGATCTGAATTTTTGTCACAATTTAGTGATGTCTTTTCTGACTCATTACCGTCTGAGTTACCACCAGAGAGGTCAGAGGATCATGGTATAGATCTGATTCCAGGCAGTAGTCCACCGAATCGACCTCCGTACAGGGTTAGTGCAGCGCAGCAGAAAGAGATTATGAGCCAGGTGAATGAGCTGCTGGAAAAAGGGTTGATACAGCCAAGTTCATCTCCCTTTTGCTCTCCTGTGCTCTTAGTGCAGAAGAAGGATGGCTCATGGCGCATGTGTATAGATTACCGCGCTTTGAATAAGGCCACCATAAAGAACAGGTTCCCTATTCCAAGGATTGATGACATCTTAGACCGCTTGGAAGGCGCGTCTATGTTTAGCAAGATAGATCTGAAAAGTGGCTACCATCAGATCAGGATTAGAACTGAAGATGTGCATAAGACTGCGTTCAGGACGACCTTTGGCCTGTATGAATTCCTTGTGATGCCATTTGGTCTGACGAATGCTCCTGCCACATTTAATCGGATGATGGATCGGATATTCCGACCGTTTAGACAGTTTGTTGGCACCTTCTTTGATGACATGATTGTCTTTTCAAAGTCGGAAGAGGAGCATAGAGACCACTTGTCAGAGGTGTTCAATGAATTACGTAGTCATAGACTGCTTGTGAATGGCAAGAAGAGTAAGTTCTTCTTGGAACAGATTCAGTTCTTGGGGCACATTGTGTCTAAGGATGGGGTCAGAATGGATCCTGCTAAGGTTGAGGCAATCAAGACATGGCCAGCCTTGAAGACTGTGCATGATGTCAGAAGTTTTCTTGGTTTATGCTCTTACTACAGGAGATTTATCAGAAATTTTGCTGAGATTGCTTCACCGTTGCATGCTCTGCAAAAGAAAGACGTCTCTTTCAGATGGACACAGAAAGAGATTTCAGCTTTTGAGCTACTGAAAGAAAAGATGACTTCTAGTCCAGTGATTATATTGCCAGACCTCAGGAAGTCATTTGTTGTCCAGTGTGATGCATGTGGCAGCAGTGTTGGTGCTGTCTTAATGCAAGAAGGAAGGGTAGTGGCATATGAGAGCAGAATATTACAAGGGCCAGAGAAGACTATGCAGGTCTATGAGAAAGAACTGCTGGCTGTAGTTCATGCTCTAGAAAGTTGGAAACACTACCTTTTAGGTGCTGATTTTGTTGTTCAGACAGATCATCAGACTTTACGCTATTTTCTGACTCAGACAAAATTGTCGGAGAAGCATATGAGATGGGCAAACTTTTTGTCTATGTTCCACTTTCAGATTGTGCATGTGGAAGGCAAGAAGAATGTTGTGGCAGATGCTTTATCAAGGAAGCCACAGATTTCAGCAGTGTCTATTCCTTATCATCATGAGTTAGATGACATGAAGGAGCAGTATGCTGTTGATGAGGATTTTGCCCGAGTCTATGATCACATTGTGAATGGACAACCTCATGACCACTATCTTCTCAAAGAGGGTTATATGTTGATGCATGGGAGACTGTGTGTCACTAGGCCACTGAGAGTGAAAGTGATGACAGAGAGTCATTCTCCTCCGTATGCTGGACATCGTGGTATAGATGCTACAGTTAAGGCGGCTGAGACTTTCTTTTACTGGCCTACTTTGAGAAGAGATGTTGAAGATTATGTACGGCAGTGTGTGATTTGCCAGAAGGTCAAGTTTGACAGGCAAAAAGCACCAGGGCTGTTACAGCCATTGCCTATTCCAGAGAAGCCATGGGAAAGCATAGCAATGGACTTTGTGTTTGATCTTCCTAGGACACAGACAGGGAATGATGGAATATGGACCATTATATGTAGGTTCAGTAAGCAGGCTCATTTCATTCCTGTTCGAAAGAAGATTAAGCCAGAGCAGATGGCACGATTGTTTATGTGCAACATTTTCAAGTACCATGGGATGCCACAGTCTGTGATTAGTGACCGTGATCCACGAATGACTAGTCTTTTCTGGAGAGGCATATTTGAGAACATGGGCAGCACGTTGAAGTTTTCTTCTTCGTTTCATCCGCAAACTGATGGGCAGTCTGAAGAGGCAAATTCTACTGTCCTTGATCTGCTAAAGTGTTATGTATCAGAGCAGAAAGCAAAGTGGGAGCAGTATTTGCCATTGGTTGAGTATGCATATAATAATACAGTGCACTCTTCAACTGGCAAAGCACCTTTTGAGATTGTAGAAGGTGGCAAGAAAGTGCCCCCCATTTTGCATACAAAAGATAAGATTTTTGAGGCAGATCAGTTTGTGCAGAATATGGATGAGACATACAAGAAGATTAAGCATGCCCTTGAGAAGACTCAGGCTAAGCAGAAAAGAGCAGCAGATATGCATCGCCGAGAGCTCATGTTTAAAGAGCATGATTGGGTCTTGTTACGCTTTGAAAAGGCACGACTTAAGAAACGTAAGGGCAAGGAAAGCCTGTTTACTAAGCTGAGTATGCGGTATTATGGGCCTTTTCAAGTAACAGAGAAGATCAGCGATGTATGCTATCGGCTGAAATTGCCTGAGCAGTGGAAGATTCACAATGCGTTCCATGTGAGTCTTCTTAGACCCTTTGTGGGTGATGTGCCAGTGGATATGCCACCTCAAGATCAACCTGAAGTTGAAGAACTTGATGAAATTCTTGTTCCAGAACAGATCTTGGCACATAAGGAACGGAAAGTAAAAGGCAAGGCTGCTAGACGCTATTTGGTGAAGTTCAGAAACTATCCACCTTTGGATGCTAAGTGGATGGAAGAGGGTGAACTCGCTGAGTCACCTAATGTATTGGGACTTTACCTTGAGGCATTTAGTCTGCAGCCTACCTTGACCCATTGATTGAGGAACTGTATAGATTGTTATAATACAATTGCTCCATCGATCATGTACAGCTAGTCTATCTTTTGTCTTGTGGATTATTCAGTTAATAGATACATGTAGTCACCAATTTTGGCATATGTTTCAGTACTATGGTTTTGGTTTTGTCAACATGTATTTCTGAATTTAGACTCTACGTGAACTATATTGCAGTGTGACTGAATGTCACTGTTAGTGTTGGGTTCATCGACAGAGCAATGACCATGCTTGTAGTATACATGTCTTAACTTGATGTTGGTTCATCTCGTTAACTGGAAACATGTATACGACGCATGCAAATGAGGACATTTGCGATTTCAAGAGAGGGGTATGTCACGAGCCTGTGGCAATGACTAACTTTGTTTTTGCTTTCTTTATCGGATTGGTTTCCTGTTTAGAAACCCCTTTTGGAATCCAAAATGTCTGCATTGCTCAGTCGGAGTGGACAGCATTAAAGTTCAGTGAGAGAGTCTAAGTTTGGATGGCCTAAGGTTTACAGGCACTGAATATTGACATTAGATTAAGGCTAAGAGAAGGGTGGGTCGAAAGAAGAAGAAGACAGATAAATATCTCTGCTAGAGGGCAGTGCACTTGGAATTTGTCAGTGCTCTAGAGATAGAAGAGCATCCAGAAGATCAGAGGGACGCGATTCTGACATCTCCTAAATTTTAGGGGAACCTGCTATTTTTGGCCTATGTCGGAATTGAAATGTGTTCGCGTCAAAAGGAGGGCAATTAAATGGGGAACAATAGTCCCCAAAGACCTGCAGTGAGCTGATGAGCTGGCCAGGATATTTTTAGGCTGGAAGTCCAAAGCAGGAAATTGCTTATTAAGGTGCCATTTGTCACATTTTACAAAAAACTTTCCACTCGTGGGAGGCTGAGCACTCGTTTTCTCTCTGTGGGAGCTCATTTGGTGAGTTTGCAGGTGGATTGAAGCAGGTTAAGGGCTATTGAGAGCTGCCTACTCCCTTTGCCTTGATGCAGTGAGCCATACGTGGCTGTAAACCACTCCTCTACTCTCTCAGAATGATTATGCCTGCAAGAGGCTTTCTTATGTGTATGTACAGCTGTGAGGAATTCATGCTTCCTGGCTAAGGCAAGAGCCTCCTTTGATAGGAACAGGCGCGGTTAACCACCGTACCATAGCAGGTACCTGTGGGGGTCATAACCCCACAAAGCAGGTGTCAAATTCAGCAATTTATTGTTGCTGTTTATGACTGTTTTTGGGCTGTTTCGGAGCCCGAGAAGGTACCGGATTGCAATAAGGTCAAGCCAGATGGATTCCAGAGTGAACAGAGGGCCATATGTGTGCAAAACAGAGTAAATTTCAGTGCTGTGCAGAAATTACAGCAAGCTGAATTACTGGTTTTTATGCTCTGTTGAGAGGGTTTCGACGTACTGAAGAGGTCAGAAGTGGTTTGGAATGATTCTGACATATTTTGGGTCAGTTTTGGGACAGTTATGCTGGCGAAATTTTCAGGAATGTGCAGAAAATTCAGCAAACTCAATACCTTGTAAAAATCTCTTTTTCTAAAGAATAAATAAATACCGAAAGGGGCGCCAAGCTTTGGGGCCTATCTGGTGTCGGTGTCAGCTCCTGGGGACATTCTAGTTCACAGGATTTTGTTGTTTTTGCTCTGTGTTTAAGCTAAGGTATTAAGTGACGACATAAACTCGTGAAAGCCGTGTGTATTGAAGAAGATCTACCGCCCAGTCAGTAGTACAGGCCGGTTTCAGTAGGGTTGTTTGCTCTGCCAGAAGAAGGCTAAAGATGTTTGTGCAGTCGCACGAAGCGCAGAGAGAAAACAGAAAACAAAAAGCATGGTTGCTTTTGGGTTGAACGAGAAAGAGAGAAAGAGCGAGAGAAGTGTTCGGTTGACTATGCGGGGTCGCATGCTCGTGCTGGTCGTGGGCTACCGGAACGTGTAGGCAAAGGCGTGTAGGCAACCATGCCCACGCAAGCGGCCAGCGGGCGACAGCCGGCCAGGCCTACGCAGGCGGCCAGGCCGACAGGCGCCCAGGCCTACGTCGGCTTGTGGCCAGGCCTACGTAGGCGGTCAGGCTGGCAGGCGCCTAGGCCCAGGCAGCCAGGCAGCCAGGCCTACGCAGGCTGGCGTAGGCGCAGGCGCAGGCGCAGGCAGACACGAAAGCGCCGGCAGCCACGGTCACCTGAGCGCAGGCGGCGCCGACCGATTCGAAAGTGGTGGCAGTACGGTCGGTGACGGCAGCAGCGCAGGTGACGACTGCAGACAGGACGACAGTGCTAAACCCAGGAGGGAAGAGAAAAAAATAAAATCCAAAAAAGCATTCGGTGCTTTTGTTTTATTTTAGATTAAACTTTAAAAAAAAAAAGGTTTAAAGGTCCCTCCAAGGTTTAAAGGTGTTTATTTTTTTTAAGAAAGCAGAATATATATATATATATATATATAAACACAAAAGCAAAAGCTCAAGTAGCTTTTGGGGACAGTTATATAAACCCCTTAAGTGGGCTTCTTGCCACACATCTTGCCACACATCTCTCAAGTTTTTAAGCTCTCAAGCTCTCAAGTTCTCTCGCACTTTTTTTTGTGCAAAGATCGAATTTTCTCTCCACTTGCCCTCTTCACGATGTCGACCCAAGAATCGGAGTTGGAGCCCCTTGTCAAACGCGAAGGCTTGCCGGCTACGGAAGATACCGATGCCGATCTTTTTGACGATTACGTGTCAAAATCAGATTTCCAAGAGTTCAAAGTTGCTCTCGAAGCTTCTTCTTCGGACGTCAGGCACAAATTGCCGCCCAGATGCAAGCCTTGCAGAACTCCATCTCTCTATTGACCACTACCCTCTCTACTCTTTCGGGTATAGATACCTTGGCCTCTGCTTTAGGCCCCACCATTACTCCGGAACCGTTTTGGGGGCGGGCAAAAGCAGCGTACCAAGGAGATCGTGGACACTTGGCTACATAAGTGGTAGGTCCATTTTCAGTTTCATCCATATTATGATGGAAAAAAGATCCAGTTAGCAGCAGCAGATTTCCTCTCAGGCAAAGCTTTGCTTTGGTGGAAGAAACTCAACCCTAAGCCAACAACTTGGGCACAATTTGAAGACGTCTTCAAGAAGGAATTCCTCAAGAAAGAGGATGATTATGATGTTGTTGCCCGGTTTACAGCTTTGACCATGACCTCGCAGCACCTCACTTATGAGGTCTATCTCCAGAAGTTTAGGGACTTGCAAATGAAAGCTACAAAGATGGATCCCACTACTCTTTTGGGGTTCTTCGTAGCTGGTTTACCAGACTCATACTGTTTACAGGTTAAAAATAACAAATGCAAAACATTGGATGAAGCCATTCATTCAGCTCGTATCTATGATGATACAATGGTCTCTTCTAAGTCGAAACCTGTTACCGAGCAGGGGAACAAGCATAAAAGAAAGTTCTCTGCACCTATGGCTAACACGACTGAAGGAAAGTCTTCGGACCAACCTTTGAAGAATTCAAGTTCGACACTAGCGAAGAAGAAACGACTCCTTAAAGCTTTGAAGCTCAAGAAGGAAGGACGTTGTTTTATCTGCGAAGAAAAAGGACACGTGCGTAACGAGTGCCCGAAGCAAAAGGGTGCAAAGACCAACGCAGGACCCAAGCCAAAGGTAGCTAACCAGTTGTCTTTGACAGGTACGTCAGTTACTGTACTTTCTCGTCCTAGTACATGTTCTGATTGTCTGTTCAACTCTAAAGTATTTGGCTTGCATGATCTTCTCTGAGTTTATGGAGAAGTGAATGGCCATAAAATTCACATTCTTCTAGACCTTGGCAGCTCACACAACTTTGTTAATTACAAACTTGTGCAGAAATTGAGTCTTGATACGACACACAGTGATCATACCTATGAGGTACGCCTACCTGCGGGAAGGCAAGTATGGGATCGAAAGGTGGAGATGCTTCCAATCCAGATTCAGGACTACAAAGATACTCTGGAATGCTATGTTATGCACCTAGAAAATGTAGACTTATTATTAGGGATTGAGTGGTTTAAGACTCTTCAAGTCCAGATAGATTGGTCTAGTCATTATTTTTTCTTTTCAGCATAGGAACATCCAGTATAGTATGTTAGGTGATTGTATTTATCCCTCTCAGAGACCTCTTGTAAATACAGTTGATTTTGGAAATATAATGGATTCTTCTTTGTATACCGCTTTCTATTGTGTATTGATTCCACTTTCTTCCTTTCTCATCCCTTCCATGGATGTCAATGAATTAAGTGTGTTTGAAAGCAAAGAATTACAGAAGATACTTGATTCGTTTCAAGATGTATTTCCTAAGGAACTGTCATCGGGTTTACCACCTGAACGGGCCGTAGATCATCGTATTGACTTGATCCCTGGTGCCCATCCTGTCAGTATTCCACCTTACAGGATGAGCCAAGCTGAGGAAGATGAGTTAGCTCAACAACTCGAAGATTATTTGAGGATGGGCCAGATCCGTCCAAGTAAATCACCTTGGGATGCACCTGTGTTGCTTAGGAGAAAGAAGGACAACACCTGGAGAATGTGTATAGATTACAAGAGATTGAACAAGTTGACAATTAAGAACGGTTATCCTCTCCCTAGATCAGATGACCTGATTGACCGGTTAGCAGGAGCGAAATATTTCACGAAGATAGATTTACGTAATGGCTATCACTAGATACGTATTCATGAAAGGCATGTCGAAAGAAACGCCTTCCGGACTAGGTATGGCCATTACGAGTTTCTCGTATTACCTTTTGGGTTAACCAATGCTCCAGCCACTTTCCAGCAAATGACGAACAATCTTTTTCGTAAACATTTGGGAAAATTTATGGTGGTGTTCGTGGATGATATTTTGATATATAGCCGTACTCTTGAGGATCATGTTAGACACCTCACGATTGTCTTATCTATTTTAAGACAGAATCCACTATATGCTAAGTTAAGTAAATGTGAGTTTTTTATGATAGACATCATTTACTAGGGACACAAGATCACTAGAGATGGATTGAGCATTGACTATGACCGAGTTCAGAAGGTTCTGGATTGGCCTATACCGCGAACAGTGAAACAACTTCGTTCTTTTCTCGGTTTTGTTGTTTTTCTTGGGAAATCTGTGCGGGAGTACTCCTAGCTCACACTACCGATGACCGACTTATTGAAAGGTTGTGGACGTAAGTCAAATCAGCTTATCACTTGGAATAACGATTTGGATATGGCCTTCAGACTTTTGAAAGATAAAGTCAAGGAAGCACCTATCTTAGCATTACCCGATCCTAGTCGGCCTTATGTTCTTGAAACTGATGCCAGTGACTATGCCATCGGGACTGCTTTATTTCAAGATGGTAGACCGGTTGCTTTTGAAAGTAAAAAGCTAGACGACACTCAATCTCATTGGCCAACCCTCGAGAAGGAGCTTTATGCTGTGATTCATGCTCTCAAGGTTTGGAGACATTATTTATATGGCTCCAAGTTTGTGGTATTGACTGACTATCAGTCAATAAAGTATGTGTGTGATGCGGATGATTTGAGAGGAAGGAAAGCTCGTTGGGTTGAGTTAATGCAAGATTTTGATTTTGAGATCCGTTATCGGAAAGGGTCCATGAATAGTGTTGCAGATGCGCTTAGTCGAATTAAAGAGATGAATACTTTGTCGTTCACCGAGATTTCTACTGTCTTATTTTAGTCATTGAGAGGGCTTTGTAGGACTGATAGTTATTTTGGTCCATTTTGGCAGAAGATCCAGGACGAGAGCTCATTGATTGACCAAGACTCAATGATTGAGCAGTCTACCATTCAGGTTGCAGGAGGCCAGTGGATGATTCGGAATGGTTTACTATTCCGTAATGACAAAATTTGTGTACCACAGATCTCGGACATTAGGTCCAAGATTCTTAAGGAGTGTCACGACGCCCCTTCTGCTGGACACCCTGGGGTACATAGGACACTATCGTTAGTGAAACACACTTTTTATTGGCCAAAGATGAAAGAGTATGTAGAAGATTATATTCTCAAGTGTCAAATTTGTCAGGAAAATAAAGCTGAACGCTTTAGACAGGCTGGGTTGTTGCATCCTTTGCAAATCCCAGGTAATAAATGGGAAAGTATTTCCATGGATTTTATTACCGGATTGCCAATAACACATCAAGGCCACGATTCTATTTGGGTTGTGGTAGATCGCTCGACAAAAATGGCTAGATTTTTACCGACCCGGAAGACTATTACAGCTACGCAATTAGTTTGATGCAGCACGTAATTTTTTGCAAGATATGCAGGAAATGTTACTAGTTGCGAAGGAATCTATTAGAAGTGCTCAAGACCGAGACAGATTTTATCCTAATAGACATCGTTCACCCAGAGAGTTCTCTAAAGGAACGATGATATATTTGCGAGTTGCGAAAGATTCCGAGACTTTACGGACAGGTCGATCTCCGAAATTATCCCCTAGATACTGTGGACCATTTCGTATTACACGAAAGGATTGATTCAGTTGCATATGAATTGGATTTGCCTTCTCATGTGAAAGTTCATCCTGTATTTCATGTCAGTAGACTTAAGGAAGTACTGGGTGGAATAGACCAGTTAGTTACTCCTCAAGAAATTATAGATGTCGAGGTCATGACATTTGTTCCGCACGAACCTGAAAAGATTCTTGGATTTTGTGAAAGAAGATTGCGTAATACGCTTATCACACAGAATACAAGATCAAGTGGAAGGATCGTGTTGAGGAGGATGCTACATGGGAGACATTGACTACTCTTCAGAGAGATTACCCTGGCTTTTTAGTGAGCTTAGGAGTGAGTTCTTAGAGGAAGGGGAGTATGTCATGTGCACAGTGTGTATCTACCGTGTGCTACACGCACACAAGACTAGCTTCGAGGTTTGGGGAAGCTTGGAGCTAGGCAGGCTGATTGGCGAGCTGAGTTAGGGATAGACTAACGGGCGGGCACCCAAGTGTGGACGCCCGATGACCGGCCAAGAGCCTATAAAAGGGTGGCCAAGGTTAGTCATTAGTCATATAGAGTCTCGCGTGATTTGTGAGAGCTCTATGGTCTGGAGCCTGGATCTAGTGCAGACGTGCACCTGCTTTACGCTGTCGAGGCCGGCAGCAATCTTGAGGCCCGCGAGGGTAGCTTCGTGGCGGTATGGGACGTCGCGAGGTGGAGATTGGTTGGTACGTCAACCTAGTTAGCTCAGCTCGTGGCTCGGTGGAGACAGCCAAGATTGTGGGCTTGCCCACGGCTATCGTGGTTGGGAGGTGAGTCAGGCCTGCACTCCCTTGTTGTTTGTTTGATTGCAGGTTTCGAGTCTCATACCAGGAGCGTTCCACGAGGAGATCCGTTGGGATTTGACAACAGTGGCTGGTACAACCAATACAGTGGTTGGTACAGCAGGTACAATGGCTGGTACAACCGATACGGTGGTTGGTACAGTAGGTACAACAAGTACAAATGCTGGTACAACATGTAGAGTGACTAGTATAGCAGGTACAGTGGCCTTGCCTTCAGTATTTCTTCGCGATGGAAGCCTCCAAAACAGTCCCCAACAGCCGGTATTCTTCATGGGCAGCCTTCAAAAGAGAGAGAAAGAGAGTAGCCATCATTAGGGCAGCCTGTAACGGTGGTAGAGGCTAGTGTGCAGCAAGAGAGCCTCTATTAATGAAGAGAGAGGGCTCCAATTTATAGATTTGGGCCTCCCATGAGCTAAAATAGCAAGAGAAGGCTACAATGACAAGTGGAGAGCCACACAATAGCTGAAGTGACAAGTGTGAGGCCACTTGTCTCACTTTGATCCACTTTCTAACAAGTGTCAGGCCACTTGTCTCACTTTGGTTCACTTTCTTGCCACATGTCCCAATCTAAGAGATGGGTCCTTCCATAATCTTTACCTCTAAAAATATCCCAACTAGTAGACATTCTGTCATAGGCACTTTGCCAACTCTAAGATGGTTCCTTCCATAATCTTTGCCTCTAAAAATATCCCAACTAGTAGACATTCTGTCATAGGCGCTTTGCCAACTCTTGGTATCTGCTTAATTCCAGATGTAATGACGCGAACAGAATTTCCATTGGAACTCTCCTAAATTTTAGGAGTGTGGTCCTTTGTATTCTAGGATAATCCCCCATTCCCAAAGCTTGTACTTTCCAAATATTTAGACATCCTGGAGTCCACCAGACTCCTTTCATACTGGGAAATGTCCAGGCTGGTGACATCTGGAGTGGATGAAGACGATCATGCGGCAAGCCACCTCCATCGTCACCTTTTTCACCTCAAAGGTGAAGGTGCTTGCCATGTTCCGTGCACCACACGCTTCGCATACATGTGGCTTCTCTTGGAGAGGCTTTATGATGTGAAGACACCCCTTCGCCAAACGGTGGTTGGCCCAGAGTGGATGGATTGGGATGAAAGAGAGACAAGTGACGCAAAGGACATGCAAAAATTGTGCTTGCATGATGATTTTTGGACCGAGGTACGGAGCATTGTCATTGACATAACCCCCTTCTATAGGGTTTTGTGCATGACCGACATGAAGGGCGCTATCTGGGGCCTCTTGGTTCACTTCATGCGAGAGACCACCGCCAAGTTGTGTGCTTGTTCTTCCCTCTATGAGGACAAGCGCGAAAATCTTTTGCACATTGTGGATAGAAGATGGAGGTGGATGCGATGACCTATCCATGGTCTTGCCGCCTTGCTACATCCGGCCTACAAATCACCCACCCTTTTAACCGACATTGAGTTGCTAGAGGACCGCAATGCCTTCTTGTCTAAGGCATTGCTAGAGGAGTTCCATGGGAAGTTTCTGGAGGAGCTCATTAGCTACAACAACCAGAGGGGGGGAGCTGCACTTGCATCATCGCATACTTGGAAAAGGAAGTATCTTGTGAAACCCCCTTTTTGGTGGGAGACATTTGGCTACACGCTCAGCCGCCTCCAAAAGGTGGCTTTGAGACTCTTGGCTCAAGATTGCGCTTTGGGAGAAATTGGAGCACCTACTCTCATACACATGAAGCTCTGCAACAATCACTTGAGCACACGACAGTTAGAGCGGCTAGTATATTGCCGCACGAACTTGCACATGTTGCATACCATGCACAAGATGGATTCGGCTAGACATGTATAAGTTACAACTAATGACCACTTAAAAGTTAAAACTTTAGTAAACTTCTAACTTTTTGCCTTTTGAGTTATATTTGACAATAACTGTGTCAATGCGCATTATCGCTTGTAGGTCGTCAATGTGGATGAGTTCAAGCTCACAAGCGACTCTCTCAAGAGTGTCCACAAGGAGGTAGATGATGAGGAGAGATTGTATGCGTAGCTCGAGGAGATTGATCGACGAGTTTCTTGTACTCGTCGTGGGCGTGCAACAACTCGGTCTAGTAGCAGAGGAGTGCAAGTAGGCACTTGCGAATGCACCTTTCGTCCTGGCTTGAGTAGCACAGTGCAAACCTACACATGATAAGGTTTCGCTAGTTCTTCCTCCGCTTCTACAATGAGGACGCTTTGATTGCTTTGTCACCGGACATTAGAGAGCCTGAGTTTGATGACGAGGGCAACATCCTAAGCGAAGGTGACTTGCGCAAGCGCTACGATGGGCACTCTCTTGATGGAGGTGATCCTTGTGAGAGCTCTGATTTTGATAGTGATCACTTCTCCATCAGCTCCATCTTTGTTCGTAGCACGTAGTCCCCTCCGGGAACCGTACTGTGCGTGCCATCTTCAGCAGCCTTGCTGTCTTCGCTTGTTGCTATCCCTAGGGGCCTTGCCGTCCGCGACTTTGCCACCCGTCTCCATCTTTGCTCTGCACTTGACCCGGTGGCTCTGGTGCCTAGCGGTCCGCCTCTCCTCGGCTTCGTTGGCAGCACCACCGCTTCCACTCCGCTCCACCCTTTGGGAGGGCAAGCATTTGGGCGGTGCACGGCGGTGCTCCGCCAACCGTGGTCGAGCAGAGCCTACATGGCCTTACCCAAGAAACCCCACGCCTTACCCGAGAAACCCCACTTTTCGGCCTCCTTCACGGCAGTTGTACCTGCAGTGCACGTGCTCGACATTCGGCCCCCTCTTTCTCGCACCTTCTCCTTGCCATCGACCTTCTTCATCGACATTGATCTTTTGCACCATTCGCATTTGCTACTTCTTCGGTGGCCTCCCTCATACATTTTCTATTAGATAATTTTCTTTGCTCCTTGTACTTTGTTATTTTCAAAACACTTGCAGGTTTCTTCCTTTTGTGAGCTACTCGCAACCTAAAAGTTGCATTGAGTGGGCACTCTATTTGCGGTGTGTTGGACAAGGAGCATTTGGTGTGGGACATATTACTTTTTTGTAGGCGAAAATGGGAAATTGTCAGAGGGCAGCGGAAAGATGTAGACGAATTAAAAAAATGCTGAAGCTCCTAGAGAGAGATGAGAGAAAACAACAAAACGCTGATGCACTAATCCTCAAGGAAAGAGTGGATATAACCAGCCCGTACGCGAGGAGTGGACTCCGTAGCTAGAGGGATGAAGGTGCTCACCAAAGTGATCAAGAATGATGAAGAGTGAGGAAGAGGGCAGCATATATATACACTCCTATATGAGCTGGCCAACTGCCTCCTAGGCTCCTACATGACCTGAAAATCGGTAAAAAGGGTGGGCAACCCACATCAAAGGCCCATAAAATAGGGAAAAAATATGGGGAATGCTAGAGCATAGAAATGGTCCCTGTAGACATGAGAAAAGCCACCAACAGGAGATGATATATGCTAACACCCCCTCTCAGGTCCTGGGGGTGGCCCAAGACCCAAGGAACTGCCATGAACGCCTATAGCTGACTAAGATAATCCTTTGGTGAATAAGTCTACAGGGTTGTCCTAGGTAGGACAATATTCGAGAATAATGTCTCTCCAAGATCCGCTCGTGCACAGTGGTACTAGATCTCTATATGCTTGGTCCGCGCATGAAATACCAGATTCTCAGCAATATCCAAGCAACTTTGGTTGTCGCATGAGATAAGGGTAGGCTGCTGCTATCGAAAACCGATCTCTTCAATTAGCTGCCCAACAACCAAATCACCTCACAAGTAGCTAAACAAGCCACTTGATACTCCGCCTAAGTCGAAAGCGCCACCGTATGCTGCTTTTTACTCGTCCATGAAATTGCTCTAGATCCAAGAGTAAAGCAATGCCCTGTAGAAGAACGTCGGGAATCTGCATCTCCAGCCCAGTCGGAGTCGCTCCAACCACGTAAAGTGGCCCACTCTCCATATAAAATGCCAAAATCCTTGGTACCTTTCAAGTACTGCAGCACACGGAGTGCTTCTTGCCAATGAGTGTCCAAAGGTGCTTGCATGAAAGCACTGAGAGTTCTCAACACAAATGCACAATTAGGCCGTGTGTTGAGGAACCAAATCAACAAACCAACAGCCAGAATCCGTGGGGGAAGTGATGGGCTTACAATTTGTCATTCTAAAAGCCTCTAGCAGCTCTGTAACATACTGCTGTTGAGAAATGAGTATGCCATTTGAGCAATGAAAAATCTCCAATCCAAGAAAGAAGTGAAGCAACCCAAGATCTATCATCTCAAATTCTTGATTGAGGGCAACCTTTGTCTCAGCAATGTGTGCTGCATGGCTGCCTGTGATGATCAAGTTGTCCACGTAGAGAATGATAAGAGTATACAACCCTTTCTCGGGATAAATGTAGAGGTTTGAATTAGCTGCGGATTGCTTGAAACCCTTTTGTTAAAAGAAAGCATCAATCTTCTCATACCAAGCCTTGGGGGCTTGTTTTAAACCATGTAAGGCCTTTTTCAGCATGTAGACCATACCTTTGGAGTCAGGAACCTGAAATTCTTGGGGTTGTTCCACATAAACTTCCTCCTTTAGCTCCTGTTGAGGAACGCGGATTTGACATCCATCTGAAAGATGGGCCAATGAGAGTGTGCAATAAGAGCAAGAACTGTTCGTATGGTTGGCATCCGAGCAGTTGGTGCACATGTATCATCAAAATCCACACCAGCTTTTTGAGAATAGCCTTTGGCCACAAGCCTGGCCTTGTGCTTATCCAGAGTCCCATCCGATTTGTACTTGGTCTCATAGACCCTCTTGATACGAATCACCTCCCGGTGTGCCGAACGAGCTCCCAAGTCTAATTCCGCTCAATAGAGCCAAGCTCCGCTTCCATGGCTTGCTTCCAAGTCGGTTTGGAAAGCACCTCCCCAATATGACTAGGTTCCAAGTCCTTTTGGATGTGTGACATCAGTGCATAATCGATGCTCAAGTTCTCCTAAGTTGATGTCGTGGTACGCAATCGCTTTGATCGACAGGGACCCCTGTTGGAGGCGGAGGCAACCGTGTTACCCCCACAACCATAGTCACGAGGGACGGGGGGACAGGGACGAGGAGGGGGGAGGGAACGACACTCAAAAAATACTTTTTTTTAAGTTTTTCTACTCTCCACTTATTCTACTTTGAAAGTACATCAAAATGAGCACAAATTTATACTAAAATGGTAAGCTTTTGAGTCATATTAACAAAATATGCCGATCAAAGAGTGAAGGCGTTGACGGTTGATTGTATTAATAATTAAGTAGATACAAAATGAGTCATGACTCAAGAGTCGGGACTAAGCCTTAAGGAGGCATAATACATGGAAGGACTCAAATGAGTTGATGACAAAAAGTGCTAAAGCCTAGAGGCTAGAGCTAAGTAGTAAGGCCCATGAATCATGATCCATGAATGATCATCCACGTGAAGTGCTCGTCTCGTGGTCATGGGTAGCTTGTGCCAAAGGAGCATCAAGCTCATCCTCACTCTCATCCTCATTGGCATGCTCTTGCTGCACCTCATCCTCTCGTTGCTCTTCTTGTCGACTCATCTCCCACTCGGTGAAGGGATCTTCCTTCTTGGTCACGCTCTTGCAAAGCATTCGCAAGTTCGCACTGACGAAGACAAGGTCAATGGCACGCTCTACCCCGAGTCGGTTCCCCTTCCTAGAGGCAATGTGGCTGTAGGTGCTCCAAAGTTGCTCCAAGCAAGAGGAGCTGACGGCCTGGCTAAGTATGCGGATGGCTAGTTGTTGTAGCTCCGGTCCATCCGAATCAAAGTCCTCCCACCATAGAGTAGCACCAACTTTGGAGCGGTCGATCTGTGCATCATGACAACCATAGGAGCCATGAAATGACCTGTATATGGAAAGCTGGTCCCTAATTTTGCGCCTAACCGATGCATCAGGCACAAGAGAGTCCAAGATGATCCTCCATCTAGCACCCACCTCCCGGCCGCTCTCTTGCTTGTTGCCTTGGAATTCTGGGTCCACCACATAAGCTGCTACATGCAATGGAGAGTAGTAGGAATTCCACCTTCCTAGACACAAGGCATGGATCTCCTCGTATTTGTCTTCGTCTGGCACGAAATCTTTCAACTTCTCTATTATGTGATCCATGGTCTCGTAGACCTTGCCTATGCACGGTTGCATAGCGTCTACAATCCTCAATAGGTGGACTTCTGGGCCTCACCATAGCATCCGTGGTCTTCACACTCTCCCACCAAGAGGCGTCATCCGCCCATAACCTACAATCTTGGCCAGTGTTTGTACGGGACTCTTGCATGTCGACAAACTCGTCGCTAAGGAAAAGCCCCCTTAAAGCATTGCTACAATCCTTCAACTGGCCCAACATGAGGAAGTTGTAGGCAAACCAGGTGTCGGAATATTTGAGGAGAGAGAGAGAGGACCTCTTGTTGAACTCATACCGAAGTCTTTGGTGGTTGAGGACAAAGGAGACCATGGTGTTCGCCTCCTTAATGAGTGGGCTGATCCATGGCAATGCCCCTATGTCCTTGAGGAGATTGTTTAGGCAACGAGCCATACAAAAGGACACCGTGACATGTCCATACATACCTTGGAGAATAGCTCCCGCCACCCTATTGGAAGGCTCCCCATCCGCAACAAAGCCCACTACATGCTCGAGGCCAATGATCTCCATGGTGGTAGCCCACTCCGCCGCAAGCACATCCGTGCTCTTCCCGGTGCCGGATGTATCATGAGATGAGATGAAGTACATCTCTCCGCGGGAATATGCAACCACACCATGAATACTCCTCTTGTGGGTGTCACTCCATCCATCCACAATGAGGGAGACTCCGTTCCTCTCCCATTGCCGCTTTGTGTTGTTGGCGCTTGCTCTACAATGCACTTCTCCTTCTCGAGCAATGTAGTGTGCAAGCTCTCGAATGAGGGGGGCGTATAGGTTGAGCCATACTCCCCAATCTTCTTAACCATGACCTTGAAGTATTCTGACCTATTCAAGAAAGCAATTTACTAATGAGAAGGGGACTAGGATGATGAAAATATGAATGATGAATTGGCAATGATCGATCGCACTTACCTAGCCGCTTGAAAGACAATGTGGTCGTGGAAGAAGAAGCGGGCCACCGCCATATCCACCTCCTCTTTCAACTTGGGGTTCCAATTTTCCCAAAGTGTAGATTGTCGCCATGGGCCACGCAAGGGTTGAGAGGCCGTGGAGATGGAGGGTGCCGGCGTCATTGATGGAGCAACATTCCGACTCGATGGTAAAGGTGATGGCGTGCATGATCCCAATCCACCACATGATTCTATTGTAGAGGCTTGAGTTCCTCTCCCCATCGTCGCGGGATCCACGGCCACTCGTGGTGTCCTTCTTGCCGCTTCGACCGCCTCGTAGACGGCAAGCTTGTCAAGAAGTTCCTGTCTCTTTTTGGGCATGACATTCGTTCAAAACTACACCTCATGCCCACTCTCATGCAAGAGGTGGGCTCGCACTTTGTCGGCGCCACCCGTTTGCTGGCACGGCAAAGCTTGCATGCCCATGGCCGAGAACTGCCTCCATGAGCGGATGGGGTGTAGTTAACCTCCTCCCACCATGTCCATCCCGTCTTTCTTCTACGGGAAGCCCCAGCACGTGAGGAGGATGCCATGGTTGAAGATGGCTTCAGCCTTGAGAGAGGGAGAGTGGCTTGAGGGAGAGAGACTAGAGACTACAGTGCTTGTGTGAGAGCCTAGAGGCTTGGAAGTTGAAAGAGGCTTGAGGGAGAGAGTCTAGAGAGTAGAGACTAGATAGTAGAGCTAAGAGAATAGACTCTAGACTCTAGAGTCTAGAGACTAGAGTGGTTGAGCCTTGTGTGAGAGGCTTGGAAGTTGGAAGAGGCTTGAGGGAGAGAGACTAGAGAGTGTAGATACTAGAGACTAGTCACTAGAGTGTGGCTTGCCACTTGAAGCTTGAGGCTTGAGCAATGACCAAAGTGCCAAAGACTCAAGAGACTTGAAAGTTGCCAGAAGGTGTGTGTGTGAGGAAGTGAGTGTGTGTGCTTGTTCTTATATAGATAGGTAAGAGAGAGAGAGGCAAGGGCCAAGCCTCAAATGCCAAGGCAAGAGGGCCAAGGCAAGTGCCAAGGCCTAAGAGCAGATGACGTCCCCAAACGACCACTTAAGCGATCGAAAAACGGCCAGAAAACGGACCATTGCAAGGTGCAATGGCTCTCTGCCATCCCCCCACAGGGCCGTCCCCCACAACGTCCCCGGCCAAGAATTGTCCCCGTCCCCCATCCCTTGTGAGGGACACCTCCAGGGGGGCGTCCATCTGTCCCCTTCTGTCCCCGTTACTGTCGTGTCTTGGGACGGTGTCCCCGCGTCCCAAGCTCCCGTCCCTTGCATCCCCTGTGACTATGCCCACAACCAATTGGGAATACGAGATCCCCCCCCTGAGAAGTTGAACCCTGCTCCTGAGATGTAGTCTGCTGTGGAGCATCCACCGAAATCTCCTCCTCCTCGTGATCAATGTCGGATGATTCCTGCGCTTGAGGTGCTTGAGGACGTGCCGGGTCAAGCAGAGGAAGAGGAATAGGAGGATCTAGCGTGAGGAACCAAGGAGAGACTAAGTTGAATCAGCTCTTGAATATGAAGAAGCCCCCTCTGCAATGGAAGCTAAAGTCTCATCAACCGCCACATCTCTGCTAACGATGATCTTCGAGGTTGCGGGGATTGTAGAGCCGATAACCTTTGGATTCTGAGCTGTAACCAACTAAAATATGATGCTTGGGACTTAGCGTCCAGCTCCCCCTTAACACCATCAGGTACATGAACAAATGCATCTGACCCAAAAACCTGAAAGGAAAAAACCGTGGGTTTTCTTCCAAGGTAGGCCTGAAAGGGGGTCTGCCGTGGCCCCTGGAACAGCAGTAGTAGGGGACCAATTGAGAATATAAACAACAGTAGCAACTTCCTCCGTCCAAAGCTTTTGAGGAAGACTCCAATGTTTCAACATTGTCTGAGCCATCTCAATCACCATTCGGTTCTTCCGCTCCTCCACGCCGTTCTCTAAAGGAGTAGTTGTGTTGGCAAACTCCCGTTGAATGCCATGTAGCTCACAATATTGCTTAAATTGGAGAGAAGTAATGTCGCCTCCTTTGTTGGCTCGTAATGTCAAGACAAAGTGTCACGACTGTGTCTCCACTAAGGTCTCCCATGTTTGGAATCTGTCAAAAATTTCATCTTTGGATTTGAGAAAATTGGCCTAGGTATATTGCCTAAAATCATCAACCAATAGAAGAACATGACTGGCAGAACCAAGGGACGGAGCGCGCATTGGGCTGCACAAATCTGCATGAACCAACTCCAGAGGCGCCGTAGCTCGTTGTGTGGCCTTCTTTGGAAAGGCCTCCTGATGTTGTTTTCCTTTGAGATAAGAGTGACAAGGGCCCTCATGTGTGCCAACATCTGGCAATCCATCCACCAGCTTCTCCCAAAAAGCCTTTCGCAAGGCCTCCAAATGAAGATGTCCAAATCTGGCATGCCAAAGATCGCCTGTGGGGGTACGTGTGTGAAAATAAAGAACCGTGAGTTTGTACAGGCCATGGTCCTTGATGCCTTGCCCAAGGATCTTGTCAGTGAGAGGGTCCTGAATGATCACAAGAGTCCTCCATAAGCACAATTTGCAAATTTGATGTACAAAAAGGAGATGAAATTCTAAATCTGGCACATATAGCACTCTTGAGGTGTACTTCCCTCTATTGGCATCCGGAATGAGAGGCATTGTCCCTTTGCTAAGAATGGGGACAATAGAGTTATCTCCAATGGTCTCTTTGATCAAGATGTTGACTGTCCAACTGATTGTCAATCTCCTTTGTGTAGTATGGTTGCAGTGACTCCCAAAGCAAGAAGCCCTAGAGAGCGCACACGAGAGAGGCAGCCATGAAAATACGCCAAAAACAGAGGCAGCCCGAAAATTTTTGCCCCTTGCAAGTGCCAAAATCATGGTTGGCTAGGTAAGGCTCGGATGGGAGGCCCTTAGCCAATTGTGGTGGTGCTCCCTGGTGGTGCCGCTTGACTCTTTGCAACGCCGTTGCCCCCCCCTCCCCCCCGCCCCCCCTTCCTCCTCCTCCTCTGGTGAGGTGGGCAGAGCTGAGTTGGTGGTGCCATTGGCTAATGGGTTGAGCATGTGATAGGGTGTCAGGTGAGCTGAGCGGCAGCTGAGCCGAGCCCTGGCGGTGGGCTAAGCAAAGCGTGGCGACGGGTGTTGGCGAAGCCGGGCAGAGAGCGCGGGCAGGCGTATGTGTAGGTGCGGACTGTTCGACCGCATGAATGGTAGGCAACCAGGTGGCGAACTAGAGAGGCAGATGCACAAGACAATTGCGCAGCTTTGATACCACTGTTGGTCCCGTTGCAAAGAGGGCAAGAGATGACTGATGAGAGAGACATTGAGACAGTGGCAAGCAAGTAATTAGCACAATAAGCAAATGATTAATCGGGGATTAAAAGGAAGTACACTAGAGTTGTGGAAAGCATTCCTTTTTATAGGAGAGGCCCCCCTCTACAAAGGCGAAGCATATAGTGCCACCAAATATGCCATATGCCAATCATGATGCCAAGTGTCCCTAATAGATGTTACTTTGCCACACATCATTGCTTACATAATATCTTTCTAAGAGGCTATTCCCGCACAAAAGAACTCACGCACACACTAGTGGTTATTCTAAACTTTGGTAGTTTAATGCTTTTGCAAAAGCGTAATATGGTTCAAAGTATGCCTCCCTTGGAGACACCAATTGGTCATCTATGTGATGGTACTATGTTGGGTGAAATGCAGAGGAAACCATTTCCGAGAGAGAGTTCTGTTAGGGCTGTCCAAAAATTACAGCTTATGCATAGTGATGTATGTGGTCCCATGTGGACTCCATCTTTGGGGGTTGCTGATATTTTGTCACATTTAGTGATTACCACTCCAAGTTCACTTGGATTTACCCTATGAAGGAAAAATCTGAGGTATTTGCGCATTTTCAACAGAAGGTTGCAATGGTTTGCAATGGTTGAGGATGAAACAGGGTGCAATGTCAAGACCCTCTGGACAAACAGGGGGGTGAATACATGTTGCATGCTTTGAAAGCTTTCTTGTTGTAGAGTAAGGGGATTAAGCATGAATGTACGATGCCATACACACTTCAACAAAATGGTGTGATGGTGTGGTAGAAAGGAAGAATAGAACTTTGATGAAGATTGCTAGATGTATGATCAAAGGCCAAGGGTTGCCACACAAGTTTTGGGCCGAGGTAGTGTTGACTTTGGCACATGTGTAACTAACAGGTGCCCTACAAAAGCTTTGAAGAGCATCACTCTGTTTGAAGCTTGGTATGACAGAAAGCCAAAGTTTGACTACATGCATGCCTTTGGTTGCATGATAGAGATGAGGACCAAGCTTGATAACAAAGTTGTCAAATGTATTTTCGTGGGATACATCATTGTGAGCAAGGGTTGTAGGTTATATAACTTGTCTACTCTCAAAATCTTCATGTAAAACAACTTCCATCTCTCTCTATTTAGATAGGGAAGATGTTGCTCGCACGAAGGACATGTTTAGTGGTGGTTTGCCCTTGCCATACGTTGAAAATTTGGATCAACCAGCTGATTTTCAGAAAATACCTTGTGATGTACCTTGGGATGAGCACGACAGGCCTCAAGATTTTGAGGATGTTGAAAGGGAAGAAAAGGAATCAATTCAAGGGGCTAGAACAGTCCCGAGGTGGCTTCTCAAGACAGTCTAGGAAAACCATTTACAAGTTCCTTTGGAAGGAAGAACTAGAGCTGCAACAAGGGATAGGCAGAGTGAAAGCCTTGCTTTTATGAGTAGTGTCATGGATGTGGAAGAGCCGTGTCCTTATGAGCAACCCAAAGGCATTTTACTTTGGGAAAATGCAATGGAAGAAGGATATACCTTTATCTTGAAAAACCAAGCATGGATCTTGTGGATTTGCCACCTGGTAAGGATGTGATCGGTTCTAAGTGGGCTTATAAAGTCCATAGTAAATCCGATGGCTCAATAACTAGGAACAAGGCTAGACTTGTTGCCAAAGGATACTCCCAAGAGAAGGGAATCAATTGTGATGAGACTTTTGCTTCGATGTCAGAAATGGTGAACGCCAAGAAGAAGTTTATGTGCAACAACCACTTACAGCATACGCTTCCCATTTGCAAATGTTACTTGCCCATTCATAGACATCTTAATGTGGAATCATCCCCTTCATGATTTAAATGAGGCCATGTCCCGTAGTGTCCCTACTGATGACAGTTTCTGTATGCAATTGGGAAAGTGCTCAAATTTCTCTCCCTTTTGACTTCAATGTTCATGCATGATGGACTGTCTGTTGTTTACCAACAAGTTATATGCTAGATGATACCTTCGCTTCTGAAGGGCAATCCCTTTTTCCATTGTGTAAGATGGCTTACAGGTTTTTGAGACAGATTTGTACCAATACTTGACTTGTTTGATAATTCCACGATTAAGCATGAAGCTGACATTCAAATAGGGCACTTTGCTTCATTATAAATGTTCAATTGTGTAGAGGTCTTAGCAAGCAGTGACAAAAAATAAGGGTTCAATTTTTGGAGTTGTGCAAGTACCAGTGTGTGCAAATGTGAGGCTTCCTGCTTATCAAGGGTTCATAGTTCAAGCCTGATTGTGTAACTTATATTTCGTGTGGCATTTTGTGACTATGCAGAAAGCGCTCTTTTGGCTTGGCTATTTGTCAAAGCAGTCTCATATCACAGGGTAAGAATCAGAGCTCGTGTTCCTTTTGTTTAAATTGAATGGCATTTGCACTTATCAAAGAAGCTCCTTTTTTCCTAAAAAATTCAAGATGCCCCGCACAGGCAGGCATGCCTGCACACACACGTCCATCATGCAACGATGCATCAATACACGAGCAATGCCATGAGTTCTAACAAGTAATGCAGAACCCAAAATGTATCAGAATTACGTATTTGGCCAGGGATGACTTGTTTTTGGGTAGTCTTGTACCTCGATTCTGAGTTTACATGAGAGACTTTGCTGCCCAAGTAGGTACAGTAAAAACTTTTTTGATTCAGTGATGAATGATCGAATTAGCACTAGCTACATTTACATTTGATTGGAATTTGGCCCTGATTTCTCTTCAACTTGGCTGAGTACCTTTGGAGAACTGATATAAATTTCTCTTCAACTTGGCTGAGTACCTTTGGAGAACTGATATAAATTTGATATGGTTGTTTTTTTTCCCCATATCGCAAACCCACATATACTCTTGAGTGCTAGGACGTGATTGAAAAAGCGTGTACTCTATGCTGTGCTTGATGGAGAAGCTTTGTGAGTAGACTTCTGCCAAACTTTTGTTCTTGTTTCATTGATGTGTGTGTGTGTGAGAGAGTGTGTATTACATGTTTGGTGTGTGGTGTGTGTACCGTGGTCGCTGTCCACTGCTGTCGTTGCCGGCGCTGCTGCCGTTACTATTGTTGCTGGTGTTGCTGTCACCGCTGCCGTTGCCATTGCTGCTGTCGTTGGACTCTTCTGATCTTGTCTTCGACCTTCGTTGCTGCCATTTCCATCTTCAGTGCTGCTACCAGCCCTTGTTGATTTCGTCTTCTGCTTCTGTTTCTGCTCTTCTCTCAGCTCTCTCCGTTTCTCTTAGCTCTCGTCGGTTCTTGCTCACCTGTTGGTGCTACCCGTCTCCTTCTTCTGCAGGTTTTCCTACTTTTGCTAGCCTTTCGGCAGTTTTGTTCATAGCGAAGTCTCTGTGTGTGGCTCTACTTCTGTGTGTTTTTCATGGAGTCTCTTGATCATGTTAATTCAAGATGAACAGAAAAAGCTCCTGATGCTTTAGATCCGAAGAGAATGAAAGAGACAGAACAATTTGGTGCTCAGCATGTTGATCTTGATGCACAAATTTCATATGATGTTTTGCATAAGGACTTTCAGGCAAATCAGGCTGCGTGGGATAAGGCTAAACCCACTTTAAAATGCAAAATTCCCGTGCAAATGATTTTGCCCAAGGTCAATGAATTGTCAGAGGGAGCGGTGATACTTTTCTTTCTTGGCAGAATGCCCTCTGCAAATGATGTGGCTCAATGGCTGAAAATTCTGTTGGGAGGTTGCTTTGTTGAGGGTGTGTATTATGCTGCCAGGGTTTTTTTTGGAGGTTGTGTTATCTGACATGATGCATAAACAATAGTTGTTGGAAAAATCCCCTTTATTTTATGGCAAGCAGTTGGTTATGTGCTCCCTTGGTGGACTCCCACTAAGGATAATCAGGCATTGGTTAAGCATCACTGCCCTGTATGGGTAGAAGTGGCGGACTTTCTAGTAGTTTTTAGTGATGCTTTGCTAGTTCTGGCCAAAGAATTGGTGTAGTGATATGCCCCCCATGTATAATAGGAAACCGTGATAGGTTTTGCATATTATGGGTAAATGCACCTTGGATTCTATAAGTGTGAAAATAGAGAATGTGCATATGGGTGAAAATTGTTTCGAGCTGAAATGGGGTGTCTTTGCAAGAGTATGCATCACATGTCACAAGTTTGGACACTTGGCCATGGAATGTCTAACCTTGAAACTGCAACCACCTGTTGACTCGGTCCCTCCGCCTCTAATTGTTTTGGCAAATACAATTATCCAAAAGCCTCCTCCTAATAAGACGTCTAATCTTGTGTCAAGTCTGACTGTAGGCATAGGTGTACAGACTCGAGGCAAATCTATACAACAATTGAACACTTGGCCTGAGTCAACTCAGAAATCCTCTCTAAACAAGGATAAAAATGTGCCAGATGTAGATAGATGGCAAACTTCAAATGCGCATCAAGTAGTCATTGTTAAACCTCGACCATTGCAATCTCGTACATGGATAGAATCCACAACACCTCAGGGTAGAGCTTCCACTTCTACAAATTCTAAGGGTGGAGGTTTTTGGGCTCAAGTGGTTAAAGGAGGAATGTTGAAATTGTAGGATTTGCAAGATGATATTCATATGGCCTGCAGTTGACAAGCTCATATATCTGCTTCCTTCATCATGATAATGAATGTCACAAAACAATGCATGTCATATAATGTACAGGGTTTCAATAATCCAAGAACTTTGAGACTAGTTTGGGACTATGTATATAGAATGAAACCGGATAATGTGTGTTTGCAAAAAACATAATCAACATGCTCTAGCTGTGCAAATGGAATTTTCCCATGGTTATGATATATTATGCTGGAATCCATACTTTTTTGGGGTATGTGTGCTTGTGAGACATGAATTACAGCCAATGGTAGCTTATAATGATCCAGATGGTTGTTTTATCATTGTACAGTGCCTGTTGAATGGAATAGTTTATGAATTTGGATCAGTTTATGCTCCATCAATTTCAGCATGAAGAGCTAGGCTCTAGGAGAAACTATGGAATGATTTCAAACATGTTTATTGTTATTTGAATCCATAATCAAGTATCACTCCCACCTATCCATTGTGTTTAAAGGACTAATTACAACCAAGGAGAATTAACTTCAATGTGTCTTGTTTTGGCAAGAGGTACCATATATTCATATAAGGAAGTGTGTGTGGAAACATGCCCAATTGGCCTTTAGCACTTGAACTACTTTCCATATTCTTGACACCTTCATAAGCTATAACCTACAACACCCTCTCCTCAACTTTTTGATTCAGAAGCTCACATGATGCCATGGCATGATCTTTGGCTTTAGTGATAGCAATGCCTAAAGTTTCTCCGACACATTCGCAGTTGCATTGAAGACCAGGACAAATAACATTCTCATACACAACCATCTCAATCACATCCAACTCCTTATCTACACATAATTATTACACTATCCATGTTTGGCATATGCATTAATATGCGGAGACTTTAACAACTCACTGTTACTAGATCACAACACCAGAGGTGTTCCGCATATGATTGGAGTTGAAATGGGAAAAATGCAATGTGTCAACTAAATGCCATGGATATGTGGAAAGAAACATGTGTAGATAGGAAAGGCTTTACATTCCAACATAATGCTTCTATTGAATATTGTGCCAGACTGGATTGCTGGTACTCTTTGAAGGCCGATCACTTTGATACTATTACTGTCATATGTGGGTTGATTATTCATTGCAACTTTCAGATATGGATGGGAGTGTATTTTGGTACTCCAATTGCTGATGATGAGCAATTGCTAGTAAAGAGGCTATGATTATGGAAAACGGTACTTAGGGAAAGAGAGAGAGAGATTTTTTGGGTTGAAAAGACAATTGCAAGTTCTTGAAGAACTCATCCATATTTGTATGTTATCCCCTCAAGAAGAAGAAAAAATGCATTTTTCTAGGCATGAGCTAGAAAGACATGATCAAAGAAAGCTGGAAAAGTGGTAGATCCGATCGATGAAAACCATTGGTGGATAAGGGATGCTCCTCAAAAGACTTCTTCAAAAGCTTACACACATCAAGACAAAAGCAATGCATTTTAAGACTGCAAAGGACAAATGGTGAGTGGACACATTATATCATGTAGTTAGATGTGTGACTCATTTTCAACATGCTTTTGCAATACCTGCTCCATTAAAATTTAACAAACCGTGCTTCTACTGGTTGTGGTGTCCTACTTTCTCATTATGGATACACAAGAAGCACAAGATCTTGAACTTCCTTTTTTGGAATTGGAGCTTGATAATGCGATTAAATCTTTGGCCAAACAAAAATCCCTAGGATGGGATGGCTTAATTGTTGCATTCTTTCTACAGTTTTGGGATATACTTAAACAACCGCTCTTGCTTATGATCAAGCAATCATGGTTACAGGGAATTATGCCATCCTCATGGCAAGAGGGTCTAGTTAAGTTGGTGCCAAAAAAACAAATATGTCAAAATATTTCAGATTGGAGACCTATTACATTGATGACGGTGGTCTTCAAATTGATTACTAAAATGATCACCCATAGAATCAAAAACATCTTGAATAGGGGATCTTCAATCGACACATTATGGTTTTATTCCCATAAGGCAAATCACAGACAATATTTGCAATGTATAAAAAGGGATAGACATAGTTGTCTGCGAAACTCGTCCCGCTCATGAGGTACGTAAAATACGGTACGGTACAAAGCTATGCAAGTGAAACTAATGCGAAATTGTTTTTTTTTTAATAGTCATTTTTTTCGTGACTTCTTTTATGCCTATTTTATTTTGCTGTTTTTTATGGCCGTTTGGGCAATGGGGGCTTTGTACCTTGCTACTTTCTCTCGACTTTGCATCTCTAAATGTGTACAAATATCTATTTTTCAAGTTTTTTTAAAAGTGGACCGTATCTCTATCATCGAACTTATTTTTCCGAAATAAAACGTCTCGTAGTATCGGTACAATTTTTTTGTACCTTTGTCTTGTTTCGTACCTTCGTACCTGACAACTATGGGGATAGAATATGCGAAATACACAATGCAAGATGTGTTGTTACTACAAGTTGATGTGGCTAAAGCTTTTGATATTGTTCATTGGGATTATATTGCAGTGCTAATGATAAAACTTGGATTTGGAGAAAAAATGTGTAATGCCATTTACTGGCTATACAAAGACAGCACGTCAAGATGTATTATTGTCTTCTTCCTGGCAGTTGGGAAAATTAGTCAGGCAGGGATGTCCTTTAGGTGCCTTGTTATATGCGATAGCCACTCATCCATTGTTGCTTTATATGGACAAACTTATTGTTGACAGTGGACTTCCACATAGGTGTATTTGGCAAAAAGAAAAAATGCTATTGGAAAATGTGTACAATGCTTATGCTTGAATGAGACTATTCCACACATGTTATGGAATCGCACGGATACCAAGGAGTTCTTACATCACCTATCACTGTGTTTAACTACTAGATTTCCAAGCATATGTTTTTTGAGAAACTTTTAGATCTTTCATCTTTGGTAGATTGGCAAGGAACTTGACAGATAAAGCTCTTTTCTTTTCCTGGACAAGATTTTAGGCTCTTTGGATAATCTAGATTGGTCGCTTTCTAGTCGCCTCAGATTGACAAGTATTACTACTTCCGTCAATCATTGCATCAATCTTTATATGAATGTGTTCAACTACAACAACTAGACCTGTTGCATGTGGACTTGTTTTTCAAATGCTTTTAGTTGTACATTGTATGAGAAGTGTCCTCATAAAAAAACATGTTATTAAGTCTAGGAAAGGCCCGAAGGGTCTATGAGACCAAAGAGCTGTCATATGTGATCCATGAATAAACTGGATGTCAAGGCAACATGAAAAGAGTAAAAACACTAGTTACCGCCGCCGAAGAGAATAGATAGGGGCCAATGTTGAAGAGAATAGATAGGGCCAATGTACTTCATAGACCCTGCATGTACAATAAAGTAGGTAGTAGAAGGACCCTATGTGTCAGTACTCATAATGTGTCCTCCTCATGAACTGTGTACCTGTATCCCCACACGTCGAAGGGCCAATCCTCCCACCACTCAATATTGATGTATATTATTGGACTATTTTATTTTACACAAAGTTCCACGGGCATTCATGCTAGGTTTTCCATGAGCAAACTGTATGAAAACATGTTACCAAACAGGAATGTTGGTGTAGATTATCGAAGTAGACATTCCATCGAAGAAGATTGGTCAGAGGCATTCCCCACCTTCGAAGTAGACATTCCGTCGAAGAAGACTGGTCATAGGCATTCCGTCGAAGGAGACTGGTTACAGGCATTCCCCACCTTCCCGTGGAAGCGAGAAAGTGCGCGTCATTGGTGTTCGGGGACCATGCGGGTCAGTGGCACTCCCGTACTAGTGCTTGGCTCTTCTCTCCAAACGATGATGGGACATGTGGTTTTTCGAACAACTGGCACTAGAGGTCACGCTTGGGCATGAGCCTCCCCCCTCTTTAATATTGATGTATATTATTGGACTATTTTATTTTATACAAAGTTCACGGGCATTCATACCAGGTTTTCCATGAGCAAACTGTATGAAAACATGTTACCAAACAGGAATGTTGGTGTAGATTATCTAAGAAGACATTCTGTCAAAGAAGACTGGTCACAGGTATTCCCCACCTTCAAAGTAGACATTTCGTCCAAGAAGACTGGTCACATGCATTCCATCGAAGGAGACTGGTCACAGGCATTCCCCACCTTCTTGTGGAAACGAGAAAGAGTGTCACTGTGCTCGAGACCACGCGTGTCACGTCAGTGGTGCCAGCCACAACCATATAAGTCATATTCCCATGATGATCATACTGTTTGACCATTTTTCAGGCCAATCTTTGCCAGCTAATGCTTGAGATTTCTTTTGTGGAAAATTCCCGTTCTCACCTTGGTTTTCTAGATTCCATGGACCTCACCAGGAGCACAAACATTAGCCCCAGCTTGAGGAGACCTTCGAGAGGCATAGAGCCACCTCCCATGCCCAACAGATCTACAAAGCCTTCTACAGGCTACCCCCATGCTTGATATCCTTGATGGCCCCCTCCTACTAGGGGGTTAGCTCCATACGCTGTATGATGATGATGATTCCATTTTGTATCATATGGCTCGGATTTGACATTCCCAACTCATAGCTCTCGCCTTTGTTTCTTTTGTACCATGATGAGATTATAAGGATGACACTATTGTATCACTTTTGGTCTCATAGATCCATTGGGTCTTTTTTAAAGAGATTTAATATAACTTTCTCCCTCTTATTGTCTCTCTATCTCTCCATCTCTCTGCATGTCATGTGCACAATGTGTATCTACCGTGTGCTACACGCACACAAGACTAGCTTCGAGGTTTGGGGAAGCTTGGAGCTAGGCAGGTTGATTGGCGAGCTGAGTTAGGGATAGACTAACGGGCGGGCACCCAAGTGTGGACGCCCGATGACCGGCCAAGAGCCTATAAAAGGGTGGCCAAGGTTAGTCATTAGTCATATAGAGTCTCGCGTGATTTGTGAGAGCTCTATGGTCTGGAGCCTGGATCTAGTGCAGACGTGCACTTGCTTTACGTAGCCGAGGCCGGCAGCAATCTCGAGGCCCGCGAGGGTAGCTTCGTGGCGGTATGGGATGTCGCGAGGTGGAGATTGGTCGGTACATCAACCTAGTTAGCTCAGCTCGTGGCTCGGTGGGGACAGCCAAGTCTGTGGGCTTGCCCACGGCTGTCATGGTTGGGAGGTGAGTCAGGCCTGCACCCCCATGTTGTTTGTTTGTTTTCAAGTTTCGAGTCTCGTACCAGGAGCGTTCCACGAGGAGATCCGATGGGGATTTGACAGTGGTATCAGAGCATGCCTCGTGAACGAGCAAGTCGGTAGGTAGAGAAGATGAGGTTGAAGAAAGGTATGTGTTCAAAAGGCTTGCTGTTTTTTTTGTGCATATTGTTGTTTTTAGATTCAGTATGTTGCTTTTTCATCATAGGAACCCGTGATGATGGCGATTGTGGTCTAGAAAGGGTTGTTTGCTTTGCAAAGAAGAGGAAAGATGTTTTTGAACTGTGTAAACAGTTTCAGGTGAGAGAAAACAGAAAAAAAAGCACGTTTGCTTTTGGTTGTTCGTAAGAGAGAGAGAGAGAGAGAGAGAGAGAGAGAGAGAGAGAGAGAGAGAGAGAGAGAGAGAAGGCCACTGGCTGTTTTATGCACAGTCGGGTGTTACAGGCAGTCGGGCTTGCACGCGTGCTGTGGCGCAGGTGTACAGCCGGCGCAAGCATATGGCTGTCGGCATGGACAACGCAGGCCGGCAGGCGCCCAGGCCAGGCCGGCAGGCGCCCAGGCCTATGCCGGCTTGTGGCCAGGCCTACGCAGGGGCCACGCCTACGCAGGCAGGCTGGCGTAGACAGCCAGGCACACCTGCATGAAGGCGGTGCCGGCAGCACGTTAGGCGACAGCAGCAAGGTGGGCGACTTCAGGCTCACGCAGGTAGCCGGCGGCGCTAATCCAGGAGAGAGGAGGAAAAAAAAAACAGTGAAAGCATTTGCCGATTTGGGATTGCTTTCGTTTTTTTTAGATTAAACTTTTTTTTAAACGAATTAAAGGTCCCTTCCAAGGTTTAAAGGTGTTTGTTTTTTTTAAGAAAGCAGAATATATATATATATATATATATATATATAAAAACACAAAAGCAAAAGCTCAAGTAGCTTTTGGGGACAGTTATATAAACCCCTTAAGTGGGCTTCTTGCCACACATCTCTCAAGTTTTCAAGCTCTCAAGCTCTCAAGTTCCCTCGCACTTTTATTGTGCCAAGATCGAATTTTCTCTCCACTTGCCCCTTCACGATGTCGACCCAAGAATCGGAGTTGGAGCCCCTTGTCGAACGCGAAGGCTTGCCGGCTACGGAAGATACCGATGCCGATCTTTTTGACGATTATGTGTCAAAATCAGATTTCCAAGAGTTCAAAGTTGCTCTCGAAGCTTCTTCTTCGGAACGTCAGGCACAAATGGCTGCCCAGATGCAAGCTTTGCAGAACTCCATCTCTCTCTTGACCACTATCCTCTCTACTCTTTCGGGTATGGATATCTTGGTCTCTGCTTTAGGCCCGAATATTACTCCGGAACCGTTCGGGGGCGAGCAAAAGCAGCGTACCAAGGAGATCGTGGACACTTGGCTACGTAAGTGGCAGGTCTAATTTCAGTTTCATCCATATGATGATGGAAAAAAGATTTAGTTAGCAGCAGGTTTCCTCTCAGGCAAAGCTTTACTTTGGTGGAAGGAACTCAACCCTAAGCCAACAACTTGGGCACAATTCGAAGACGTTTTCAAGAAGGAATTCCTCAAGAAAGAGGATGATTATGATGTTGTTGCCCGGTTCACAGCTTTGACCATGACCTCGCACTTATGAGGTCTACCTCCAGAAGTTTAGGGACTTGCAAATGAAAGCTACAAAGATGGATCCCACTACTCTTTTGGGGTTCTTCGTAGCTGGTTTACCAGACTCATACTGTTTACAAGTTGAAAATAACAAATACAAAACATTGGACGAGGCCATTCATTCAGCTCGTATCTATGATGATACAATGGTCTCATCCAAGTCGAAACCTATTACCTAGCAGGGAAACAAGCATAAAAGAAAGTTCTCTGCACCTATGGCTAACACGACTGAAGGAAAGTCTTCGGACCAACCTTCGAAGAATTCAAGTTCGATACCACCGAAGAAGAAACGACTCCTTAAGGCTTTAAAGCTCAAGAAGGAAGGACGTTGTTTTATCTGCGAAGAAAAAGGACACATGCGTAACGAGTGCTCGAAGCAAAAGAGTGCAAAGACCAACGCAGGACCCAGTTGTCTTTGACAGGTACGTCAGTTTTACTGTACTTTCTCGCCCTAGTACATGTTCTGATTGTCTGTTCAACTCTAAAGTATTTGGCTTGCATGATCTTCTCCAAGTTTATGGAGAAGTGAATTGCCATAGCTTTCACATTCTTCTAGACCCTGGCAGCTCACACAATTTTGTTAACTACAAACTTGTACAGAAATTGAGTCTTGATACGACACCTAATGATCATGAGGTACGTCTACCTGCGGGAAGGCAAGTATGGGATCGAAAGGTGGAGATGCTTCCAATCCAGATTCAGGACTACAAAGATACTCTGGAATGCTATGTTATGCACCTAGAAAATGTAGACTTGTTATTAGGGATTGAGTGGTTTAAGACTCTTCAAGTCCAGATAGATTGGTCTAGTCATATTTTTTCTTTTCATCATAAGGACACCCAGTATAGTATTTTAGGTGATTGTATACATCCCTCTCAGGGACCTCTTGTAAATACAGTTGATTTTGGAAATATAATGGATTCTTCTTTGTATACCGCTTTCCATTGTGTATTGATTCCACTTTCTTCATTGTTAATCCCTTCCATGGAAGTCAATGAATTAAGTGTGTTTGAAAGCAAAGAATTACAGAAGATACTTGATTCGTTTCAAGATGTATTTCCTAAGGAACTGCCATTGGGTTTACCACTTGAAAGGGCAGTAGATCATCGTATTGACTTGATCCCTGGTGCTCATCCTGTCAGTATTCCACCTTACAAGATGAGCTAAGTTGAGGAAGATGAGTTGGCTCAATAACTTGAAGATTATTTGAGGATGGGTCAGATCCATCCAAGTAAATCACCTTGGGGTGCACCTGTGTTGCTTAGGAGAAAGAAGGACAACACCTGGAGAATGTGTATAGATTACAAGAGATTGAACAAGTTGACAATTAAGAACCGTTATCCTCTCCCTAGATCAGATGACCTGATTGACCGGTTAGTAGGAGCGAAATATTTCACGAAGATAGAGTTACGTACTGGCAATCACCACATACGTATTCATGAAAGGCATGTCGAGAAAGCTTGTTGGACTGAGTTAATGCAAGATTTTGATTTTGAGATCCGTTACGGAAAGGGTCCACGAATAGTGCTGCAGATACGCTTAGTCGAATTAGAGAGGTGAATACTTTGTCGTTCATCGAGATTTCTACTGACTTATTTTGGTCCATTTTGGCAGAAGATCCAGGACGGAAGCTCATTGATTGACCAAGACTCAATGACTGAATAGCCTACCATTCAGGCTGCAGGAGGCCAGTGGATGATTTGGAATGGTTACTATTCCGCAATGACAAAATTTGTGTACCATAGATCTCAGACATTAGGTCCAAGATTCTTAAGGAGTGTCACGACGCCCCTTCTGCTGGACACCCTGGGGTACACAGGATGCTATCGTTAGTAAAACACACTTTTTATTGGCCAAAGATGAAAGGGTATGTAGAAGATTATGTTCTCAAGTGTCAAATTTGTGAGGGAAATAAAGCTGAACGCTTTAGACAGGCTGGGTTGTTGCATCCTTTGCAAATCCCAGGTAATAAATGGGAAAGTATTTCCATGGATTCTATTACCGGATTGCCAAGAACACATCAAGGCCATGATTCTATTTGGGTTGTGGTAGATCGCTTGACAAAAATGGCTAGATTTTTACCGATCCGGAAGACTATTACAGCTACGCAATTAGCACGGCAGTTTATTGAGCAATTGTTTAGACTGTACGGGTTACCGCAGGACATAGTCAGTGATAGGGACTCTAAGTTTACGAGTGATTTTTGGAAACTTGTTTTTGAGAAGTTGGAAACAACTTTGAATTTGAGTTCCTCTGATCATCCTCAATTTGATGGCCAGTGTTCATGAGAGGATTATCTTCCTATGCTAGAATTTGCATATAACAGTACTAAGCATACGAGTACAGGTTTTAGTCCTTTCATGCTTATGTATGGTTTTCAACCTAGATCACCTGTTATAGTAGGATTCTCAGGACTTCAGCATGATGTAGCACGTAATGTGCACAGTGTGTATCGACCGTGTGCTACACGCACACAAGACTAGCTTCAAGGTTTGGGGAAGCTTGGAGCTAGGCAGGCTGATTGGTGAGCTGAGTTAGGGATAGACTAACGGGTGGGCACCCAAGTATGGACGGGCGGGCACCAAAGTGTGGACGCCCGATGACCGGCCAAGAGCCTATAAAAGGGTGGCCAAGGTTAGTCATTAGTCATATAGAGTCTCGCGTGATTTGTGAGAGCTCTATGGTCTGGAGCCTAGATCTAGTGCAGACGTGCACCTGCTTTACGCAGCCGAGGCCGGCAACAATCTCGAGGCCTGCTTCGAGGCCTGCGAGGGTAGCTTCGTGGCGATATGGGACGTCGCGAGGTGGAGATTGGTCGGTACGTCAACCTAGTTAGCTCAGCTCGTGGCTCGGTGGGGACAGCCAAGTATGTGGGCTCTTCCCATGGCTGTCATGGTTGGGAGGTGAGTCAGGCCTACACCCCCATGTTGTTTGTTTGTTTGCAGGTTTCGAGTCTCGTACCAGGAGCGTTCCACGAGGAGATCCGATGGGGATTTGACACTGCATCAACTAGTCATGGGTTGTTAAACCTCCATCTCTCTCTTGGCACATGCTCCATCTTGGCACCATGGGGATGCTAACAATTACTTGGGGCTCATGGGCAACATGATGGTGAGATACATGGCAGGGGTGCATGTGCTTTATAAACCGGCAGCCTAGATACATGTGGCCTTCCTCCATGATGCGTAGCTTTCAGCCCATGATGCATAAGTGTATCATGTGACAACTCCACATGCATAGTCCTTCGGCTTGCATGCCGATCACTCTCACTTGCATTGTCAGGCACATATCTGTCATCACGTGTTGCATGTGGTGTAGAGGCATGGCTTGATTGCATGGTCATTCGTGAAACGTGTTTCAGGTAGCTTGAAACGTGAAACCTCTGAAACGCGTGAAATGTTAACATTTCAACGTTTGAGTGAAACGCCCACTGAAACCTTTAAAGTGAAACGTCTAAATTTTTGAAACTTTGAGATTTGATGTTTAAATATTAATGGTAGAGATGTTTTAAACTTGTGTTATCACTCGTGGTAATGTATTATGTGAGTAATTTTGAGATTTTTATACTAGAAAATAGTAGACCTACATCTCTCTCTCTTTTGACTTTATATATATGTATAGGCGTTTCGGTCTAGCATTTCAGTTGGTGCCTCTCATAGAGTGAAACGTTTCGGGTTGAAACTCCGCGTTTCGGAGTGAAACGTTTCAGACTTGAAACGTTTCGTGGTGACGTTGCTTGTTTGGTCCTTTGAATGTTAGTGAAAATGCATTAGTACATGGTTGTCAAACCTTAGCGTAAAAGGTGATTAGTGGATTTAATTATTCTCTATTTAAATTCCCATATTACTCGTGAGAATAAATAGGGAAGGAAAGTGAACAAATTTAGGTACTCCCGCACCAAAAGGGGGAAGAACTGTCAGAATGCACAACGGAAATGAAGACAATTGCTGTAGAGAGCAATACACAGATGAAAGAGAGAGAGAAGCTAACTGTGCTATACACCAATAAATCCCGAAAATATACAATGAAGAGGTGTGAGGGCAAGGGGCCAATTTATATGGTCCTTGGCTGTTGATCGGCCAGCTCTCAGAATCAGCCGACTGCTGCCTTGGTGCCCACGACCTGTAGAAAAACTCAGTCGGCTAGCAAATCTGTAGTCGGCCAGTAGTTGGGTACGGTCGGGCAGCACCAGATCACACAGGCAGCACATACTCAGTCAGCCAGACACCTGGGGGCAGCCGACAGCCCACATAGCTCCAGAAAAAAATGGAAAAAAATACGGAGTGAGGAAAAATGGGAAGACACCAAAAAACGGGCGGGCACACCCACAACAGAGGCCCTGACATAGTGTACAGACAGGAGGTGACTGCTAACACCCCCTCTTAGCTCCTTGATGTGGAACCAATTGCAGTGAGTTGGAGTGGCGTCAGAGCATATAGCCTGAGGTAGAGACTTCATGAAGAGGTCTGCCGCATTGTCCTCCGTCGAACAATAAAGAAGCAAGATGTCACTAGCCAAGATCTTCTCACGAACAAAGTGATATTGTATTCTATGTGCTTGGTCCGGGCATGGAAGACCGGGTTCTGAGCAATAGCGATACAGCTCTGGTTATCGCACTGGATGACCGTGGGCTCCTTCTGTGGAAACCCAATCTCGCTAAGCAACCTCTACAACCACACAACCTCGCAAGCAGCCCGGTACTTTGCCTTTGTCAATGACAAGGCAATAGTTGGCTGCCTCTTGCTACTCCATGAAAAAGCTCCTGAGGCGAGGGTAAAATTGTAGCCTGATGTAGATCTCCTCGTGTCTGGATCTCCTCCCCAATCTGAGTCACTCCGACCTTGGAGTCGAACTCATTCCTTCGTTTCACCTCCACTGGTGTAGAAGAGTCCAAGATCCTTTGTACCTTGCAGATACCGCAAGATCCGCAATCCTGCGTCCCAATGAGATTTCAACGGCTCAAGTCCAATCTGGTGTTTAGCAACCAGATCAATGAACCAACCAGCTTCCGGTATAGAGAGGCATCAACCAGCTCACACTGTAAGCTTCGTGTTTGGGTCCATCGGTAACGTGATAGGCTTGCAGTTGTCCATCCCAAAGGCCTCAAGCAATTCATGGACATACTGTTGCTGAGAGACAAAGAACCCCCTCTGGGTCTGCAAGATCTCCAATCCCAAAAAGAAGTGAAGTAAGCCTAAATCGGTCATCTCAAACTCCTTTGACAAGGCAGCCTTCATCACTGCAATGTGCTCCATATGACCGCCAGTGAGAATGAGGTCATCCACATAAAGGATGATCAACGTGACCATACCGCGTTCCCGAAAGAGATATAGGTTGGGATCTGAAACCGATCTCTGAAATCCAGTCCGTAGAAAGAAGGAATCAATCTTCTAATTCCAAGCCCTTGGAGCCTGCTTAAGACCATACAAGGCCTTCTGCAACCTGTAAACCATCCCTTTTGATCCTGGAACCTCAAAGCCTAAAGGCTGCTCAACATACACCTCCTCTTGCAGGTCACCATTAAGGAACGCAGATTTAACATCCATTTGAAATACGGGCCACCGCTGAGAAGAAGCAAGGGCTAGAACGGTCTAAATCGTGGTCATCCTCGCTGTTGGTGCAAAGGTATCCTCATAGTTGATGCCATGCCACTGAGCATAACCCTTAGCCACAAGTCTGGCTTTGTGTTTGTCCACTGACCCATCTGACGTATACTTGGTCTTAAAGACCCACCTGACACCAATGACAGACCATTTTGACGGCCTCGGAACCAACTCCCAAGTGTTATTCTTCTCAATGGCATCTAGTTCTGCCTGCATGGCTTTCCTCCAAGTATCCTGTGCAAGGGCTTCCGTGCAAGGGCTTCCTTGACGGAAGTGGGCTTTTTGTCCCACATGATACGAAACATCAAAGCATAGTTTACGTGTAAAAGCTCTGCTGAATGACTTTTATCACGAACTCTTTGCGATCTTCGAGGTCCGTCCTCTGTGGTCCATTCGGAGGGAAGCTCCGTAACACCTGACTCCCAAAGGGTGTCTACCAACCACCTGGGTACTCGAACAGAACGCGGAGCCTCCTGGTGCTGCGGGGCTCATCTCCAGCTGCGGGCTCAACCTCCTCAACTGACTGAGGCTGTCCAGCTGGAACAATCGACTGGGAATCATCATCAGAATCATCTGGGTCTCCAAGAAGTGGCGGCTCATCAATAGTGGAAACCGGAACATGCTCATTAAAAACCACATCCCTGTTGACGACAACCTCGTTCCTCTCTAGATCATACAACCTGTATGCCTTGGAAAGAGTTATATCCCACAAAGACAAGCTTTTGGGACTTGAGTCGTGCTTCCCCCTCTGCCTCTTTGGAATGTGAATGCATCGCTCCCAAACACACGGAAATGGGAGACATCAGGTTTCCTGCCAAAATATGCCTCAAAGGGAGTCATGTTCGGTATTGAAGTCATCGGAAAACGGTTGAGGATATGGACAGCCATAGCCACAGCCTCTCCCCAAAGTGGACGAGGAAGATCATGATGCTCCAGCATCGTCCTCACCATCTCCACCACAGTCCTGTTCTTACGCTCAACTACTCCATTCTCTGATGGCGAATGTGTATTGGCCAGCTCCCGCTTGATGCCATGTTCCGCACAAAACAACACGAATGCATTGGAAGAAAATTCTCCTCCTTTGTCAGCCCTAAGAGTCTTTATCTGCAAGCCAGACTCTTTCTCCACCATCACATGCCACTCCTTGAATTGAGCAAAAGCTTGGTCTTTTTGTGAAAGGAAATAAACCGATGTGAATTTGCTATAATCATCAACAAGCAGCATAAAGTACAAAGAACCTCCCAAGGATACTGTCTGCAGAGGTACACACAAGTCTCTGTGTACCAACTCCAAAGGTTTCGAAGCCCCGCCTGGAAGCTTTCCATGTGCTACAACATCCTTGCCTGTTGCCAACATCTGGCAAGCCAACCACCATCTGGTCCCGGAAAGCTCGCCGCAGCGCATCCACATATAAGTGGCCAAACTGAAAGTGCCACAAATCACCAATCTGGGAACTTGTCAAAGAGGAGAGTGTAGAGAGTTTGTATGTACCATTCTCCACGCCGCCTTCCCAAACAACTTGGCCAGTCTTGCAGTCCTGTAGAGCAACAGAATGCTCCTCAAACTCCACCGAGAAGTCAGTCTTGCACACCTCATGCACTGACAACAATTTAAAACCAAGTGCAGGGACATAAAGAACACGAGAGGAATGCTTCTCCCCTTTGCCATCGGGAATGATCTCCATCCGGCCCTCACTGTGAATCGGTATGGTGGAATTGTCGCCAATGAAAATGCGACCTGACTGTCGTTTCAGATCCTAACAGAAGTCACGGGAAGGAGTCATGTGCCTGGAAGCACCACTATCAAGAATCCATTCCCGAGTATCCTTTGTGGTGAAGCCATCTGCCTCCTCGCTCGAAGAAGATGAAGCATCGGTGTCCAACATCTCCAAGTGCACGAAGGTTGGAGTCTTTGCAACTGAAGCTGAAGAATCAACACCACAATCATTACAAGTCCTCTCGGCCTTCAGTTTCTCTCGGTCTGAATCAAGCTTCTTCTCAGAAGACTTCTCTGATGAAGACTTTTCTTTGCCCTTGTTGTTGTTGTTATAGCCTTTCGACCGTTGGCGAGTCAAGGCCTTAGAACCTCCGCCCTGTGGAAGGTTCGTGAATCGCTCTTCTTGGTCCAAAAGACCATGGGCACAAGCTCCTCCCATGTGATGGTGCTGAGCCTGCCATTGGTGATCAAAGAAGAGTAAAATGTTGAGTACTGAGAGGGCAAGTGTGACAACAACGTTATGGCCATATCCTCTGTCGATATCTCTTTCCTTGCCTGGAGAACTTCCTGTTGAAGAGCCTGTAGCTTGTTGATGTGCTCCCGCATCGTCGACGACATTGCAGGATTCATCACTTGCATTTGAACTTCCAAGGAGATTCTCTTCATGGGTGATACCTTGTTGTAGAGAAAAGCCAAATGCTGCCAAATCCCTCTGGCCAGCGTCATATGCTTTATGTGATTGATCACCTATGGTGTGCAATTTTGGAAGATGAAGGAACGGACTCGGGCATTAACACGATCCCATAACTGTGCCTGTGCCTCCCTTTCCTTCTGAAGAGAGGGTAACTCCCCTTCTTCCAAATCCGGCCATGGAACCCCAACAACAATGAAATCAGCCAAGTCATAGGACTCCATAATAGATTCCATCATTACCTTCCATATGCCGTTGTTCCCGTCCAACTGGCAGTCCACCGGGAACGTGGGGAGTGTTGGGATCTTCACGTGCTTCTCAGCCATCTCAAGCAAATCTGCCATCTCAAGGGTTCACAAGGTCTTGTGAAGGGAGGGTGGGTGGGAAAGAAGAAGAAGAGGAGGCTGCAAATAGAATGCAAGGTGGCTGTCCAACGGGGATGGCCGCCTTCTACCTGATCTCCAAGTCCCGTACAGCCCAAAACAGTCTCCAATCAGCACCTCAATCAGCAAACCCTCGACGTCCCATTGTCTCCAAGCTTCAAGCCACCTGGGGCTCTGATACCATGTCAAAATGCACAACGGAAATGAAGACAACTGCTGTAGACAGCAATACACAGATGAAAGAGAGAGAGAAGCTAGTGTAACTCTGCTATATACACCAATAACCTGGAAATATACAATGAGGAGGTGTGAGGGCCAGAGTCACACGGGGACGCGGGGACGGCCCTTAGGGACGCGGGACGCGGGTCGCGGGGACGGGGACGACCGGGGACGGGGGGGGACGCGCAGGGGACGCCGTGCAGAATGGGGACGCATACAGACGTCCCGGGGACGCGTTCCCGAAACGCGGGACGGGAAGGGGACGCAGACAGGGGACGCAGACAGGGGTCATAAATGGTCAGAAAATGGCCAGAAACGGCCAGAAACGGGCAAATTTCCAGCTATGAAAGAATGCACACTTTAGGACTTTTCTCCACACTCAAGTTTGAAGCTTCAAGCCTCATTGCTCAAGCCTCAAGCTTCCAAAGTTCCAAGTTCCATTGTCCAAGCCTCAAGGCCCAAGTGGCAAGTTAGCCCTCTCTCTCTCTCTATACTATCTACATTGTGCCAACTTCCAAGCCATCTCTCTCTCTCTCTCTCTCTCTCTCTCCAAGTTCCATGATCCATCCCTCTTGAGACTTGCAAGCCTTAAGAGTCAAGCGGCAACTTGCAACTCTCTATTGCACCCTTCTTCCCTCTCTCTCACACTATCATCATTCATGGCATCTCAAGGTGAAGGCGCCGCCGCCACATCTTCCGTTGCGAGCTCTTCACGAAGGAGGCCGGCGGTGCACACATGGTCATGGTGGGATGAGGTCCACTACATTAGTCGTGGAGTGGGCGGTGGTTCAAGGGCATGGAATTGCATGATCTATTGTGATCTATGATTCTATCATCTATGATCTATCTAGTATCTCTATTTTGTACCCACTCTTTTTTGTAACCCTCACTGCCCATGAGGCATGTACTTATCTCTTTGTATCTATCAGACTATCAATCACATAATGAGTGTGCCATCGATGTTTTATTAGCACATTTTGCTCAAAATGACTCTTGTTTTTTTGTCTATTCGGTGTAAAATTTTGTTCAAAGTGTGTCTCTATATGTATGTCATGCATACAACTCCTAAATTGCTTTTAAAAAAGAGGTTTTTTTTTGCCGTTCCGGACCCCGTCCCCGGGACGGCACTTCCCCGTCCCCGTCCCCGTCCCCGTCCCCGTCCCCGTCCCCCGTCCCCGTCCCCCGTCCCCATGTGACTCTGGTGAGGGCAAGGGGCCATTTTATATGGCCCCTGGCTGCTGGTCGGCCAGCTCAGAATCAGCCGACTGCTGCCCTGGTGCCCATGACCTGTAGAAAAACTCAGTCGGCCAGCAAATCTGTAATCGGCCAGTAGCTGGGTACAGTCGGGCAGCACCAGATCACACGGGCAGCACATACTCAGTCGGCCAGACACCTGGGGGCAGCCGACAGCCCACACACAACTCCAGAAAAAATGGGAAAAAATACGGAGAGTGAGGAAAAATGGGAAGACACCAAAAATGGGCGGGCACACCCACAACAAAGGCCTTGCCATAGTGTACAGACAGGAGATGACTGCTAACAAGAACGTCAACGGTTGCAAGCCTAGAGTGTAATGAGCTGGTCCAAGATCTCCCGGAAGACTCTACACGTTCTTCACAAGCTCCACAAGCCTCTATGTGAAAAAAGAGAAGGGTTGGGCCTCTATTTAAGGAGGACTCACAGGAAGCTTTTTCACTTTAAAAAAAAATCTTAAGTGTAAATAAAGCAAAATTTTAATTTGTGCTTTTTTTTTCTCAATCTTAGTGTTAAAGAAAAACACAAGTCATGCTTTTCTTCTCAAAATGACCAAAATATCTCACTTGAGCTTTTCTTCTAGGTGCTAGTTTTATCCCTATTTTTTACAAAAAAACCCACATACTGCTTTTTGGCTTGCTTCTCTCCCATGCATCTACGCCTACGGACCCGTGCACCTCCGGTGCTGTATAAATCCGTACAGCTGCCATATCATCATCCGTACGGACTGTACAGACAGGTCCCTAGCACCCACTGTACTGTCAGTGGCATGTTGGTTGGGTGTTTGAAGTGTTTTACAGCCTTGAAACGGGGCTACCAGTATTGTATGGCCCGTAGAAACCCTAAACAGGATGCCCGCAATCAGCCCTAATAGTTTCGTGTGCACATCATGCCACACACACGTTCATGTGTGTTTATGTCCATACACACACAAGCACAAAAACCGTCGCACAAACGGGATAAAAAAGCCAAACTGAGGAATCCGGAAAGCCTACATGCACACAAATCTTCTCTTCTGACGTGGTCACCAGCAGATCTGAGTCAGGTGAGAAACCATGGTGCCATCGAGCGAAATACGCATGAGCATTGCACAATGCAATGGGGCTCTGCACAGGACCCGTTTTGCCAGATATGCATGTCTTATAACAACAGGCCTTTATTCAGCATTCACAATTGTTGTCTGTTTAGAGGAGGTGTGGTCCTCACTTCTCCTCAACTCAAGTCTCAAAGGCAGATGAGAGATGTGTAAAGATAACCTTAGATGATGACCCAGAGATGAGAATTTTCCTTGGAAATGCTTTTGGGTGATTGGATGTTTTAGGAAGTTATAGGCTGTCTAACCTCCACTTAACATGATTCATGGCAGCATAGAATCAGCCCATGTTAGGTTTCATGCATTTTCTAGCAGTTGATATGCAGAGGTCAACAACTAGTGTGATACCACTGACTAGGACATATTTAGTTTTGTGGAACTTACCCATAAATGCCACCTTACTCAGGTGGAATCATCTTTACATGCAATATCATACTTAACTCTAATCCATACAATACATATAATACTGTACTTGTATTCAGCATTCCCCTACTTCATTAGTGGCATCCAAAATGTCTCAAATTTTAGGAGATTCAAGTGATTTGTGGCTGTGTAGGGGTAACTAGGGTTTTGATACAAGCGTGGTTCTAGGTACTTTGGAACAGAGACAAAGCAAGCACTAACGGAATTCCAAGAAGCACATGGAGTAAGCCAAACCGGTATATGGGGTGCTCTCTCCAAACAAGCATTATGGCATACCATATCTGGAGAAATCTTACATAGGGTGGTCAGTGTCTTGAATCCTCTATTTGTCTTCTGAACGAATAATCTCAGATCTCATAACTTTTGCGTCTCTCTTGTCAGCCGACGTCATATGCTAAATCCCTCTTGCGTTACTGTGATGGGACAGGTTGATGAGAAGGCCGGCAAACCAACAGAAGCTTTAAAAGCTGATACTATTGTTAAATCAGACATACTCATGCAAGCATGGCAGTTATGTAGCCCAATGAAGTTTGCAGGTACTTGACAACCTCTCTGAGAGCCGAAAAGCTAAGGCATACAACCATAGCTGTAATGTATTCATCAATGAATGTAAAAATTAAGCTGTTTAGAGATCTGAGCCTGCCTGTCAGAGGAACAGTGCTTTCAGCTTTGCATTGCATTTAGATGGGCAATTGTGTTTGTCTAAGAGCTACCTGCCTATGTTAAAAGCTAAAACATGTAAACAAGCTCAGTCTTCGCTAAAAAACTAGATTGTGAATTATATTGTCTTTAGAGTGTCAAGCTCAGCGTTTTGTTTTACAACAGATAAGCTGACTTAGCTATATGAAATACCATTAGATGCTATCACAGGGGGAATACCTGAAGGCGAATGGAGGCTGCTGTCGGGGATAGCTCTCTTGGTGGCTGGGATACTCTTTGGACTTATCATATCAAAGTCTTCTGCAAAGGAATCACTGAGAGGCAACTCTGTGAAACGGCGGATCATTCGGCCTAGTGAACAAGAGAATCCCAAACTCCCATCTCAAATGGACAAGCTTTCAAAGCTTAATTCGGGTTCAAATGGAGCCACTGCTGTGGATAAGATTTTACAGCCAGCTAGCCAAAAACCAGCCAATATCGCAGACATTGAAACTGTTGGCCAAGTAGATTCTGCACGTGTCAAAGACAAAAAGATGATTCGAGATCCTTTGCCTGAACTCAAAGTGAGACAAAGGGTGCAGCATACCATGGCTACCTCTCCTACACCATATGGACTTGGAAAGAAAGCCATTTATGCATCGGCTATGTCTCCTCAGAAAGCTACCAACACCAAATCAACAGTTGAATCTATGAAAAGAGGCAAGCTGCTTGAATCATCGGGCAGACCTGCAGGAGTTTTCGAATCATCTTCCGCCATGAGTGAAGACAATAGGCCAGAATCTTTATCTTCAAGCAGACGGGAGCCTACCAGGTCTGAGAGAGAGGGCAGCGATCCATTTGAGAACAGTTCTTTGCAAGTGTCTGTCTCGGGAAACCCGCTAACTACAAGTCGAAGGAACACACTAGCGAGGCCTTCCAAAAAGCTTGATTATGACTCTAGCTTTCCAAAGAGTGAAGAGACCAGGGCTATGCAAGGAGAAGATGAGGTGTACATCTATGCCTTCCTACTGGAGACTTGCCTGATGTGTAGATTTTTTGGTTGTGAACGGGGTACAGTGTCTCATCTCACAGACATGCTAAGAATTTGGTTTGCATTTTACAGCCAAACATTAAGAAGCGCATTGAGGAGCTCCGCAAAGCTGTTGAAGCTGCAGAAGAGAATGGCCAGGCTGCTGTTCATGCACTTGCAGAGGAGAGAAAAAGAAGCATTGAGTTAGAAGAAAAAATCAGTAGGCAGGTAAATATATTTCATACCAATGGTCATAGTCAATTGTTTTTGATCCTTGCATTTTAACAAGGTGATAATTCAATGAGCTTCTTCAACATGACCAGTACTTGAAGTTTTTAAGCAAGTCATGCATGTGGTTAAAAATACCTCAGATGGTAAGCCTTTCAAGCTGAGCTTTGGCACAAAGCTATTTTGAGGACCTGTCCACCAGTAGCAGCAAGAAGTTCAATGCTTTTGTAGACTTCAATACATTGTATTTGGATGGAAATGAAGTAAAAGTGTGATGTAATTATCAATGGTGGATGCTAGACCTTGTTACGAGAGAGAGAGAGAGAGAGAGAGAGAGAGAGAGAGAGAGAGAGGTGATTTTGTATGTGTGTTAGTGTGTATGTGTGTTGCTCTGGCATATGGTGATGACTCTTTCTTCTTTCCTAAGAATACGCAATCGGATCTGCAATGTCTCATGAATGCCTTGCATATGTTTGGGATGGCAACATGTCTTTTATCAATTTAAAAAAATCAAAACTGTTGCCTCTTAGCAAAGCTCATTGGCACTACATTCTATGGCTTGGGCAAATCATATCGCCTACATAACATGTCAGAAATTTGGGAAATCCTGTGGGATGGAATCTTTCACAACCACACAGGTGGTGGGATCACCACCTCTATCGGTGAAAAGAGCCAAGCCGCGAGAGCCTCTAGAAAGCTTGCTGCTTTCGCATGCCGTTAGAACCACCCTGCAACTTCTCCCACTGACCGTGGAGGGTATGGATGATGTTGAGCCAAATGCTTGTGATGGACTCCGCGGGCGGAGTGTACCCTCGATGGCTTTGCTTCATCTAGCTCTCTATATGTGCAAGGTTGCAATGCCATTGCAAATCTCCCCTCTCTGACACGAGCCTGGTCTCCAGTGGTCAGTAGATGGGGTTGTGACTGGTACTACAGAAATGCGGAGGTGAGAGACTCGAAGGGCTAGCCCCCCACCATCCTCCTCATAAGCCTTGACAACCTCAGCCTCTATGGCTCAAGCGACAGTGCCCCATGTAATGATATAAGTCGAGGTCCTGTCCATCGTGAGGAAGATGCGGAGAATCTGCTGCCAAACCTGCTAAGCCTTCAGGCAATCCCAAAGATAGTGTCGCTAAGACTCCTGAGGGTGGCCGCACCTCAGGCAAGCTGCTAGTTGACCACCAATGGCCAACCACGTCCCAACCGCCAAGCTCCTGTGTGCCATTAACCAAAGAAAGAGGGTGATCTTTCGAGGCCAAAAACTATGCGAGAGTCTCTTCCAAAAATCTGAGAGAAAGCGTTGGGAGAGGCCTTGTGATCGCCAATGTACTGTTGCTACTGGGGTGCCATCAATCTCTGGCATCTGAATCTTGCGGCAAGAGTCTCCTCCCGATTAGTAGGATCACGAAGAAAGAAAGAAACTCGAAGCCCATCCGCTCCCAAGCATTTTCCCCTAGGGAGAGCCGTCAATGCCTCCACCAGCTCCTCTGCAGTGAAGGGAGTCAATAAGAAGGACCGAAGAGCAGGGGGAACCACCTCTCTCGTGTGTTGCCTCGCACGCGTCCATCACATGAGGGGATAATGGGGCACCCGTGAGGAGAGATCGGAAAAAATCAGTGGTGATGGCTCTCACATGGGGGGGGGGGGGGTTAGAAACAATGGCTCCATTCTGGCCCCGCAACTTGCGAATACCATCTCTCCACCTGTGGGGGCTTGCTATCTCAAAGAAGTCTTCCGTGACTCTATCACCGGCCTATGTCCAAAAGGAAGCTCTGACATGCTACTTGTACTCCACCCTCCTCTCCTCGATGGATCTGATTTTGGTACGGGCGGCAGCAAGCTGACTCTCAATCCACGGGCTGTCGGGGAATTCTCTTGAAGCCGCTAGAGAAAAGCAAGACCCCTCCTCAGGCTCCTGTCTTGTTGACGAAATCCCTGCAATCTACTTTGGGTTGCCTCTTGCAAAAATCCGCTGATCTCACCTAGGCCCACATCCAAGGTGCACGCGGCAGAGCCTGAAATAAAATCCAGTCCCGCCCATATCTGCTCGATCTTGTTGCAGATCTCGGGGTCTTGTATGAGGCTGTCCGGAATCCTAGTGCTTGAGTGCGTGTCCTGCATCCAAGGGTCCTCTAAGGACAGAATAATCGGAGCGTGATGAGAAAAAGTGGCGCCCGCCAAGATGCTGATCATGCCCCCACGGCCGCAAGCCCACTCATCCACATAAAACTTGTCAAGTTGGGAGAGGTTGGGGCTGGTGCTCCTTCTATCAGACCGCGAGAAGCACAGACTCTCGAGGCTGCGCCCAAACTCTTGGAGATGCCAAGGGTCCTATCCCTTGAGTGCCAGGATCAATCCCTTCCACGCAGAGAACTATGCGCCTGAGATTGTAGCCATGCCTCCTCTGATTCTATCGTTTGCTGCATCAATCATGTTAAAGTCTCCACCCGTGCACCAAAAGTCACTATGCTCTAGAAGATGGCTCTACTTGCTGTGGTGTTTGGGGCATAAACATTGAGGAAGCCCATGGTAACCCACTGTGCTCGCCCAGAGACTCTGACACCTGAGCCTGTCACTGCCAGCAAGAGTTGCTCATTGACAGAAATACAAACTCCTCCTTGCGTTCTTGAGGGGCCGAAAGAGGGAGACCAAAAAGTGTGGCTCCTGGCTGGTAAAATCTTCCCGTAGCGACGGATATGCCCCTCGGAAAGGTGGTGCTTGTGGAGGAAAAGAATGTCGATGGGTTCCCCAAGTGTAGCTCTGTGAAGCTCTCCTGGAGGACGCCTCGCCTCTAAAAGCATTGAGGCCACTGTCATAGGAAAGCTTCAAACGCCAGCCAGAGGGTCGGATGTGGGGTCAAAGCCGTGCTGCCACCGTGCAAAGAAGGCTTGGGCCGTATGCAATGCAACGGGGCTCAATTGCGTGACTTGATCTGACGCCACTGATGAGGGGAGTTCAACTTGATAGTAGCCACGCCCTAGAGGATGAATGTCTGTGATCTTTGCAAGTCCACCAAGGAGGCTACCCTATAGAGATCTCTGAGTTGTCCGCGCAAGGCAGCTACCGACAATCTTGCATCCCGGAGTGGAGGCCTCTAGGGATGCAATAGTCATAGTGAGAAGTTGAAGGTCCGCTTCTGAGAAAGATAAGCAAGTTACCGTGGCTTCGGTTAGGGATGACGGAGCGGCTGCTATGGAGTCCCCTTGAGGGTGAAGACCAGAAGAGGCCGAAACTTGCTGAATGATCAATGCCCAAGAGTTGAAGACGTTGTGGGAAGAAGACGGAAGGGACGACGAACCAGAGAAAGATGGGGAAAGCGGTGAGGCTTTGGAGGGCTCCCGCAGAGTGAGGAGGAGGGGGGGGGGGATTACAAAGAGAGAAAAAAGGGCGCTGGAGGCAGGGGTGCAGGGGGATGCGCAAAGGGGAGAAAAACGGGGCGGCGCAGAAGGGCAGCGAGATTGAGAGGGGAGCTGCAAACGGCCGTAGGAGTGCAGGGTAGGAGCAGGGGGCTGCAACGGAGGCGAAGAGGGAGGCGGGGGGGGGGTCGCAGGCGGCTAGGAGGAAGGGGGGGGGTGCTTTAGCTTCAATTGAGAGTAGTGGCAAGCTTACTTTCTTTCTACAAAAGGCATTCGGGTTTGCGAAGATGTTGGTGCTGAAGGAAATGTTCTATCCTTTCCTAGAGCTCAAAGTCGTTGGCAGCTGGGTATGCACTTCAGACCTTTATGGCGCATGTTACAAGAACAATTGCAGTCTTTTACTCCTCTTATGATTCTTCTAAATGGTGAAAGGACAGGATTCGATTTTCTATAGGGCAGATCCTAGACCTTATCCTAGTTTCTCTTTCTCTGAGGTTTCGGTTGCTTTGATCTACAAGTTGATTATTCCTACGCCTTGGTTTGTCGATCGAGTAATAAGATTTGGCTCCTCACTGAGACAGCTTGTTGGTGGAAACAAAACCTGAACAAAATCTGGGATAGTAAATTGCCACTCAAATCTAGTTTATTTTTATGGCGATGCTTGTTAGGAGTTCTCATAGCTGGAGAATTTCTTGAAGAAAGACACACAGCTATTGCGAAATGCCCTTCTTGTTGTTGCATAAAGGAAACAACAATGCATCTTCTTTGGTCTTGTCTAGAGACCAAAAGTTTCCTTCAGCAAATTTTACACTCTTAAACTCAAATTCCGAGGGTGTTCCTTCTCTAGATTTTTTTGGCTTTTTGGCAGGTGTCCTGCTAGATTGGATCATGCACGACCCTTTCTAATTTGGACTAGATATTGGGCTTTGTGGACAATATGGCATGCAAGAAATCAGTTGGTTTTTCATTCCGTAAGGATTGCATGCTATCAGTACTTTCGTCAGTCTTTGTTTGACAACATCTATCTCCATCAGATTGATGATGGCCAGTTGGCTTTGTTTTTTCACTATTTTTAACTTGTGTGTGTTCTTCAAGAAGTTTTCCTCACTTTTGAGGGCTTCTTTTTTTTTTTTCCGAGAAAAGATCCTTTCATTAGTTATAAAAAAACACCCGTAGGGCTACAAAAGATCTCTCCTGCTCATAAGAGAAAAAGAGCAGTGAATCCAGCAGGGCAGCCCGGGAGACTCTCCCTAGGTGCTGCAAAATACAAGCATCAGTACTAAGGACTGAAAGGCTAAATCATACAATAGGGGGGGGGGAATAGCCAAACAGGTGGCCTGTAATGCCAACGGGGGGATCCCGTGTGTAAGGTGTAGAAGGGGCCGCTGCGCCAGGTGGTGTGAAAAGCCTGGCGCCGCAAGATCGCCTCGTCCGAGTCGCCCCGGATGCGATCATACTGTCCTCGTAGGGTGTGGATCAACTCCTGCCAAATCCCCCGTACAGTCTCTGCTGGTGGCTCCAGTCTCCCCTCAAAGGCTGTGAAACACCGGGCCCTCCAGGTGAACCAGATGGTGAGGCTGCTGAGGAGCTCCCATCGTGAATCCCTCTCCTGTGTCCAGATGGCGGACGAGAAATCCGGTGCCGGAACCAGGCGAGGCTGGCCCCTAATAAATCTGATGGCCTGACTGCCCTGCTCCATCTCATAGCCCATAGCAGGCCCTGACGAAGTCGACCAAGCAGCGGCGCCTCACGTAAACATACCCTCTGGAGAGAGGGGGGCCAGAATACGCAGCATCCGCAGCCAAATCTGCTGTGCCTGAGGGCAGTCCCAAAGGCAATGTCTCTGTGTCTCCATAGGGTGGCCGCAGCGAACGCAGGCCGCCGGAAGACCGCTGTAAACAAGCCAGGTGCCAACTGCTGAGCCCCTGTGGGGGCGACCAGCCACTGAAAAGCCGAGATCCTGCGGGCCTGCCGACTAGCCCAGAGCCGAGCCCAGAAGTCCTCCAGGAACTCCTGTGAGAGTCCCTGCAATCGCGAATGCCCCGCTGCCGCTGGAGAAACCGTCCTCCTCGCCGTCAAAATATGCCGTCCCAGCCGAACAGTATACTGGAAAAAGGTGATCTCTGTGGCCTCAAGGGATGCATAAGGATCATGCCACTCGTACTCCCCGGGGTCCCACTGTAGCCGGGCCAAGGGGCGCGCTGCATATGCCCATATGCGCCAATCCGGGAGCACATCAGCAGGGTCGGGGTCAATATGCCACTTCCGAGAAGCGGCTGCCACTACCCGAATCCTCTGAAAGGTGCACTCTGCAACCAAAGGCGACTCCACCTCCACTCTCTGGAGTCTACCCTCATCCTGAATCTCATAGTAGAGGCATCTGCCATCCTCAGTGCTAGCTCTGACAGCAATCAGGATCTCCAACTGTGTAAAGGCTCCCATCCACCGTGGGGCCACTGGCTCGAGAGGCGTGAACCACTCCTCTGTGAGAGCCTCCTGTATATCATCCCTCATAATCAACCCCCCTCTGAAGTGACTCAGCCTCTCCACCTGGATCTCCTCTGGTAGACTGCAGAAAGCCTGCCAGTCTCCAAAACTATGAGCTGGGCCTGCCGCTAAAGGTCCCCAGGCTAGACGAGGCCGAGAACCCATCATATGATCCTGCTCCGTGCGAACCGTTGGGCTCCAGATGAGCGGCTGCCTGGCCCGCTCCTCAACACAAGAAGGAGGCCGCTGAGAGAGCCCCGGTCTCAGCAGCTCTCAAGCTCTCAGGATACTCAAGGCAAATCTGTCCTCCCATCCTCTACTGAGGCCTGTCCTCCTCATCTCTATGAAGATCCAGCGAATCTCTGGTGCCCAAGTACCCCCTGCAGGGGGCGCCCGAGCCTGCAGTCGCTGCAAGAGGAGCTCTTTCCACGGCTCAGCGCCTGGAAGCAACCCCCGAACAATAAGCTTCCCCAATAAGGCTCTGCTCTGATCGACTGGATCTATAATGCCCAAACCGCCCTGAGCCAGCGGAAGTGTAATAACTGCCCATGCAACCTTTGCCCGAGCTGGCTGACCGTCCCGCCCAGACCACAGAAAGTTCCTGATCAGCCTCTGTACCTGGCTGATGCAAGAGCTCGAGAAAATCCAGCAAGACGTAATGTACCACATGGTCGCTAACAGCACCTGATTTGCCACCACCACCCTCCCAGCCAAGGATAGTCGAGCTGTACTCCAATACAATAGCTTCTTCCGAATGCTCAGAAGAAGCGGGGCAATCTGCTGCTCAGGTGACAAATCGAGGCCAATCTGGCATCCCAAATACCGCACTGCTGTGCCTGGAGGAATCCATCTAAAACCGGGGTCCGGGCTCCATGCCGGAGTGGGAGCACTACAGTGAAGCAATAAAACATAGCTTTTACCCAAAAAAAAGTTCGTATGTAAATGTGTGTGTGAACCACCTCTTATATGCGGATAAGTGTGCATTGAAGATAAGTCTTAGGGGTTGGTATAACCCTAAAGCTATAAAAGCATCGTATTTGGTAAGCTTGATATAACCACCTCTTATATGCGGATAAGTGTGCATTGAAGATAAGTCTTTGGGGTTGGTATAACCCTAAAGCTATAAAAGCATTGTATTTGGTGAAGGTTGGTATCACATCAATCAATATCCTTGAGTTGTGCAACACATGTCTCTCTTTGTGTTTAGTATTCTCTCTCTCTCTTATGGCACTGGATGGAGTTAGACATAGATCTACATAGCATGCTTGTACTACCCCTTCAGCATATAGAGATGCATCTTGCCTTAGCACTCCATCCACATCCCCACCCCCCTTTATATTGTTTGTATATGGGCTCCACCGATCCATGATGATTCACAGTTGTATCCAGACACATGCACACTTTTTCTTTTCTTTCTTTTCCTTTTCTTTCTTTTTCTTTTCTTCCGATGACCGGAAGAACACAGTTGTATGATTTTTTGTCTCACAGGCCGACTTTGGCCTCTCGTAGACGTTAATATATCTTTCTCTCTCTCTCTCTCTCTCTCTCTCTCTCTCTCTCTCTCTCTCACGACACATGCACAACATGGCTCTCCATCAACCACCTTAGAGTTGCAGCTGTGCAAGTGAGAACAACAAATTGTATAAGAGAAAGCGCTCAACCTCTCCGATGGTGAGTTCCCCTGTGCTGACCAAATGTCGCTTTCCCATTGGCTCCTGCTATCTAGTCATTAGTAGAGGAGGTCGCTGTTTTTATTTAATTTAAGGTTCTAATAGTGTCTGCATGTGCTATCTTGTTGCTCCACCCATGCTCTCTATAGGCCACGCTCGTGTGCTTCTTCGCGTGCTCCATGCCAACGACACCTTTTGATGGGCATTTAGCACTCATACCTGTTGGGAAAACTCAATGTAAAGAAGTGTGTGAGTACGGGCATGTAAAACACCCCTTGTATGGATTATGTAAGCAAGGATGTCACCCAATATGACTGGGCATCCTACTTTGGGCTATATAATAGCCACTCCATGACTGGGCATCCTTATCTTATCTTGTACTTTGGGTTATATAATAGCCACTCCTATGTAAATATACAATAAGATTGAGCAAGATGTAGCCCTCAAGGTGTCTCGTGTTTTAGCTTAGGGTTAATGTTTTTATAATCTTGCTTATGTCTAATCTCTTGCGTGTTGCCCCTATCTAATCCCTGCAAACCCTAATCTACTCTCTCCCTAACCCTAATCCAACAGTGATATCAGAGCTAGGAGGCCCTCCTGTGTGCACCCTCGTAGAGTGCCTTTCGATCAGAGCCCTACCATGCGCCATCTCTGTTTGCTGTCACATCATGTCTACGTCCCTATCAGAGAGCATCACATCTCTGCCAGAGCGTTAGTCCCAGGCGCACGTTTAGTCTCAGGTGCACGTCATACTACAGCCCTCTGTGCGTTGACTTCTACTGTGCCTCCGAGCTCTGTAACACTGTCGCCTTCACCTCTGCGTGGCGTGCTCCCGTTCGTTCGGTTGTTCAGGCCCCCAACCTCTTCCCGTGGCGTGCTCCCGTGCTGTGCCGTCCGTTCACCGAACAGCCGAGACATCATCGTCGCCTCCTGCCCTCTGCTTCCCATGCTACCTCTGAGGCTCCTGACCTCTCCCTGTGGCTGCACACTTGGGCTCTCTCTTGTGTGTCCCGTGCTCTCTTCTCTCCTATGGGTGCTCTCTGCTCTCTCCTCTCCTATGGGTGCTCTCTGCTCTCTGCTCTCTTCTCTCCTGTGTGCAGAAGCCCTCACCAACAGCATTATGAAAACTCCCCCAAGTGGCTAACAAAGATGCCTGCAAATTGCAAAGAAGACCTATTGAGAATAGTGTGTCAACATACATCCTGAGGAGCTTCTGGTAAAGAGGATTCTTCTGTCAGTGATCTTCAGAGAACCTGCAGAGAGCGAAACACAATCAGAGTTTCAAACTCCAGTCTTACAGAGAGAGCTAATCTCGGGGATCTTGCAAATTGAAGGTTCATCAAATACCATCTATTGGGTAAGAGTCAAAGCCAATCATTACACAAATTTGGGGTTTTTCTTATTCTGGGAATTTTCTGCGAGCAAAATTTTGGGGCTTTTTGTTATGTTTGGGGTTTTCTGAAATTAGGGCATTCTGTGTGACATTCTTTGTCAATTGGGCATTTTGTCAAAGGCATTTGTGAGAATCAAAGCCATGTAGTCAAACATTTTGGGGCTTTTCTCATTTCTGCAAAAATTGAAAGCCAATTAGGTGATCAATTTTAGGGCTTTTGCCATTGTTTGCATAATCAGACATTTCTGATCAAATTTGGGGCTTTTCATAATTGGGGCCATTTATGACAAATTGGGGCTTTTGTTATGCCATTGAGTGTTAATTGGGCATCTAATGTTGGGAATTTTGGAGAATTAAAGTCATTTAACAGAATTTTGGGGCGTTTCTCATCCTGTGGGGTTTTATGATCAGATTTTGGGCATCATGTGAACACTGAGTCAGTCAATTGAAGCTCTTGAACTATAATTCATTAATTGGGGTCTTCCAGCCATTAGGGTTTTCGTAAAATTTAGGTTGTTTTTTGTTTTCTGTGGGGTTCTTATGTCCAATGAGGGATTTTTGTTTGTATTTGGGGCGCTTTTATGTTTTTTTGCTTGTGTTTATGCTATATCCAAAGGGGTTTCCTTTTTATGCCGTCTACACTTCTAGTTTGTTTTCCCGTTTATGTATCTATGATGGAGCAATCAATCATTCACACTTGGTTTTAGACACACATTTTGGGTCTCCATCCCTCACCTCTCGGCTTCGAGATTCAGTTCATGGGAGGGTTCCGTTCCTTCATCCTCAACTCGGCTTCGAGGATTCCATTGAAGACCATCCTGTTGGTGTTTGTTCATGTGGCATGACGTCCTGTAGCTAGCAGAGGGGGAGTTGCATGCGGCGACGGGGAGAGTTGCAGGCGAAAATGGTGAGTTGGAGATAGGGACGGGCGACGAGTTGCAGACAGGGATGGACGGCAACCTTGGCGGGTTGCAGACGACGACAGATGGCAGACGGGGAGCTTGAGACGGCGACGCCAGCAAGGGAGCTGGACGGAAGCGGCAAACTGCTGACGGTTGGAATCGGTGACGGAGTGGTCGACGGACAGTGTAAGTGCTAGACGGAAGGACCAAAGAAATCTTCAAAATTCTGTCTAGTGCCACGTAAGGCACAATTGCGGCTGAGCTCCGCCCACCTGCGCGCCTGACGTGGAGAGAGGGCCGCTGCTGGGCCGGGTAGCGGCGGTTTCTTGGGCAGTAGCACCGCCTGAAAGGGAGGCTGAAAGAGGCGGTTGGGTGGGAGGCGCAAAGCTTCGCCGGACTGAACGTCGTGGGGGCTTATAGAACAGTAGGTGCGAGACGGAATGTTGCAGCGATGGACAATAGGTGGCACAAGGAAGAGCAGCGCAACAGTCGGGCGAAACGGGCGTGCACCGTTGCCAGAACAACAGGCTCTGATACCAATTGTTGGACTCACACACACACACACACACACACACACACACACACACACACACAATTAGGGTTTCTTGCAAATTAGGGTTAGTTGCAGAAAGACAAAGAGAGCAAGATGGTGTGTGGTAGATCACAAATGCAAGTCAACTCTTGCATGTGAGTCACATCCATATAATATCCAAGTACAAAAGCTGAATGGATTGAGTGTCCTTTCACACTTGATATCGAATGGGAGAAACCACATGGGAAAAGTGCCCTTGGTTAAGCCCTATTCACACGTATCACTACTACAATTGAGCATATGCCTACAGTATACTCAGCTATATCATGACTTGTGCCCATCTGCTGCTAGCTGCTAACTACTAGGAGGACTGTAGGGCGAGCCTCATGAATCTCCAGGGGGAATGTATGTGACTATCTGGAAGAGTGCCTCTACTCTGCCAAGATTATGTGGGACCTATGGTTTGCTGCATATCATATGGGAGAGCATCATGACCTGAGGCCTCTCTATCTACGGCCATTTGGCCATTGTAAGATCAGGTGCCCAAAAGGGTGCTCCATACATCAATGCCCGAGTTACCAAGGTGTCAAATAGCCACATCTTGGTTCTTGGCTCCTAGAAATGGGCCTGGAAGCACTCTCCATGAGAGCAAGAGAAGCATACCCTCGCATCAGTCTAGCCTTTGCAGCATGGCTCATCGAGAGAAGACTGGACCTGTAAAAATGACTCTAAAGTACACATATGAGTGTGCAATCTCCACTAGGGCAGTCGAGATGTGAAAAGTGGGGATGCGTTGAAGACCATAACTATGGTTCTCCCAAGGTCTATTGTGAGATCCCATTGTGCACAAACGTCCTGTAATGTGTCAAGATGCCTCTGGAGAGCCTCTGGAGAATCTGCAATAAGCACAATGTCATTAGCTTAAAGTAGTATAGAAACAAGGATGCCTGCTAGTGATACGCCTCCTCCCCCTCCTCTGTCAATGAAGGCCGAAATCTTGTCGATGTAGAGGCCAAAGAGAGTGGGAGACAGTGGGCATCCTTGCTTCACTCCAATGGAACTGGAGATCTCCTCTGATAATCCTCCTGGGCATCTCACCCGCCCTATGACCGACTCATATACGCCATGGTTCCCAAATCATGTTTGATGGTATCCCCAAATCTTGGAGTCTGTGCAGTAGTCTAGCTCGAGGCACCGTATCAAATGCTTTGTGGAAATCCACAAAGCAACAATAAACCTGTTGGTGTCGTGCTCGGGCTTCTTCTATGATGACTCGGAGAGTGAAGATGTGATCCAAAGTAGAGAATGATCTGCAGAAGCCTTCCTGCCTTGGAACTTTGTGCCCATGTCTATCTACTAGTGTGTTGAGCTCAATCTCAAGCATAGTCACCAGGAACAAGAAACAGGAATGGAAACGTTTGAGGAATGGAAACAGGGAAACAGCATTTTAGGGATGGAAATAGCTGTTTCTTCCTGTGACAATATCACATGGGAAACGAGAAATGGCCATGGAAACGGATGGGATCCTGAAACGGAGAAACATGTTTCTAGGGACTGAAACATCTGTTTCTTGTGACTATGATCTCAAGTAGTGACCCAAAAAGTTTGGCCAGTGTGTGGCCAATCATAATAGTCTTGTAATTGTTGGGATCCATGGGATCTCTAGCTTTATGGATAAGTGTGATGATATGGGCTGTCTAGGTGGGTGGGAAGCCTTCCGAAAGAGCCAAGTTGAACATATGGGCCAGGAAGGGTGCCAGAGTCTCCCCCACATGGGAGATGTGCTCTGCCAAGAGGCCCTTGTGGTCCTGTGATCTACCGTTTTTGAGTCTCCGGATGGCTTGGGCTACCATGGCGGGTGTGAAGAAGGTGGATGTGATGGGACATGGATGCGATGGTGGTGGGATGGGGGGCTGATCTGGTACTTTGTACAGGGATCGTGCATATGTGTGCCATATGGATGGAGATGTGATGGTGGTGGGATGGGGGGCTGATCTGGTACTTCGTACAGGGATCGTACATATGTGGCCATATGGATGGAGATGTGATGGGTGTGGGTGTGCGTTTCTCCCGGATTTTTTTTTAGCCCTCAATATAGTTCTCACCTTTGAGAGATTGGTATAAGTTCTTGTATTGGCCCTTAACATGTGCTCCTTTCTTACATCTGGTTGTGTATTAGTTAATCCTTTGAGCATCTCGCTTTCGGATTTGGCTAGTTGCAACCTTGCATAGGAGACGCTCACGTGTTGTGCGGCATTCCTTCATCATACCAACTGTTCTTGGATTTGGCCAGTTGCAACTTGCAACCTCGCGTAGGAGACACTCACATGTTGTGCGGCATTCCTCATCTTACCAGTCGTTCTGGGGCATGGTGTCGGTGGGGGGTTTTGCGGTAGATAGGTTGGTAATGAAAATGCGGCTATGACAGAGCTGTGTAAGATTCTGGTGAGCTGAGATGCGAGGTTGGCTAGTGGGAGATTGGGGTCTACATATGTTAGATTTCAGTAGAGATGGTCGAAGAGTAAGTCAAGTCCCCATCATGGTGGAAGTGAATTTGGGTGTAGTGGGAGATGGGGGGTGGTGGTGGTGAGGATGGTCGGGAAAAGCTAAGGCCGAAGGAGAGAGAAGCATGGTCAGCTCCAAGAGGGCGGGTGGGAATGGTGAAGGTATGTATGAATGTGACTAAGGCCACTGGGACATCCTGTTGAAGATGGCTAAGCCATGTGTGGTCCACAGCACGGGGAACTCTCTCCCTGATGCTGTAACGTCCCCTCTGTCCTGTGATGCTCGCTGAATACCATCTCCTCCGAGTCTATCTCTTGCATGGTCGGCTCCTCCTGGTCATATGCGCTTGCTCTGAGTCCTGGCGTTGAAGTCCCCTAAAAGGAAAACTTTGCCCAAGCATGAGAACTCAATGATGTCTGCATCGAGGGGATATAACTTCTCTTCCTCCTCTAGAATAGCATATGAGGACTTCCTAGGTGGGAAGTAACATATTGCAATGTGTATACATCTCTCCAGTGTGACCTGTAACCTCACCCACATAAACCATGCCTTTTGTGTCCCTGCGGAATATGGTGATCATGGGCTGTAGATGTGTCATGAATAGTACCGCCGCTTTGCCAAACCTGTGTACCCCACCACATGTGCATGTCTCCTTTCAGTAGGCCGATGTCCACTCGTTGCGTGAAATGCGTGGTATCCCTCTCTCCGGCCTCTGGTGGGTCTCTGTGAAGAAGATAATATCCCTCTGTAAAAACTTCCCCAAGTCCCCCAATGTCCGACCATAGTGTCCCATTGCAGTTCCAGTGTATGGTCCCACAAGCCCCGTGTCTCTCGTTGGGACACCGCTCTTTGATGATGATTTGCCCCTCCGCAAGGTAGGTCCATACGTACGGTACGGTACAAGTACGGTACGCGGTACAGTACGGTCTTCGAGCAAAAGTACATAAAGTACGTCAATATAATATATATATAAATTAGATCCACTAGTACATATCATTGAATGTCATTCATGAAACATAAACTTTGAATGGTTTAAACTTTAAACATTGAACATTGAAAGAGTAGAGATTCAAGAAGGATACAAATGAACATAAGGTAAAATCATGATTACGGAAACTCTGAGCATGCGCAAAGCGCTACAAGTAAAGAAACCGATACAAAGGACACGGGGGAAAAAACCTCTCCTAAAGAGAGTAAAAAGTGCCCTGGTCAACCTAGGTCCTGCAAAGGCTACTCATCATCATCAACACCTGATGATGAAGCTGAATCAGATGGGACGTCTCCATCGGTAAGGACATTCCCATCAGAATCATACTCAGGCTCTACATAGGGTACTCTCTCATGATCATCTAGCATCTCCTCTGTAGCTACTGTCGATGTCTCCGCATGTGATGTGGTAGATGTGCGTCGTCCTCGTCCTCGATGAGTCCCGCGCCTAGCGCCTCGTCTACCTCGCCCGCTCGACTGCACAACATGCGCATCACCACTGGGCTCAATGTCATACGCCCTGGAAGAAGCCCGAGTCACCCTGCGGTCTATACTCTCCAGCTCTCCGTGCAACATGCGAATTATCTCATCCTGCTTGTTTCTCAATGCGGTCTGCGCCTCTTCTGCAGTAGCAACGTGCTCCAGAGATAGAGGATCAACCTGTCAACAACAATAAACATGTTCAATGCGAATTGTCTGTGACCATGGCATGCGCAGCATGCTGGCAGCTGCATGCATCATAATATTGTTACTTGTATATACTAATGTCTAGACTCTATGACACAATCAGTCACCTACATAGGATGCTCAAGTTTCTTAAGATTTTGAACCAATCGAAGATTGGCTCGGCAATAAACCAAGCGTTCCAACTGGCTGGTCTTGAGTTTATTGCGGATCTTTGTATGAATAAGAGAGTAGGCACTCCAATTACGCTCACACGCACCAGCTGAACAATCCTACAAGTAATAAAAGTTTTAAAGTAATCAAAACCTATTTATTATCACACATCGTTTTCCATTTAGGGAGTTATTGTCACTCACTTGAGAGAGGACGCGCAATGCCACTTGTTGGAGTTGGAATGATTGATAACCATAAATCAACCACCAGTTAATCGGGGCCTTTGCCTCGTCTTCCTTGTTGCATGAGGTTCTGCTAAAAGCGGCACCCAAGCTATGCATGTAGGATACCATGGAGTTGTTTACCTCTGACTGCTGCTCTTGAGGATAGGTTGCCTCCAAGTACATGTCGCGCATGGTAAGAAGCTCTGGATTGCTTATGGTCTCATCCTTTCGATAAAGAGGATGAAGGAGTGCAGCCATGCCATGAATTGGGCGAGACATGTACTCCCAACGCGTCTCTATAATCTGATTTAGTTCTCTAATTCTAGAGAGGAAAAAAGAGTCAAGACCAAAGTTATAATAAGAGCAATTTAAAATGATTGGTGCGATAAACATGTGACGTGCACTTGATAATGGCTTACCTGTCTTGAGACACCACTGTGGACCGGCTAATCTCTAGCCGCATCCTCCTAAACATGTGGTAGAGGAGACCCATGGTAGATCCCTCCATGTCTGTCATGCGCAAGAGAAAGAAGAGCGGCTTCAGCAACTTGACAATCTTTGTTGTCTCCTCCCAAAAATTCTCGTCCAAGATCTTACGTTGGACATACTTTGTAGGCTCTGAATTGCAATGTCGTGGATCTTTCCAAGCTGGATCAACCACAGTGGCTTGTAGAGGATCATGGAGCCTCTGCAAACGCTCCAAGACCATGTATGCATAAGCGAATCGAGTCTTGGAAGGCTGTACCATATCAAGCTCGGGGCTCTTGCTGCGAAAGAGCGCCAATGCTTTGTGTTTTTTTCTGAAAAAGGTGGTGATGCGATTGGCATCCGCCAACACTGGTTGCACCCAAGTAAGCTTCCCCACATCCTCCATTAATAAATCCAAGCAATGTGCAGCACATGGAGTCCACACAATGCTTGGGAACTCACCTTCCACCAACTCTCCCATCCTCCTACAGTTGGAGGCATTGTCAGTGACCACCTGTATAACATTTTATGGACCCACCTCCATGACGGCTTGCCTAATGTGCTGATATATAAATTCAGCTGTAACACTCTCACCTGCCTTACCAGCATCCACCGCACGCAAGAAATAGGTGCCAAAACATGATGATACAAGAATGTTTATCATGTGGCGCCTTCGGATGTCGGCCCATCCATCAGACAAGATGGTGCATCCGAACTTTCTCCAGCTGTCCCGTATTGGTTGCAGCGCCACATCTATCCTGGCTTTCTCCTCATCTAGCATGTGTGTCCTCATTTGTTTGTATTCGACCCCGTGCCAATCCTCGCACGAACCCACAGCGGCTATTGCTTGAACCATCTTCTTCCATTGGTCCGTGCGAAGCACATTGAAGGAGATATTGCATTGCATAAGTGTGCGTGCAATCTCTATCTCGGCAACCCTTTGCCGCTCCTTTACCCATGCGGTGCTAAAGATGCGAGATGGGAGAGTGGTCTGCTGTTTAGAAGAACTATCACAATGCATGTCGGAACCTGCACCTTCCTCCATAATGCTCTCCTCTACTCTTGCCCTCTTTCTACTAGGCTGCCCCATTGCAATCGAGGCACTAGGGGATCCTGTAGCAGCCGTTGGATTAACAAATGCAGCTCGAGGAGGAAGAGGATCCAACAAATCCTCGTCTTCAGCTGCCATGGCTGCACCCTGTGAAGCCTTCAAATTTTGCTCGGCTATCACCTTATTTGCTATGTCGCGTGGCACAGATTTGCAAGCTGAAATGCCATTGCCACCGAGACCCGATAGATGAGAGATGAGGCGAGTAACTGAACTTTTGAAGTCACCTCCACAATACCGGCATCTCCATTGGTTGCTCTTCTCATCATCTTGGAGTGTGTGAAGCTTCCAATAGGCATGTCGTTTCTTGCCCATGGCACACAGAGAGAGAGAGAGAGAGAGAGAGAGAGAGAGAGAGAGAGAGAGAGGTGTGCACTGTGTTATTTTGGAATTTGGATGTGTATGTGTACACGCTTGTCACTATGTGTGTGTGTGTGGGGGGGGGGGGGGGGGGGGGGGGTTTACAATGAGGCTATGAGCTCTTCAATGTCATGTGAATGTCAAATAAAAAGGTTGAATTTTCATGTTGACAGTGTATAATGTAGAGGTATATGGAGAGAGAGAGAGAGAGAGAGAGAGAGAGAGAGAGAGAGAGAGAGAGAGAGATTATTCAACCTTCAGTCGTGTGTGTGTGTGTGTGACATGTTTGTGTGTGTGTGTGTGTGTGTGTGAGAGAGAGAGAGAGAGAGAGAGAGAGAGAGAGAGAGAGAGAGATTGCTTGCAGCCTTGCTGAGTGTGTGTGTGCGCGCTCAATAGTCTGCGCGCTGCTGGCTGCATGTGCGCGTTGTTTTTTTTTTCATTTTTTTCCCGTTTTTTTCTTTCTCCTGTTTATTTTTTCGTTTTTTAATTGGGCCCGTTTTCTGCAGCCCGCCGAACCCTTTTTTTTTTCTACTTTAAGTTTGGCCCTTTATTTGGGCCATGCCTTATAAATAATAAAGGCTAATGAGCCCAGCCCAGCCCCAAAAAAATGACCACCGACACTTAGCATTAAAGAGACGACGCCGACCTGCAGATTGAAAAAAAAACTGCAGCCATCTTACACGTGGAAAAAAAAATTAGCACACGCCCTTAATGTTCCGTACGTACAAAAACGTACGTACGTCTAGAACGCCTCACATCCAAGTGTACGCGTACCTGACCCAACCTTGCCCCTCCGTGTATACTGCCCACTTCCCTGCCTTGCAGGCCTCGTGCACCTTGGGCATGTTCGCTCGTGTGTGCTCTACTTGGGTTTGGTTAAGATACCCTAGGTATATCTTCTCTGCTCGGAGAGTTGTCAATGTCCATGAAAGCCTCTCGGCTAGCAAGGTGCGAGAATTTTAAGATGAGGGGGCCGCCCCCGTGAAGTGTCCCGTCCCACTAGCCATGTGTTCACATAGGGGGTTGATTCCACTTTGAGTTTCATAGGATCTAGAGCTCAAGCTATGGAGGGTGAAAGATTTCCATGATGTGAGTGTAGAAAAGATGAGGGTTCAAGCAGAGAGAGGAAGCTCAATCCCTGCCAATGTCGAAGAGAAAGAAAGAAAGAAAGTTATATTAGATGTCTACAAAAGGTCAAATTGGCCTATGAGACGGAAGTGTTACAATGTTTCCATGATTTACCTCATCCTAGATTGTCATAACCTCACTACTGGCTAGAGTTTGACCAAGACTCTGGCCACACTTGGCAGAGCATAGAACGTTAATATGAATCTTGTTGGGTATTTTGGAGGTAGGTGGTGTGAATACCCCTTAGGCCTTATTAAGGTCTAGGTCAAAAGATGAGGCTTGCTGTCGAAAAAGCATGTTCTTGGGAGCATAGCAGCCAGAAACGTCTAAAACGTCTACAAACGAAAACATCTGAAACGTGCTTCACACGTTTCTAAAAAAGGGGGTAAAATTAGAAATACCGATTTTTTAAAAAAGGTTTTTTAATTTTCAAGTAGGCTTTTATTGGTAATGATTTCCACCTGTGTCCATCCTAGGAATTTTTGCCGCGCCATTGTCAAAAGGGGAAACTTCAACAGAGGGGGAATCTAAAATTTGGGGGAAATTGAAGAAGAATGGAAATTTCAGATTTAGGGAAGATTTGAAGAGGGAAAAGTGAAATTTTGAGAAAATTGAAGAGGGGAAATCCTGAAATTTGTGGGAAATTGAATAAAATTGCAAAGAATGAGGGGGAAAACTTGAAATTTAGGGCAATGTGAAGAGGGAAAACATGAATTCTGGGAGAAATTGATGAGAAATCTGAAAAACCCTAAATTTGGGGAGAAATTCGAGTTGTAGAAGGGGTAATGAAAATTGAACTTAGAAGAAGAAGAAGAATGGAAGAGAGAAAAGGGGAAGAAGAAGGCAAGGAAAGAGAAGAAGAAGAAGAAAAAGAAGGAGAAGGTGAAGGTGAAGGAGGAGGAGGAAGCAAGTAGAAGCATGAAGAAGGAGCAAGAGAAGAATCATACGGAAGAAGAAGAAGAAGAAGGTGAGGAAGAAGCATGAGCAAGTTCGCGACCAGGTTTCGAATTCGTGAGGGAGAAAATTCTTGTACTGAAAACATTCGTGATTACATTTGGAATTTTAAGAAACTCGACGTTTTTTTTTACCAAAGAACCATTTCTTATTGAAAGAAATGGCCTGTACGTTTCTAACTCAAAGAAACACATTTCTTTGCTTGGGAGGTTCTTATCACAATGAGAATATCGTTTGAGTTGTGCAACATCTCTCTCTCTCTCTCATTGTGCAGATTTGGCCAGTTCTTGTTAGAGACACAGCGCCACAGAGAGACATTGATACGGACTCATACCACAGGGAGAGGTGGGCGAAAGCTCCAGCTCATTGATTTCTTCCAGAGATCTATCCCAGTGCCTACACTGATACAGGAGGGGGTTACACTTCAGCGTGCTGCGGACCTCCGAGCCTGACGGAGACCGAGAGCACCAGGCTACCAAACCCCCAGACTACATCAGAGAGAGATCAGAGAGATACAGGCTCGACATCAGGACCATATATAGGAATTGGCTAGCTCACTTACACTCACACCCGGAGATCATGCTCCGAGGTATTTTCGCCTCGCCATCGCTTATGTATCACATATTACACCCCCATTATGGTACTGGTTGGAGCTAGACAGATCTGCATTGCATTCTTGTATACCCTACGCATATAGAGCCTCTAGCAGTAGTGCTCCATCCATCACACCCCCCTACTAGCTCAGTACTTTCATACTTTATTTCATGTTCATTTTGTCCTTTTTTTTTGGACATCCAGAAGACATTGACAGTTGTACATTGATTTGTCTCATAGGTCGAGTTCGGCCTCTAGTAGACGTTAATACAGCTTTCTTTCTTTCTTTCTTTCTTTCTAGCAACACAAACATCAGCCCCATCTTGAGGAGATCTTGGAGAGGCACAGAGCCACCTTCCCACACTCGGCGGATCTACAGAGCCTTCTATGGGCTAACCCCATGCTCGATATCCTTGATGGCCCTTTCCCCTACTGGGGGGTTAGCTCCATATGTTGTATGATGATGATGGTCCCCTTGTAGGCATATGCTCACTTATGGTAGTGCTATGTGTGAACAGGGCTTAACCAAGGGCACTTTTTCCCATGTGGTTTTCCCCCTTGGACATCAAGTGTGAAAGGACACATATAATATTTTGTAGTTCTATATTATATGGATGTGGCACACATGCAAGAGTTGACTTGCATTTTGTGGATACCACACTTTTGGCTCTCTCTCTCTCTCTCTCTCTCATTTCTGTGTGTGAGCTTCTCTACCCTGCACCTAACCCTAATGTGCAAGTTTGTGTGTGTGAGTGTGTGAGTCCAACACCCAACATTTGGTATCAGAGCTGGGAGCTTGCCCTGGAGCAATGCTTGTGTGAATCTGCAAAAAAAAAAAAAAAAACTGTGAAATTCCGTCGACGCTGTGTTTTTTCCGTCGATTGTGAATTTTCGTCGACGCTGTGTTTTTCCGTCGACGTCCGTCCGTCCGTGGCTTCCGTCCGCCAGTTCCGTCCAGTTGCTCCACTGTTCGGTCGCCAAATATGGGCGGCACTAGTGGGGAGCCCACCTCCTCTGCAAACCGGCACCCGGCCAGGTGCGCCTCCCACCGCCATCTCTCGGTGCTCGGTCACCACCGTCGACTTTGTGTTCCGGCCAGTCTACACCTCCGTCGACGTTCCGTTCCAGCCGTCTGCTCCGGCTCGACTCCGTCGACGTTCCGTTCCAGCCGTCTGCTCCGGCTCGACCCCGTCGACGTTCCGTTCCGGCCGACCACGTTCGGTGTCTTCATTGAGGCCGTCGCCATTCGCCGACTCGCTCGCCCGCCCGCTGTTCCGAAGTTCCGTTCTGCTACGCCCGCCGTTTCGAAGTTCCGTTCGCTAGAGCCAGCGACTTGTCTGCAGCTCCAATGCTCTCTGGCTGGTCCGACACCAGCGACTTCGACTGCTCCACACCCACGCTCTGCAGGCCTCCTCGACACCTGCAGCTACGCGCACCCTGTTCCACCTGGTTGCCAGCTACCCGGTTCACGCACTCGCCTGCAGCTAGTTGAGTCTCCATCTGCAACGACTCTCGACATTTGCAGCTTTGAGTCTTCCTCATCGTTGAGTCTCCAGCTCTGCTGGCTCCCCCTACTCAACTGTCTGCTCCAAGCGTGCTGAACTTGCACGAAGGTATTACTCTGTACACATTTTGGATCAAACCTAAATACAAATACAGATTTTGCAGCCATTCCAGTGCAGGTCATATGCAGATTTTGCAGGCACTTCTGTGCAAGTCAGATTGAAAGAAAAATTGCAGGTCCAATTTGAAGAATTTACTAATTTCAAGACAAATTGATAAAATTGGGCATGTTGCTTTGCCTGCAATTTGGGGGTTTTCAAAATTGAGGTCAAAATTGGCAAATTGAACCTCTTACATTTGCAGAAATTTGGGGCTTTAGTGAAAATTGGCCAATTAGATGCACATTGAAGCGATTGGAGTGCATAAAAATTGGGGATTTTCAGATTGGAGCATGTAATTGGGCATTACAGCTGCGATTTGTCGCGTATGTATACACATTGAGTGTAATTGGACAATTTGGTGCAGGTTTACACTTGCTTTGGTTTGCAGGCATACATTTGCACAGGACATTTGGTTGCCTGGCAGTGCACATTGGTGCTTGGTTTGCTTGCAGTTATACTTTGTTGACATGGCACAGAATGCTACAGATGTATTTGGTGTGCTCACCCAGGAGGACAAGCTGGATGGATCTAACTACTCCCTCTGGAGTTTTATGATCCGTAATTTGCTGGTAGCCAAAGGGCTTTGGGGCATCGTGTGTGGTGATGACACACGCCCACTTACCATATAGCCAGCCACGCCTCAAAGGGGAGGTGCTCAAAGAGCTCCTGATGTAGATCCTGCTCCCACACAAGAGCAGAAGAGATGGGACTCTAGAGATGCACAGGCCATGTCATTGATAGCCCTTTCAGTGAAAAGGACTATTATTCCGCACATTCGTTCGTGCAAGACATCGAAGCTTGCATGGGACACATTGGAAGCAATGTATCAGGTACGCAACGAGGCAAGAGTTGCCTACTTGAAGAGGCAATTGGATCTTCTTTCTATGGATGAGGGTGACTCCATGGCAGATCATCTCACCAAAGTGAAAGATTTGCAGGAACAATTGCTCAACATTGATGAGGTTATCCCAGACAGACAGATGGTCACCAACACTCTTCATTCTTTACCGCCTTCCTACTTGGGCTTTCACACCTCTCTCAACCTGTCAATGAGAGGAGGTGTTGATCCCGTCACTTTTGAAGAGCTCGTGGGTTTACTCTTGCAGGAAGAGCAAACAAGAGCAAACTTATCGAGCAACGTGGTGGAGAAAAGGCATTTACAACCAAGGATAAGGGTAAAGCAAAGAACTTTAAGCATGGGGGACAACAGTCTAGCAAGGCTGGTCATGGAAAGCCCTCTTCTAGTGGTGAAAAGTCTGACAAAGGGGATGCAAACAAGCCCAAAAAGAAGGGCAAATGTCACTACTGCCATAAGCCTGGACACTACATCAGTGAATGTAGGAAGCAGATTGCAAAAGAGAAAAAGGAAGAAGCAGGCAATGCAGTAGCAGACTCTTCGGATGACAAAGCACAGCAATCAGCTAATGTAATCCAGGAAGAGTACACTTTTTTGGTCACATGCACTAGTGACACACTAGGTGCTTCAGACACTGATATGTCTTGCATTACATCTGACAGACAGAATGCATCATGGTATTTTGATAGTGGTGCTTCGAGCCACATCACTTCATGCAAAGATGTATTTCAGCACTTGGTTTATGCTTCAAATGGCCGCACTGTATCATGTGCAGATCATACCACATATCCAGTAAAGGGAATTGGTAATGTCATACTTATTGCAGCCAATGGTGCCAATATATGTATGAAAAATGTATTGTATGTTCCAGGGATAAAGAAAAATCTGCTCTCCGTCTCAGCCATAAACGACCAAGGTTTAAAGGTTGAATTTGAAGATGGGAAGTGTTTGGTAAAAGACCCATCAAAGGGTTATGAAATAGTCACTTCTGGAACACGATACAAAGGCTTGTATAAGCTGGACAGCTATGACAAGCGCACTTATGATGTAAATACAGTGGCTGCCCACACTCCTGCTATGCATGATGCAGAGCTATGGCATGCTTGTTTTGGGCATGTAAATTTTCAGAGTTTGATGCTTTTGCAGAAGCATCATATGGTTGATAATATGCCGCCTCTTGAGTCTCCACGAAGACATGTATGTGAGGGGTGTATTTTGGGAAAGATGCAACGAAAACCATTCCCCAAAGATGGAGCTGTTAGAGCTGAAAGTAAATTACAGGTCATACATAGTGATGTATGTGGTCCAATGCGGACACCATCCATAAGGGGGCATCTTTACTTTGTCACATTCATTGATGACTACTCCAGGTTTTCTTGGGCTTACCCTTTGAAAGCAAAAGAAGATGTGTTTACATGCTTTCGACACTTTGTAGCAATGGCTGAAAATATGTGTGCATGTAAAGTCCAAACACTTCGCTCTGATAGAGGTGGATAATATATGTCAAATGCATTCAAGGATTATATGCTTCAAAAGGGCATCAAACACCAATGTACTGTGCCTTATACACCGCAGCAGAATGGTGTAGCTGAGAGGAAAAATAGATCTCTCATGGAGATGGCAAGTTGCATGGTGAAAGCACAAAAGTTGCCTCACAAATTTTGGATGGAAGCTATAATGTGTGCAACTCATGTGTTGAACAGGTGTCCAACAAAAGCTTTGAAAACCATAACACCATTTGAGGCTTGGTATAGCCAAAAGCCAACTGTGGATTATATGCGTACATTTGGGTGTTTGGCATATGCACATGTGCCAGAACAACTCCGAACAAAGCTTGATGACAAAGCAATTAAATGCATTTTTGTGGGCTACAGCAATGAAAGCAAAGGATACCGTCTTTATAATCCAACTACACGAAGGATTTTTGTAAGTAGAGATGTGGTATTTGCTGAAAATTCAGAACAGCCCATGGTCAGCTTGTATAAAAGCAATGATACAGGCTTACAGGACATGTTTGATGGACTTTTACCCATTGCAATTAGGGGGGATTCAGATCAGCCAGCCCCTACATAAGAAAATCCACATGTAGGACATGTGGAACAGCCAGCCATTCAGCCCCCTTCTGTGGAAGAAGTGGAAGATCTTGTCAGGGAAGAGCAAACAGCCATAGACACAGCCAAGTCAGTGCCAAGATGGTTGCTGAAAACTTTGCAAGAAAGCAAACTTGCAGCTCCACTCACAGGTAGAACAAGGGCTAGTTCCAGCCATGCTTTGAATGTACATCGTGGGGAGTCTGCATTCGCAATGGGTGGTCTCTTTGATTCAGAAGAGCCTTCTTCTTATGAAGAAGCACATGAGAATGAGCATTGGTTGCAAGCTATGCAAGCTGAAATTTCTTCTATCATGAAGAACAATACATGGGATCTTGTGGAATTGCCTAAAGGCAAGCATGTAATTGGCACAAAGTGGGTGTACAAAGTCAAAAGAAAGTCTGATGGTACTATTGACAGGTACAAAGCAAGACTTGTGGCTAAAGGCTACTCCCAGAAAAAGGGAATAGATTATGAAGAGACTTTTGCTCCTACTTCGAGAATGACCACAATAAGATCTGTGATAGCATTGGCTGCCCATAAAGGATGGAAAGCGCATCAATTGGATATCAAAACTGCATTCTTAAATGGGGATTTATAGGAGGAAGTATATGTAAATCAGCCCATTGGTTTTGTAGTTCTTGGTGAGGAACATAAAGTATGCAGGTTGCACAAAGCATTGTATGGGTTAAAACAAGCTCCAAGAGCTTGGTATGATAAGATACATGCTCATCTAACCGGCCAAGGTTATAAGAATAGTCTAGCTGAAAGCACATTGTATGTGAAGAAAACCGATGCCGATATTCTCATAGTCATCTTGTATGTAGATGACATGCTCATTACAGGTACAAGCAAAGCACAAATTTCAGATTTCAAAGCTGATTTGAAAGCTGAATTTGATATGTCAGATTTGGGGCCTTTATACTACTATCTCGGCATACAGTTTATGCATACAGATGATAGCATTGTTATGCAACAAACTAAATACATAAAAAGTTTGCTAAAAAGGTTTCACATGGATGAATGTAAGCCCATTTCTACTCCGGTAGAACCAGGTGTACGGCTTACTATGCATGATATTGGAGAGCCTTTTGAGGCCGGCCTTTATAGCCAGGCAGTGGGATGCCTCATTTACTTGTGTAACACGAGGCCAGACATATCTTTTGGGGTGTCTTTGTTGAGCAAATTCATGCACAGCCCAGGCACAAAGCATTGGCAAGCAGTCAAACGCATTTTTCGCTATCTTAAGGGTATCCTGGATCTTGGTTTGTTCTATCCCGGGGGGGCAGCTTGCAGCTTTATGCATACAGTGATTCAGATTGGGCTGGTGATTATGATACCAGGCAATCCACCAGTGGGAATTGTTTTTTTCTTGGCAGCTCATGCATGTCTTGGTTGAGTAAAAAGCAACCCACTGTTGCTACATCTACTTGTGAGGCTGAGTACAGGGCAGTCTTTACAGCTACAGTAGATTGTGTATGGTTGAGGAGACTATTGGCTGATCTTCGTGAGTGTCAGCAGACACCCACCACCATTCTTACTGATAGCCAGAGTGCTATGGCCGTGGCACGAAATCCAGTATTTCATGCACGTACCAAGCACATAGAGATTCATTATCACTATGTCAGAGAGAGCCTACATGCAGGGGAGATCAGTTTATCTTATTGCCCTACACAGGATAATGTTGCAGATCTATTCACAAAGGCTTTACCTCGAGAAAAGTTTGAAGCTTTTCGCAAAGCTTTGGGCTACATGCAGGGTGTTGGGGTAAAGGCGTTATGCCCACCCTTATAGTGTGTACAAGCCCATAAGTTATAGTACATAGTACACTTAGTACTTTTAATGTACTAAGTGCACTATGTGTACTAGTGCAATATACATGTGTGATAGGGGAGTCACACACTCATGCTTTTCATGAGTTGACTTATCCCCACAACTCTCTCTCTCTCTCTCCCTTGCTTCTCTGTGTATGTCTCCCATGAATGAACTCTAACCCTAATTCAGGTTTCTCCCCATCAACTGGTATCAGAGCTGGAGCTGGAGCAGACCCGTCCTCTCTGTTTGATCGAGCAAAGAAACCTCTGTTAGCTGAGTGCTGGGCGTGAACGAAGGCAGCAGCAAAGCAAACGCTTCTGCCAGGTGCTCGTTTCTCACGCTGAAGGAAGGGCCAGCGAACGAAGAGGATAGACCAGTGCTCGTTTCTCACGCTGAACCGTCAATTTCAGGCGTGAGCCAAGGCAGCATAAGCGGGTTCTGTGCAACAAATAGCGTCGAGCGTGGAGGCGAGCGAGTAGCGAAGGCTGCTGGTTAGTCGTCGGCTGGTACACGTAGGCGAATATGAGTGAAGGTGTAGCATTGGGCGGATAAGCGAACAGCAGCCAGGCGAAGCGTGAGCGACTCTAATCGTGTAGGCGCTAGGCGAGTGAAGCGAACAGCAGCCAGGCGAAGCGTGGTCGACTGCAAGTGTAGGCGCCACCCGACTCGTCGACTGCAAGTGTAGGCGCCTGGTCGTATGTAGCGCTGCCACTCGGTGAAGAGGCCAGAAGCGACCTGATCCGCCTTCTCTGCTCAACCTTGCCATCAACGCAGCTGCTGCAAAGTGCACCACATCATCACCAACCTCAACTCCATCCCAGACGCCATTGTAGCCGACCTCTTCCAGAAAACTTTAGCTTCTGGGAAGCTGACCGATTCTGTCCTAAAAGTCTTCATGGCCACTGGCAACAAGGAAGTCTTAGGCATCGACAGCTGCAGGAGCATCAGCATCAGCAGCAGCAGCAACAGCAAAATCGACGCCCTCCTTTCCTGCAAATCAGAGTAAATCAGAAAATTTCAAGGTATTCTGCTTCAATTTTTTTTTTGGGATTTGCAATTGAGCAAGTACAGTAATCAATTGAGCAGGTACAGGTGCCCAATTGCTCAATTTTTGAGCAAAATTGGCAAAATTGGGTGACATTGGTCACAATCAGGATCAATTTGCAGGAAATTGGTCAAATCAGGATCAATTTGCAGGAAATTGGATGTCGAAATTTGGGGCTTTTGATGTAATTGTGCAATTAAGCACTCATACATGCTGTATGATGTGAAAAATCGCCAAATTGCAGCAAATTGCAGCAAATTGCAGCAAATTGCAGTGCAAATCAAGGGGCTTTTGTGCCGATTTGGTCGATTTGCATGCAGGCAATCGCATTTGATGCTGTGGATAATGTCTTGATGCTTTACAAGCACTCAATGTGCCTGTAAATCAAGGGGCTTTCATGTATTTGATGTATATGTGGCCAAGGGGAAGCATCGTGAACACTCTGGATGCCTTCATGTGCGTCAATGTACCATGCATGATCAGAAATTGATCTCAAATCAAGGGGCTTTTCAAGTTCGTATGCTTGTTGAGCTTGGCAAAGCAGCAGGCAAGACATTTATGCCTTGAATCCTCAAAAATCAGCTTGCAGTCAAGGGGCTTTTGCCCAATTTCTGTTCGGGACTGTTGTATGCAGTGTACAGGACTGTAAAAGTCTGATTTTCACTCATTTGGACAGCCAGGAGAGCATTTATTGCTACTGTACCTGTTGGTACAGATTTGGCACATCTTTGTGCATGTTTTGGCATGGCTGTACACTGTTTTGAGTGACCAAAAGATTCAATTTCAGCTGCTGAAATTGCTGGTACAGGTTTGGTACATCATTGTTGAGCACTTGGTACTGCTGTACAGTACTTTGGAAGGGCAACAGAGCACATTTAAGGTGCTGTCCAAAATCTGCAGCAACCAGATTTTGCTGTTTTCATCACAAAAAGTGGGAGAAAAGTTGCATTCTTGCTTCCGCAGTGGGAGATAAAGCTTGGGAGAACATTTGTGAGCACTTTGTGTGCTTTGGGTGCAGTGTTTGCACATTTGCAGGGAGTCAGGCATTAAAGGTTGCATATTGCTATGGCAACCACAGGTGAGAGCTCTTCATTGCTTCACATCAAGAAGCTTGAAGGCTCGCATAATTATGATATTTGGCAAACCCAGTGCTACAATGTGTTGCTCCAGAAAAAGCAGCACAAGCCTATCAAAGAAAGGGGTGTAATGCCCGCTTCTCTTACTGCTGAAGAGTGGGAAGATATGGATGAGCTGGTAAGATCTACTATCATGTTGTCTGTGTCAGACTCATTACTTTTCAGCATTCGTGAAGAGAAGACAGCTTGGGGAATGTGGCAGAGATTGCAGGACTTGTATGCCCAACAAAGTGCCTCAAGCAAAGTGTATTGGTTGAAGAAACTCATAGGCCTTCAGATGAAGGAAGGGGCTTCTATGACAGCCCATCTCAATGAGTTTAATGGTATTGTCAGCCAAGTCATTAATCAAAAGTTGGCAATGGACGATGAGTTCAAAGCCACTTTTTTGTTATGCACTTTGCCAGAGAGTTGGGACACATTCAGGACAGCCACTAGCAATTCGAATGCTATGCTGTCATATGCAGATGTTGAGGGTGCTCTTCTTCAAGAAGAGATGAACAGGAAGAACAACTCTGTTGGAAAGTCAAATGCAATGAATGCACGTGGGAGATCCCAGCAAAGGGGGAAAAGCCAAGAAAGGGGGAGGAGCAAGTCTCGCTCCAAAAAGGATTTGGAATGCCATTATTGTGGCAAAAAGGGACACATTAAAAAGCAATGCTACAAATGGAAAAATGATCAAAAGGAAAAGGGAAAAGGCAAAGAAAAGAGAAGGATGAAGCCAAAGATGTAAAGCCAAAGGGCAAAAGTGGAGTCAAGATCGAAGAAATCAATGTGTCACATGCAGGTGGCAGTGAGGATGAGGTCCTCTTTACGTCTTCACTTGATGCCCATTCACTTCTTACAGGTGGTCATGGTATGCACTCATGGATCATTGATTCAGGTGCCTCCTTTCATGTCACAGGTTGCAGAGACTTGTTTGTCAGGTACACTGCTGGCAATGAAGGAGTGGTTTATTTGGGTGATAACCATGCATGCAAAATTCTTGGCAGAGGTGATGTGAGGCTTGTATTTTCAGATGGCTCACAGCTTATGCTCCATGATGTCAGGCATGTGCCTGAGATCAAGAAGAATCTGCTTTCTACTGGACAGCTTGATGATGCTGATTATGTTACCACATTTGGTAGTGGAAAGTGGAAAATTAGTAAGGGCTCACTGGTTGTTGCCAGAGGCTCTAAGGTGGACACTCTTTACTTTATGCATGCAGGTGTTTGTCACCATGCTAATGTAAATGCAACCGAGCTGCCGGAAATTTCTATGTGGCATAGCCGGTTGGGACACATGAGTGTCAAAGGAATGGAGCAATTGTCTCGTTTGGGTTACTTGCCTTCTCTAAAGTTTTCAAGTTTTCAGTTTTGTGAGCATTGTATATATGGTAGGCAACTACAGTGCCCCCACAAGAAAGCTCTTGGACAGAAAGATGCTCAGTTAGAGCTTGTGCATACAGATGTATGTGAGATGCCTCAGCTTTCTTTGGGAGGGGCAAAATATTTTGTGTCTTTTATTGATGATGCCACACGCAAGGTGTGGGTTTATCCTCTTCGTTTGAAGAGTGATACATTCTCAGTGTTTCAGAAGTTTGTTGCTCATGTTGAGAATCAAACTGGCAAAACACTGAAGGCTTTGCGTTCCGACAATGGTGGAGAGTATACGTCCAAACAGTTTCAGGACTTTTGTGATGCGAAAGGCATCAAGAGGGAGCTCTCTACTCCTTATGATCCTCCACAAAACGGGACAGCAGAGAGGATGAATAGGACCATACAGGAGAAGGTCCGTTCTATGTTGTCACATGCTGCATTACCTCATGGTTTTTGGGCTGAAGCTGTTATGACAGTCGTTCACCTTATAAATAGGTCACCTAACACGAGGCTTGGTGGAAAAGTGCCAGAAGAAGTATGGACAGGGAAGCCTCCGTCATACAAGCACTTGAGAGTGTTTGGTTGCGTTGCGTACGTGCACATACGCAGGGAAATGCGCACCAAACTTGATCCCAAGTCTCACAAATGCATATTCCTAGGATATGGTGACAGAGGTGAAATGGAGTATAGACTTTGGGATCCCATGAATAGAAAGATCATACGCAGCAATGATGTCATTTTTGATGAAACATGCATGTATAAGGAGCCTGCAAGGCAACAGGAGCCTGGCAGAGTCATCTTTGATGATGATGGACATCATGGACAACAACAAAGGGCTGTGAATCAGCCATTACAGCAGGAAAACCAGCCCTTAAATGGTGCTGAAAATGGTCCAAATGGACAGCCAGATATGGCAGAAGATATCCCTATGGATATACCACAGTTGGAGGAGATACCGGGCATGATTTTTCAGCCTTATGGCATGGAACAGGAGCCACCAATGGGTGATATGCAGGCTGGACAGCAACCTGCAAATGATGGTCATTGGGTACGGAGGTCCACTAGACCCTCCAGAGCCCCTGACAGGTTTGTTCCAGGGGTTGACTACTTGATGCTCACTGACTGTGGGGAGCCCTCATGTTATAAGGAGGCTTTACAGAGGGCAGACAAGGCTCTTTGGGAGTGTGCCATGAAGTCAGAGATGGATTCTCTGCATAAAAATGGAACATGGAAATTGGTGCATTTGCCTGCAGGCAAGAAGGTTTTGCCATGCAAGTGGGTTTACAGGCTCAAAGTTGCACCAGATGCAAAGCCAAGATACAAAGCCAGGTTAGTGGCTAAGGGCTTCAAGTAGGAATATGGTGTGGACTTTGATGAGATCTTCTCTCCAGTGGTCAAAATGACCACACTTAGAGCTGTGTTGGCTTTGGTTGCGCATGATGATCTGGACTTGATTCAGATGGATGTGAAGACTGCTTTTCTTCACGGTGATCTCCATGAGGAGATATATATGCAGCAGCCAGAGGGTTATGCAGTGAGTGGAAAGGAGAAACTTGTATGCAAGCTGAAAAAGAGTCTTTATGGGCTCAAACAGGCACCAAGAGAATGGTATCATAAATTTGATACATTCATGAAATCTCAGAAATTCAGGAGAAGTGACATAGATCACTGCTTGTACACCAAGAAAGCTTTGGATGGCAGTCTCTTGATTCTCATTTTGTATGTTGATGATATGTTGATTGCCGGGAAATCTCGTAAAGAGATGGATGCATTGAAAAAGAGGCTGCATGAGACCTTTGATATGAAGGATCTGGGTGATGCAAATCACATCTTGGGTATGCGGATACTTCGGGACAGAAATCAGCATGTGTTGTATTTGTCTCAGAAGGAATATATTGGCAAAGTTTTGCAGAGGTTCAATATGGACGGGGGGAAGAAAGCTAGTACTCCTTTGCCTCCATATGTGAAACTCAGTGCTATGGACAGCCCACAGTCAGATAGAGACAGGGCTGATATGGCCAAGATTCCGTATGCTTCAGCTTGTGGCAGTCTCATGTATGCCATGGTTGCTACTAGGCCGGACATTGCATTTGCAGTGGGAGTGGTTTCTAGATACATGGCCAACCCTGGCAAGAAGCATTGGGAAGCAGTGAAAGGTGTCATGAGATACCTGAAGGGCACACAGGATATGTGCATTTGCTTTGGCAAACAGGATGCATTAGTGCATGGTTACACGGATTCGGATTATGCCGGTCATCCAGATAACCGGAAGTCTACTACCGGTTATGTATTTACATTCACAGGAGGTGCTGTGTCATGGATATCCAGGATGCAGAAGTGCACTGCCTTATCTACTACAGAGGCCGAGTATATTGCAGCCACAGAGTGGTTGATTTGGGCTATACAGGGGATATTCCATTGTTGCATTGTGATAGTCAGAGTGCCATCCAGTTGGCAAAGAACCCTGTCTTTCATGCAAAGACGAAGCATGTGGATGTGAAGTATCACTTCATCAGAGAGGTGATAGAGAACAAGCAAATTCAGCTTGTTAAGATTCATACGGATGACAACCCGGCTGATCTGTTGACGAAGAGTTTGCCTCCGGAGCGGTTTGCTCATTGCAGACACTTGATGGGCATTGGATGAGGCCATTTTCAGCCTTGATATGGCCTTGTATATTATCATGTACATGCTGATTTTTTCTTTTCCTTTACTTAAGGGCACTTTGCCTTTAAGTGGGAGGTTGTTGGGGTAAAGGCGTTATGCCCACCCTTATAGTGTGTACAAGCCCATAAGTTATAGTACATAGTACACTTAGTACTTTTAATGTACTAAGTGCACTATGTGTACTAGTGCAATATACATGTGTGATAGGGGAGTCACACACTCATGCTTTTCATGAGTTGACTTATCCCCACAACTCTCTCTCTCTCTCTCCCTTGCTTCTCTGTGTATGTCTCCCATGAATGAACTCTAACCCTAATTCAGGTTTCTCCCCATCACAGGGGAGATCAGTTTATCTTATTGCCCTACACAGGATAATGTTGCAGATCTATTCACAAAGGCTTTACCTCGAGAAAAGTTTGAAACTTTCCGCAAAGCTTTGGGCTTACTCTCATACAGAGAGTGATCTGCTACCTTGTACAGGTTCACACTTCCACTACAGGGGGGATTTGTAGGCATATGCTCACTTATGGTAGTGCTATGTGTGAACAGGGCTTAACCAAGGGCACTTTTTCCCATGTGGTTTTTCCCCTTGGACATCAAGTGTGAAATGACACATATAATATTTTGTAGTTCTATATTATATGGATGTGGCACACATGCAAGAGTTGACTTGCATTTTGTGGATACCACACTTTTGGCTCTCTCTCTCTCTCTCTCATTTCTGTGTGTGAGCTTCTCTACCCTGCACCTAACCCTAATGTGCATTTATGGTAGTGCTATGTGTGAAGAGGGCTTAACCAAGGGCACTTTTTCCAATGTGGTTTTTCCCCTTGGACATCAAGTGTGAAAGGACACATATAATATTTTGTAGTTCTATATTATATGGATGTGGCACACATGCAAGAGTTGACTTGCATTTTGTGGATACCACACTTTTGGCTCTCTCTCTCTCTCTCTCTCATTTTTGTGTGTGAGCTTCTCTACCCTGCACCTAACCCTAATGTGCAGGTTTGTGTGTGTGAGTGTGTGAGTCCAACACCCAACACCCCTTTTTTTTTTTCCGGAAAAAAGATCCTTCTATTAGTTAATGAGAAAACGCCATATGGCTACAAAGCTCACCTCGCAAGGAGGGATAAAACACAATGAACACCTGAGCTCCCCCCCGTGGCTGGCCGCTCTCTGGGGGGGGCTACCTAGTAATACATGAAGGAGGTGAGAAAAGCCAAACTGGCGGCCGATAGTGCCAAATGACATCCTCGTCCCTCGCGGTGAGGAAAGGGCCAGGCTGCCAAGTGCGGAGGAAAGCCTTGCGGCGCCCTCTCATGCGATCCGAGTCTCCCTGGAGTTTCCCCCAGTGTCCTCTCAAGGTGTGGATGATGTCCACCCAGAGGGCCTGTATGACCTCCGCCGGTGGAGTCGTCTGGTGGTCAATGGCCTCCCTGCATCGGGCTCTCCATATGTGCCAGGCCGTCATGCTGCTGATCAACTCCCATCTCTGCCCGACCCCCTCCTGAGAGGCTGCCGAGGAGAAGTCTGGCGTCGGAACCACCGCCATCGCCCTGTCAGAGACCTGGATGGTCACACTGCCAGGAGCGTCCTCATATCCAAGTGCAGGGCCGCTATCCGTGGCCCAAGCTACCGCACCCCATGTCACCAACATCTCCCCTGGAGAACCTGCAAAAACCATCCTGAGAGCGCGCTGCCAGACCTGCTGTGCCTGTGGGCAATCCCATAAGCAGTGCCGCTGTGACTCCTGTGCATGATCGCACCGAGGGCAGGACGCTGGGTGTCTACCAAAAGCAAGCCAAGCCCCCACAGCCAATCCTCTATGCGCTGTGAGCCAGAGAAAAAGTGTCACCTTCCGGGGACGGAAGCTGGCCCAAAGGCGCTGCCAGAAGTCCCTAAGAAAGGCAGGGGAGAGCCCCTGTCGCCGCCAATGCTCGGCCACTGCCGGGGTGCTCTCTATCTTGTGTCTCTGAATCCGCCGCCCCAGCCTCGCTGTGTACTGAAAAAAGGGAATGGCAGGGCTGGTAGGGGCCGAGTAGGGATCTCGCCAAAACCACTCCCCTGGGTCCCACTGAAGGCGAACAAGAGGCTTGCTGTCCCAAGCCCAGAGTCTCCAAGAACAATCCTCCCCTATCGAGGCCGGTGAGGGGTCTACATACCACTGTCTCTGATGAAAGCCGACCACCCGAACCCTCTGAAGGATACAACCCTGGAACCCATCCAAATCTAGTCGTGACCTCTGAAGCTGGCCACCCTCTCCCACCTCGAAAGTGAGTGGGGCGACTCTCTCCGCTGTGCCGCAGACCGCTAGGAGGATCTCATGCCGAGTAAAGACACCCATCCACTGTGGAGGTGAAGGGTCCTGTACTGGGGTCCTCCACTCCCGGGGGATGGCCGCCTCAATATCCTGTCTCATCAACTCTCTGCCCCTCATCCCACTGAGTCTCCTCTCCTGAGCCTCTGGAGGCAGCTGCTGAAAACATATCCAGTCGTCTAGGGACTGGGCTGGGCCGGAGCTCAACGGGCCCCACGACACGTGAGACCGCGAGCCAACCATATGGCCACTGGGGAGACGAATCAAGGGGTTCCAGATCAATGGCTGCCTCAGGCGCTCCTCATCGGTGCCCGGGGGAGTCTGGAAGAGTGCCGGCCTCAGATGCGCCCAGGCCCTCAGAAGGCTGGCTGCAAAACGCTCCTCGAAGCCAAGGCCCACTCCTCTGGAGCGCTGCTCCGTAAAGATCCACCTGATGCAACACCCAACACCCCTTTGTATCATATGGCTCAGATTTGACATTCCTAGCTCATAGCTCTAGTCTTTGTTTCCTTTTCTACCATGATGAGATTACATGGACACTTTTATATTACTTTTGGTCTCATAGATCCATTGGGTCTTTTGAAGACGTTTAATTTAACCATTGTTATGGATTGAGCTTCTTCTCTCTCCGACAAATCATGGGAATCTTTTACCCTCCATAGCTTGAGCTCCAGATCCTATGAATACCAACATGGTATTACAAGAGTTTTGCTGCCATCATTGTCATCATCATGGATGTGTTTTGATGCTGCTGCCTCCAACAGACCTTGGGTTTTCTCCACATTGCAGCCATGAAGTGAGCTCCGCCGCCCAGAGCCAAGGTCCAACCAGAGATGCCACCGAATTGCCATGGCTGACGCCGCCATAAACTCACGGCCCTTCAGCAGAGGCCGCCGCCATTGCCCATCCCCGGCGCCAGCCTTGGTAGAGCGAGTGCGCAGGGTGCCACCTCCATCGGCGTTCTCTGCCTGCGGCCGCCCTGCTTTAGCTCCAACGCGTGCCACCCGCATACTTCCAGCTGCTTCTCCTGGTCTTCTTCACCGCTTGCAACGACCTCAGCGCTTCCCGTTTCTCTTCTGTGACTCCCTTTGCACATCTTCTTCTCTTTCACTTACCTTCAACAGCGCTTGCCTTACCACCACTTTTGTGTTTTCCTCATTATCATCATTGCTGTGTTATTTTTTTTCTCATGTTAAACAGCAGCAGCCGCCTCAACCTCAGCCACCTTCTACTCCTCTTCTCCTCCAACCGCTCCGCCTCTGAGCTGCGTTGCACCTGCAAGGCGGCTACATAGGAACTCCAACACCATCAAAGTTTGGGGTTTTCACCACTGAGAGCTATTTTTTAATGATTTTCACATATAAAGCTTGTGCAACTTGAGAAATTTGGGGCTTTTCTCCAATATGGAGAAATTCATCAAATTGGAGATCCAGTAGCCCAAGGATTTCTCATTCAATCTGTGAAATCCCCAAATCTCTGCAGAAAAACCTATGAAAAAATAGATCTTAGAATATTCACGTCAGATGTGAAAAACCCCCAAACTTTGATGGTTCTGGTGTTCCTATGTAGTCCCCTTTCAGGCGCAGCGCAGCTCAGAGGCGGAGAGGTTGGAGCAAAAGAGGAGTATAGGGTGGTTAACTCTGAGGCAGCTGCTGCAGGTTCAACGCAAGAGAAAAAGAAGAACACAGCAATGTTGATGATGAGGAAAATGCAAAAGTGCTGTCGAGGAAAGGGCTGCTGAAGGTAAATGAAGGAGAAGGTGTGCAGAGGGAGTCATAGAAGGGAAATGGGTGGTGCTGAGGCTGTTGTAAAGGGTGGAGAAGACCAAGTGAAGCGGCTGGAAGTAGGCAGATGGCACAGTCACGTAGCAGCAGCATTGGAGCCGAAGCAGGGTGGCGGCAGGTGGAGCTACGCACCCTGCGCACTCCTTCTGCGAAGCGAGGATGGACGGTGGCAGTGGCCTCTGTAGAAGGGCTGCCTGTTTATGGTGGCGTCGGTCGGTGGTGGCTCTAGGTGGACCTTGGCCGTGGGCGGCGGAGCTTGCTACATGGCTGGAGTGCAGAGAAAACCCAGGGTCTGCTGGAGGCAGCAGCATCAAAACGCATCCATGATGATGATGACGATGGTGGCAGCACTCTTGGTGGGTTCACCCTAGCTCTAATTCCATGTTGGTGTTCATAGGACGTGGAACCCAACCTATGGAGGTGAAAGATTTCCATGACGTGTGTAGGAGAGATGAGGGTTCAAGGAGAGAGGAAGCTCAATCCATGACAATGGTGAAGAGAGAGAGAGAGAGAGAGAGAGAGAGAGAGAGAGAGAGAGAGATGTAATGATATTCTTATTGTGATAAGAACCTCCCAAGGAGGAAGCCTCATGTTTTGACTTAGACCTTAATAAGGGCTGTTCACACCCTAAGGGGCTGTTCACACCAACTAGCTCCAAATTACCCAACAAGATTCATATTAACGTTCACAAGAATAGGATGACAATGGCCTCCAACAAAGAAAAAAAATGAAAATCTATTAATGAGCTTTGGTAGCTCCAAGATCAAGAAACACAATGGTTGAAGACTGAAACCGATCCCGTCCAGTGGGAATAGACTCCGTTGGACACCCACACGCGTAATAGCACAACTTAAATATCACAATTTGAATGGACAACTTAATAACAACTGAAAATTGAAATGAAATGAAATGTTGATCAATGGACACCAGCACTGGGGCTGGAACGGGCCGACCCCCCCCTCAATATATGATATATTATTGGGAGTATTTAAAAGATACAATGCTCCATGGGTTCAATGAACCAGATGATGTCCATGTACAACTGAGATGAATACAGTTACCAAAAAAAGAGACTCGAAGTAGATGTTCGAAGGAGAGCAACCCACTTGAGTAGTCTAGTCTCTACAGTCTTGTGCCGCCCCACTGGTGTTCTAGGACCACGCACAAACAGGCGCTCCCGTACTAATACCTGGCTCTCCCGATCTCGGCACCCATGGACTGTGGTTCTCCAGAAGCTTGGACTACCCGGCACCGAACGGGTGTTAGCAGAGCAGAGAGTGTCCTTATAAGGTTGCAAGTTCACATACATCAAAGTCCTTTGCTTAAATCTTAATCCACTTACCTGTAGCTCGCTAGTGGAAGACAAATACCCGAGGCGCCTAAGTGCAGCTGCTAGAGATGGACACCAAGATGCGGGAGCCTACTGGCAAGAGGGAAGAGTACGCAGCCGCTTGGAGATCTGAGCGCAGCCGCCTACAGTATGGAGAGGAGGCCTGGGCACAGCCGCCTGGAGATCTGAGCGCAGCCGCCTGCAGGGTGGGCGCAGCCCACCAACGTGCAGCAACCTGAGGGCAAGCGGAGAAGAGGCTTGTGCGTAGTCCACCAGCGTGCAGCTGTCTGAGAGCAGGTGGAGGAAAACTGTGCGCAGTCCAGCAGTAAGGTCGACCAGTCATGCACCGTTGGAGAGGACAAGCAGAGAGATGATCCTGATTTGCCTCTGCGCAGCTGAATATATGCAAAAGGAGGTTCACTCCTAATTGATGAAAGAGGGTGCATGATAAGCAGCTGGCCGGCCCACCACAGTTGCATGGAGGCGGCCAGTTCCAAAGTCTCAAGGTGAGGGGTGGGTAGGTGGCCATGCACCCACCCCCACACATAAGATTAAGTGAGGGGTTTCCCTCCCCACCTTGACCCATACGTGGGTGCCCACCCTACCAAGGACATCATGAAATATTTGGGAGGGTGCCCACTCTTTAATGAATGTGAACTTGCAACCTTCTAAAAACAAAGGTTAAAAAGAATGCTATAAAATAAACAAGTGCCATACACTTACCACTTGTTCACACGCAACAAAACTCGTGAGAAGACAGAGCAAACTTCACGACTCACTGGCAGGTGTCCCCGCTCAGTAAGTGGCACGTCAAACAGGCAAACACAAAAATACAAGTCATGTGAAAACAGTTCCAAACATGCAAAACTTGAATGCATGTGCAAACATTATCATGGACATATCTCCCGTTCATGGAACAAGTACTAAACATCTATTGGGCACAATGATGGCACGACAAAAAACATAAATTCCGGTCTTCCTATGGAGTGACAGTCCCATAGGTAAGACACAAATCCAGGCACGAGCCTCCCTATGGAGTGACAGTCCCATATGCAAGACACGGCACAAATACTGTCTCTTCCATGGCGTGACAATCCCATGGATAGAACACAGTCCAGGTCATACACGGGTGGCACCAGTCTGGCTCCCGTCCATACGACACCGTCCTGCTAACACACGGGTGGCACCAGTCTAGCTCCCGTCCATGTTATGCAAAAATACTGGCCCCTTCACATGAGACACTGGCTTGGCCTCAAGTGAACAAGACACAAATCTGGAGATGGACCAAATGGTCGGCCAATTGGTGACATCCCCCCGGGCTTCTAAAGAGTTGTCCTCAACTGAAAAGCCTCAAGATATGCCTGCAACAACTGTGGGTAGTCAACAAAATAATCCTCATTTACCCACTTTGCATCAATGGGCAAATAATTCTTGAACTCCACAGGGTATCTCATGGAAAGCTCCGAGGATTTGCTGGTTTGGTGCAGGGTTCTTGGATGAGGGCCCTCGATGGAAAATCATCTTTGGGTGCTGCCCTTATCTTTTACAATTCTGATCCCTTTTGCTTGAAAGTCTAGACCACTACCTTTGGGTAAGCGAGGTTAGAAATCCTGGAGCAATCCAAGCTCCTAAAGGTACCAAGCTCTAGATATCCAAAGAGCTCACACCTCTGGCTTGGGTCACTGCTTGGAAAGTAGCAACCCATCACCTGTGGTGCGCGCCATCTGTTGGGTACCTTTTGTAGGTACCCAACTCCGAGTTTGGCTTTTCTATGCTTTTTTCTTCTTCAACTGAATGGTGACCTGCCCTTCAACTTCTTGTGAGACTGCATGGACTTGAGTTTTAACCTCTGCTGTGTACCTTTTGATAGGATGCCGCAAGGTGATGGGGAAGGTATAGCATGGCCACTGACTCAGTGCTCCAGCAGGATGGTATAAATACAAAAGTGTCTAAAACAACCTCAAGCTATGTGCATATTAGAAGTCAAGAGCGGTGGGTTTTGAAACAATTACATGGACATGCCAGGCAGGCATGCACAAATATAGTCGTACTGCAGTTATTTAGGGTTGGATGGTTTGTGACAAGGTGGTAAGGTAGCTCATACCTAGTCATGAGGATCTAAGCACTTTGATAGCTTAGATATCATAAATATAAAATAGAAAAACTTGCTTTAAAAAAATAACGGAGACTGAGGTTTATTGAAGGGCTAATGTCAGAGTTTGTTTTCTCAAGCAGAAATCTCTGCCAGTTCTGACCTTACCATATCACAATGTGTTTGCAGAGGGAGTCAGCGGCAGCTCTCGAAGAGGAAGTGAGAGGGTTGAAGGTATTACATGAACTTGAAGTCAAAAGTGATCTAACATTGTCACATTAACCATGTGCATGCAAAACATTGGAAACCTTTCTTCTTTTGTAGGATATCATATGTGTGTGTGCGTGTGCGTGTGTGTTTCTAAGTGTGTATATGTATGTATGCACACACGTGTGCGTGCACATGCACACACACATGCATGCTATATATGTGTATATACTATGTACACACATACACAGATAGATATATGCATGTGTGTAGATACAAGTTAGCAGTGGGTCTCCAACTCGAAAGTCAGGTCAGTAATTCATCTAATAGATTTGTATCTACCTTTCTCCGCCGCCTATTTCACCCTACCTGATAAAGCAAGCTGGTGGCTTTTGGTATCGTCCTCTGCCCACTGGACGGTGTCTAATCTCAGCGTTTCCCGAGGGGGCCCATTGGGTTTAGGTATATATATATATATGTATATGTATGTATGTGTATATCCATATGGATATACATACATACATACATACATACGTACATAAATACATACATACGTACATGTGTGTGTGTGTGTGTGCGCACATATATACATATATATAGAAATATAGACACACACACATATATGTGTGTGTTGAAGGTATACGTGAACTTGAAGCAAAAGTGATTAGCATTGTTTACATTATCCATGTGCATTCCAATCATGGGAATACGCACACACACACACACCAGCAGGTGTAGGCTGGTGGGTAACAAACCCAGGAGACAAAACCCTTCACTATCAGGCTACATGCCCATGGATTTTTTAATTTTAAGAAGTCAAGTCTGAAATCTTTTTTCTTTCCCAATGGGGTTGGTAGTTACTTGACTTTACCTTGGTTGTGCCAGGAGTCTCACGATGCACTCTTGGAGTCTCTTAGGAAGAAAATTGGCTCATCTTCGGCAACTCGAGGAGCCTCTTTACTTTATCAGACTTTCAATTGTGATGATGATAATGGTGAGGCTAGTTAATATACAGGGCTCTCATGAGAAGGTCATATTATTCACTATTTCCCCCCCCCTCTTTCTTTTGAAGCGTAGAAGAGGCATATGAAGGTAGGGCCAAGCTGCTTTGTGAGGAATAATATCATGAGAGAGAGAGAGAGAGAGAGAGAGAGAGAGAGAGAGGTATTAACGTCGGTAGAATGCAACACGAGGGCACTTTTAACGTCAGGTGGATAACCACGAGAGAGAGAGACAGAGAGAGAGAGAGAGAGAGAGAGAGAGAGAGGGGTCGTGCTCCCTGTTAAGTCTCAGGCAAAGTCCTATGATGAACTTTCCCAAAAGCTCTTCGACAGCCATGTGTTGGCTCTGAAGCACATTAACGTCTTTGTCTGTTCATTCTCTTGTTGCATGTCTCAACACAGTTTTCTCTTGGAAAGCAAGCCAAGGAGATCCATTCTAGCTTGTTTATCAGGTCTAGGACTTTGTACAGGTCTTCAGTTCGCTCTTTAGTCTAATCGTTTTGTGAGGTCTAGGGCTTTGTACAACATGACGGAGTGCAATGGAATGGCCTGCACTTTGTTAAGCATTTGAACGCTAACAAAAACCTAAAAGAACCAAAACATATGGTATATATGGTCCTGGGTTGTGCGTTTTCCACGGACCAAATTAAACGAAGAGAGTATTTCTATTATATTGTGATGCTCCCTAAATTCATAGCTACTCACAGGAACCTTTGCTTTCTATCAAATCAGATCCAACACTAATAGAATTCCAAGAAAAGATCCAATGGTTAAAGATAATGAGTGTCTTCTATACACGGCAGTGACAACACAATGATAGAGGTAGCTGATATTCTTATGTATATATATATATGTATATATATATATATATATATATATATATAGAGAGAGAGAGAGAGAGAGAGAGAGTCGTCTGGCTGCAATGCAGAGCAGAGGAGAGAGAGCTGGGTTACAGCTGCGGTTACTATGCCTTGATTTAAAGCTGCTCATTATTTTAAGCTTCCACGATATTCTTTAGAAGGCTAAGCTGGAGGGTTTTTCGAGCTGCACATTGACGTTGAGAGAGAATATATATATATATATCAATCGATTAAACGAATATAAAAATCGTACCGCGCATAGTTAGCAGCTACGTTTCTAAGGTTCTGAAGGTTAACAATTATGGTTGTTAACCTTACATTATAAATATTAAATATAGTAACAAATTGTCTTGCAGAAGTTTGTCGCCGTACATGCATGAAATAGGCCAGAGTCGTCTCTCTCACTCTCTCTCTCTCTCTCTCTCACACACACACACACACGCACACGCACACACGCGCACACACACAGTCCTGTGTGTGTGTGCAAGAGGAAGTCATCAGTTTGTCTCCGGCCACAGCAACAAGATATCATCTGTGTGTGTGTTTAAGAGGGAGCTGTCACTCTTTGTCTCCGGCATCCCTGTTTATGAAACAACAAGGATGGCTGTGTGGAACTGCAACGGAACTCTATGCTCAGACACAGAAAGCTTCACAGAGGCGTATACACATAGAGATATTATCTCTTGCACGGAAACCCATCAAAGTCTCGAGAGAGGGCTACCCGAGGTAGGTCTGGCTAACCGTATCCTCATAAAGTGGGCCTCCACATCCTGCCTGGCCATTATGAGCATTCGTCTCAAATGAGGGCGAAAAAAACACGGCACTCCTGAACCATGCACCCCTCCAATGGTGTGTGTATGTCCTTGGAAGGCTCATTCCAATGTATAATCCACCGGCTTGATAGTGATAAATCATGCAATTTGCTACTTCCCACAGGAGGCATCAGCATTTGCACGCAGAGTGATGGAGATAGGGGACTCCCCATATGTGCCATTGTTTGCAGATATTGCATAGTTCTCCCAACAAGGAGAAGTCCTCTTGTTGGGAGACTTTGCACGGACAGCTGGGGAACAAGTTCCTATGTATGGCTTCCAGGGAGATACCATTATGCTGTTTGAGATTGACTTGATTGACATGGGCCTACATAGGGCCAACGAAGATATAGGAGAGGCAACCACATATGGTGGACACTTCTTGGAGATGGGGGCTATGCATGAGCTAGTTTTATATAATGGGATGTTCAGATGACCACAATCAGACAGTCTTACATGTCTCCCAGATGGTGCAGGCTCTAGTACGGTGGAGTACATCGGGGGTCTCCTACTCTCATACCACATATCCTAGACTTGACGAGCCCCCCTTCCCCCCATACTAGCCAACCAACCACACGTATCTCTCCTAAACGATTCATGCCCCACCTTAAGCCAATACACCCACACCCCTTGCCACCAGCTTCACCCGTGCCCATTTCCATCATGATCTTGATAATATCTGAGGACCACCTTTGTCGCCACATTTCAACCTTGAACTTATCACTACCTATCTCCACCATCTCATCCCAACTCTCCTCCATCATCCATGACTCTGCCAATGCCAGCTTTCCTTATGCCACATGCTTTTGAGCAAGTTTGTTAGTGGGTTCCCAATCCCAATATGGGTGGTACAAAGAAGAGTAGAAAACCATCAGGCTCCACGTCCTACGCGAGAGGGAACACGGGCTGATTTCAAAACGTAAGATATGCAACGCATCTTCCATAAATTTACTCGTCGAAAGAAGCACGCCTTTCTCACCAGACAAGAAATTGCTCGGAGCAATGATAACTAGAGAGCTTGACACATTCTAGAGGAAAAAAGAACTCACACACCTATCAAAATCAGCCCGTGAGATATGCAACACATCTTCCATAAACTCACTCGTTGAAAGAAGCACAGGCAAGAAAGCGAGTTAAACTGGCTCTTTTTGAGCAATGATAGTCTCAAGAGCTTGACGGTTTGTTGAGGAAAAAAGAACTCCCACACCTATCGTAGACCCTATCTATCTTTCCTATATAGAGAACCTCTAGTGGAGATTGTTGAGAAGTACGTGAACCTTAATATCACTTTTATAGGCCCAACTTTTTCATGGCCATAGTTGCCAGTGATCGACTAGCAAGGGGGCATGCCTCTCTAGTTTGTTTGGAGTGAGTGTTTTGAGGCACTAAACTAAGTGTTGGCTCTTTGACACTTTAGGACCACCTGCTATGGATGGTAATTGTCTACGACATGCCTCCCGACCATAAGATACTCTGGCCATATGCAGTCACACAATCTCTACAAAGAGTGTGATTTCTTCTAAAGGCCAGATGTCCTCGTCAACTTACCATGCATCAACTATAGATCTAGGACATTCTTCGGTTTACATGACCAAGTTTCACCACCACACAGGAGGTGGAGATCATCATCACAACTCTGGGCTTTGTGATGGAGGAGTATGATACTATTATTGGATGAGTCATGCTTTCTTCTCACCCCTGTGTACATACTCGGATATGATATTAGCCACATGGGGGGGGGGTTTGAAGGGGCGTGAGGATCAACTTGCATGCCGTAGTGGCCTAGCATAGGAGGGTGGTGGCCGTGCGTAGAGTCAGGTAGACAATGGAAGGTGGGTTGGGGACGATTAACATGCTGGTTGCATTCACTTAACAAAGGAGTAGGGGTTGAGGGAGTGAGGAGAGGTGAAAACCTCACGAGAAAGAAGGGAAGAACCATGATCACTAGCTATCGAAATCTTTACAAGATGCCTCCTCTATCTTCCTCTTTACCCTCCGTGATCACTAGTAGATAGCTACACACCCACCAAAGGTCCTTCGTAGCCATCTATAGGCTGCTACACAACGTGACTTGACAATCCCTTCGAGACATACATACGTTGTCGTCTGAGAATTCGGCGAGAGTTTGTTGTCTCGAGAAAGTCCAAGGATCTCTAGGCTACACTCTTATGATCCAGCAAGGGGCAACAAACGAGGAAGAGGAGTGAATAATATGGTAAGACCTAGTTCAAGATCCAACATAACCGGTCTTCCAGAATATACCTTGCCAATGGCCACAACCAACCCAATTGGTTTGGTAAGAATGGCTGTTGAAATATAGGTGGGGGGGGGGGGGGGGGGGGGTGGGGGGGGGCGGTGGCTAGGGAATTGAGCGCAGTTCTACATCAAGGCCAACACAGATGAAAGGTGCATCACCACATATCAAAGCTAATACAAAGATCAAATATTTGATATCTTTAAAGGTACTAGTGAGACATGTACGCCAATGGATGACCAAATAAAGATTCATTTATTTTACCTAACGTTAGATGGGAAGGCGCAACAATTGAACAAACAATTGAAGCTTGAGGATAAAGTTAACTTCACTCGACTTAAGAAGGTGTTCGTGCCAAGTTTTGAGTGAAGCCCAGTGGCATAGCTCCACAATATCAAGCAACAAGAGCACGAGTCAATGAGAGGTTATGTATCTCAACATAAACATTTGAATTCCCATTGCAAACTTGGGGAAAGATTGATTGAATACCAATTGCTACAATGCTTTCGTAAGAGAGTACGTGACTCGAAGATGCACAATTATCATTTCTTATCCAGGCGAGCTTTTCTAGTTATATTTTGCAAAATGGCCATAGAGTTTAAGGATAACATGTTGGAGTTATCCTAGCTAGACGGTATCCATGGTCTCCAACGATGGCTACACAATCTCGGATCTCGAGTCATCATGTCACCATTTGGCCACCCAATTGGTCCACCCGTGCTTTCTTATCATGTATGTACATTGGACTGGTGTCCATGGCAGTTGTATATATCGGGGATTGATGCCACTCATGTGATACTATGGACTTGGCTTTCTGTTGGGACTTGTGCCTCTGTGTACATGCTCGAAAATGCCTTGTGGATTGGTGTTCCATTGGGTTTGGTACTTCGTGTACTAGCTCGAAGCACGTCTATTTTGGTACAGTCCCATGAACGGGGATTGTCTATACCAATGTTGCATCGCATAGCATCTTTATGTGCTTGCTTGCAATTGAAATTGCATGCTTTTTTTATGCTTGCTTGACCAATGTGTAGTTCTAGGTAAGGGGACGCCAGCCCGCGAACCGTGCGTCTGAAATTGTCTGCTGACATGGTTATGTGGCATGCGGCAGGTGTTAAGTATTGGTCAATCTTAAGAGTTAACACTAATTTATAAGTGAGTGTGTACACACTTCATTAAGTTTTGGGCGACCAAAACTCACTTATAAATTATGAGCAGCCCAGTGTTCATACACACTAATGTTGCGAGGTGGACAAAACCCAATGTCCACGCCCAGACCTTATCCCCTTTGTACAAAGGGAGTAACCAAACATGTGTCCTCTCTAGCTTGTTCCACAAAGCACTTACCTGCCACCTAGAGTGGACAACTCACCACCTCACTCCTCTCTCTAGAGGTAGGCGCCTCCTTCATGAGAGCATTTGGGTTGTATTTTTTGCACTTTCTCCTTCTCAACTCCATATCCAAGATTTCTAAGGTGTTTCCCAAGCTTCCAAGAGTGTTTCCGGGTGCTAATCACTCTCCTACGCACTCCCAATGACTAAAATTCAGCAAAACAACTCTCTTTATTGTTGTAATTTTTGGTCTTTTTGTTGAAAATCCTAATTTCATCCCTCCTTTCTCAAGTTGAACCATAGGGAAAACTTTACCAAGGTTCCCTTCATCCTCTTGAAGACTTTTGCTGCGAAGAAATGCGTTGATCTCATCACTCCAAGGACTTCCATTGCGAAGACTTCCGTTGTCATAATCGACTCTACTTGCAATTGATAAGCTTTTATACTTAAATATGGACTCAAGTAGTAGGAGGGAGGAACCGGATTACAAGATCACATACCTTGGGTAGTGTTCTCTTGTCCTACGTGCTCTCTTGCACATTATTGCTACCATGTGTTGGTGGAACAATAGAGAGTAGATGGTAGGGAACATGGGCACTTGAGAGAGTATGAGTTGCAAGTCTACATCGACAACCACTTGTTTGCAATACTATATTCATATGCATTGGTATGGAAATTTGGTCAGAAATGCCCATGACACTATGTACTTGATTCTCCCAAGATCAATAAACTTTATTTGAAGGAGGGGCCAGCCGTTCCAGCTCATTGTGTGTCTCTTGTCAATTCAGCAAATTACTTCTTGTATTGAGTATGTGTCCATCAAATCTTAGTGTATTCAAGTGTATTGATTAGCATTGTGTTCAACCAAGTTACACATCGTGACTCTAGAAATGAGAAACTAAGCAACATGATGGTTGATGAACTAAGCACAACCTTAGAAGACATGGTAAATACATCTTTTTAGACACCGTATCCATATTTTAAGCATAGAAGACATGGTAGAAACATCTTTTTGGACTCCTCGTCTATATTTTAGGCACACATTGAGGGGTTACAGTCACATAAAAATCACTACCGGCGTAAGTTGGGTGACAAGGCATTTTGGACTTGACAGGACTCCAAGGAAGGAACCTACATCAAGCATCAATAGGTATTGGAGGATGTTAATCCATTTTGGGATTAACAAAGCAATCCACCACTAAGAGAGTTAGCAATAATTATCATGGAATGGCACTATTAACATTGTAATCTTTATGAAGAAAGTTGGCCACGTCCATGTTACCTAGTCATCTATTTAAGTTGTAGGAGCCCATCTGTCTCAATGCAAACTTCGAGAGAGATTGACCAATTGTTGCAATGCTTTCGTAAGGAAGTACGTGGTCCAAAGATGCACAATTATCAGCCCTTATCCAGAAGAGCTTCTCTAGATGCATGTTGCAAAATGGCCATAAAGTTTGAGGATAACGTTGGAGTTACCCCAACTAGTATCCATGGTCTCCAACAATGGCTGCACCATCTCAGATCTTAAGTCGTCTCATGACTTTGGACAAGAGAAAGTAGTAAAGCAACATGATATTAGATGAACTAAGCACGACCATATTAGAAAAGCTAAAGTTAACTTTTCTTACTCTCTTATGTGTATCTTCCTCTCATCTCCCTAGGTCCATTCCCTTACACATGCTTTACTCCATCCTAATCTTGAGATTTTAGACCAAGGTTGCTACTTCACTCAAAAAAAATCACTCGCATGCACCTTAAATCTCAAGCAAGTCCACAAACGTAAGCAAACCATCAAGGTAAGAGCCTATCTGAGAGCTACAACACACGTATTATGAAAGCTAGAAATTCCAAGAGAAGCACCACTTTTATAGAGGAATGAGAAGCACCCATAAGCAGGAAAGAAAGAAAGAGAGCTCCCAACTTGAAAATTTAATAGGTAAGGGCACAGTCAGGTGTAATACGCATCTCTAACCAAGAAGATAACTAATTTGGTGTTTGATTTGTAGACATAATCATATAAGCACTAAATACGACCTAGGCAAACACATTGTGCTGATTGTATTCGTTTAGGGAATCGCGATACCACCATATTAAAAATTGGGCCTTTCCAATGTATATTGCAACTAAATGTGGTCCGACTATGACCAACCTTTATAAGCCAACCTCACTCTTATAAAGTTTGGTCACCACCATCAAACCACATTTGATTGCTATTTGCATTGGAAAGGCCCAATTATCAATGTGTTTTGGTGGCCTTTGAGAGTCCCTTGAAAATTGGGCTTTTCCAATGCACATTGCAACAAAATGTGGTATGATGATGATTAAACTTTGCAAGAGTGTATATGTGGACTCCACCCTTACTCTTTGCAAGTATGGTTACCATCATAGCACATTTGGTTGCAATGTGCATTGGAAAGGCCCAATTTTCAGAGTGCTCTAGGAGGTCAAAGGCCTAAGGCACAAGCTGCTAATTTGTAGTTTGTAGTTAAAATACACTGTTTATTAAATTTTAAATTTTAAATCAACTTTCTATCTTTGGTATAAAAAACTGTTGTTTTAGGTAATGTCTTTAAGTAGTAATTTTTATTGTTATAAAAAGGCGTCTTCTCATTTTATAAGATTTGTATAGCTAGAAATAAGAACATAGCAAGGAAAGTTGAGCTTGGAGGTGCGTCTATTGCAAGATAGAGGCTCTACAAAGAGGGAAGATTGTACAAAGAGGGAAGATTGCAGCGCTAGCAAAGAAGAAGAGAGAAGGCATTACATGTGGAAAGAGAGAGAAAAGTTTTTGATGGAGCATCGGCAAGGACAAGAAGACAAACCTACTAATTTGTCACCTCCTCTCGGCAAGGAGAGGAGGAGAGACATGAAGGCCTCCACTAGGTCACCAAGGACTCTTCAATGAAAAGTTTTTGATTGAGCATAGGCAAGGACAAGAAAACAAACCTACTGATTTATCACCTCCTCGGCAAGGAGAGGAGGAGAGACATGAAAGCCTTCCACTAGGTCACCAAGGACTCTTCAATGAAAAGTTTTTGATTGAGCATAGGCAAGAACAAGAAAACAAACCTTCTGATTTATCACCTCCTCTCCTTGGCAAGGAGAGGAGGAGAGATATGAAGGCCCTCCACCAGGTCACCAAGGACTATTCAATGAGTTTATTCAAGATCTGGAGGCAGTCGGAGCAAAAGCTCAACTTATAGCACATGGTGATGTGTTTGAAGGGTTGGATGACATACAGAGAACTTAGAGTCTACTCTACCAACAAAGCTTATGGGAAAAAAGTCCATTAATCACAACAAAAGATGGCAATACCTTTTTCCTCCTCCTTCAAATGTCCATACCTATGGATCCAAATCTCCAAAAAACAAAGGAGGAGAGCCACACCAAGCGGAGGATTCTTTGTTCCCCCCTCCTACCAAGGCAAGTCTAAGAGAGAAAACAAGCGACATAGGAACCACAAATGCCCCCACAGGAGCAACTACAAAAGTAGCCAAAGAAAAAACCAAAAAACTACTTTTACAGACAAAGAGCCTCCTTTTAAGAGCAACCACTGCAAAGCCAAGGAGTACGTGAGCCTCTAGAGAGGCCATAAGGAGGTTCCCAAGAAACGAACAACCAGCTAGAGTGCAACGGAATAATTGCCTCCACCCACGCAGAGAGCCAGAAGTCCCTTTTTAAGCATCAGAGAAAGTCTACACCTTACAAGAAATAAAAGCAACCCAAGAAAAGACCAAGAGGGGACTCCACCACCTCCACCATTGCCCAAGAAAGTCTCTCAAAAATTCTAGAAGAAGCTTGAAAAACCTCCGAGTAAAGAGCAGAAGAACAAAAAGTTGGGCCATCTAGGCCTTGGGAAAGAAGAGCTCAATAGGAAGCCAAAGATTACTGTTAAATAGAAGCCACTAGCATCGCCATCATTTAAGAAGAAGCGAAGGATCAACAACCTTGGTGTCAAAGAGCTTAGGGAAATAAGAAACATATCATTAGGCATGTGAGAGAGCACGTTTTCAGTGTGTGGTTCGTGAAATAACTCAGGGCTATAGTCTTGGGATAAGGCTTACCCCAAGTGTACTAGAGGCCTTGGAAGAAGCTATAGAGCAGACACTTATTGTTGGTGTTTTTAAAGACACCAACCTATGTGCCATCCATGCCCAAAGGGTAACAATAAAAGACAAAGACATGCAGCTGGCTAAGAGAATTTGTGGATCATGGCTTAGGATAGAAGTCAAATAGAGAAGTTTATTTATCACCATTGTTTATTTACTTTGTAATCCTTTGATTTTAATGGAAGTATTGCAATCGATTTGGCCTCTTTGAAAATCTATATTTATATACATTTGGTTTTATATGAAGTATAATGAAGGTCACACCCTTTGAGGGGGGAGGGGGGACCAACTAGCTACCACGTCCCGAGCTTACTCGACCATGACCAAGCTTATGCTAGTGGAGTAGGGAGTAATTTATTGTTTTTTATTAATTTTCTTGATTTAATAATAATAATAGGGTCTGTAGAATCACCCACTTCAAACCATACTAAAAAGAAAGTTCAAACACACCCCTAGCCAACAGACGTAGCTTGGCTTTGGTTGCTTCATGTTGGTTGGGGGTGTGTTTGCACTTTTGTTTTTGGTATGGTTTGACATAGATGACTCTACAGACCCTTGATAATGTCTCAGGGATAACATACATTAGCTTAAAAAATTAAAAAATAATTCCAAACTAGTCCTTGGCTTTGGTTGAGTTTTGTAAAAAAGAAAACTTTTTTTTTTGGTTATTTTTGTGAACACAGTCTATGCTCCACCCTAAAAATTGTCAAACAACCCCCAAAACAAACATGGTGTGACCAGAGGCCATGAGAGCTGCTTGATGACGTCTGGTTGCACGGTGTTGGTTGGGGGGTCGTTTGATAATTTATTTCCTTATGGCCTAGTGTATTTATACATACCTCAAGGAAACAAGCTAGAAAAATATAAAAATTCATTTGAAACTAGTTGGAAGCTTTGATTTAGTAAAAAAATTTGAGTTCAAATTTTTTGTTGTTTTTTTGAACTAGTACCTGTGGTCCAAGTAGTCCCCCAACCAGCACGGCATAACTAGGCGTAACCAAAGGTGATTCAAGAGTTGTTGGATTGGCTTTGGTTGTTGGAGGGAGATTTAACATTTTTTTTCATTGTGTAATTGTGAGGACTCCTTCCCCTTGTATACTATACAATACGGCTTCCTAAAGCATGGCAATGACGTACACATGTATTGGGTACATAGTCTCACCTAGGGGCACATCTTACACATTGACCACTTAGTGTTTGGTTAACTAGCAGTATACGTCCCATTTCTACTAGAAAAACCTTATGCTAAGAAATACGTATAGTCCCTTCATGAATCCCACAAGGGACGATTGGGGGCTTCATATAATGCGTACATCACACTCCGACGTCTTACTCTTCGATCATCCTTGATCATGAAACAAACGTCTTTACACCTTTGGATCGACTTTATTGTTTCCTAGAGTCTAATTTTCCAATTTTTTTCATTTTTCTAAGCTTTTTGTAATAGAATTTCGGTTTCATTTAGAAAGCATCTGTTTATTCGAATGCACTCTATCACCCGTTTATTTAAGTCCACTCTACCACTAGCTTTTCCTAGTAGGGTATCTAATTTCTACTTCAACCAGATACATAGGCACATCCTAGACCCCATCCAATCCCCTAGGTCTATTCTATCACCTTGCCACTAGGCTTATGGAGTAGGCGTGAACTCACACACCCATACTTAACAGCACTTATGCACCCAATTGAAGAAATCATAAAACAATTCACGCACACTCTCCTGAAAGTTGACATTGCACTTAACCTTTAAAGTTATTGGGCCTTTGGAGTTGGTGTGAACTCACAAACCCATAATTGATATTCTTGATTCCTGACTTACACCCTATTAAAGAAACGATAAAACAGTTCATGCACACACTTTTGAAAGCTAACATTGCATTTAAACCTTTGTACATGAAAAGTACACAAAACATACATACAGGGAATCATATTGAAAACCTTGGAATATTATCAAATAATATTAATATCACATGTATCTCGAAAGATGTCTTACCACACCTTTGCTCCTCAAGGATAGAAGATATGCACCATTGAGCTCGAGCACTCCAATTTTTGCTACTGTTTGATGAGGAGGTCATAATTCTCATCACATCAGAAATCGGCATGAGCAGCTTTCAATGGCCATGAGAACTCTTGGTTACATTCTCACCAAAGTCTTGTTGCCGATGCATGCATCCAAGCCCAAACTTGTCTACCATAGCACACTCCGGAGCTGCCTCTATCCTCACACCACCGTGTCAGGTGCACACCCATGTCCATCGATATGGGTCAACGTCTCAGATGACCATCTTCACGAGACTCACCACTCGGATGACATTTTCTCGGCATCACATCAACTTTTGAGGCACCTTTATAAGCTCCACATAGTAATCAATATTTCAACAATAATATCAAACATGATCAAGCAACCATGCATCGTGAAACAGGGTAAACCATCGTAAGATTCGATGAGATAGTCTTGGTCCTCCATCGAATCTTTTAACACATTTCCTTGAGCAATAGTTGAATCCATCCTTTAAGCCATAACGTCTCTAAGGTCATATCTATTAGGAGCTTCTCCTTTCAGCCCTTTCATTATTTTCTTTAAGCCATCTCTAAGCATTTTCATGAGTGTTACTAATCCTTAGAGTTGAGCTCCTTGTTCTCTCTTATCCTAAGGTCTTATTTAAGGTCCTGATCTATGATGAATTTATTGATTCAGGATAAAAGCCAAGTATATTTACTATTTGCTTGGAGAATTTTTAATACTTATTCTTCTTTATAGTGTACCTTTAAGTGTTCTATCTTTGTCATTTTCTAGCTGTAAGAGATAATTCCAATTGATCAATTCTTCCCTTCATCCTAAGGGAAAATTTTCTCACCTCTAAGGGTCTTATCTATTCTCCGTTCAAAAGATGACCTTTGAATTTCTCAATATTTATTGATTCATCTATCAGAGATAGACTTATATGTCTTTTCTTTGAGGACTTGGCAAATTTATTCTCTAACACATTACTACTTATTCCTATGTGGAAAAGAGAGTAACACTACTTTCCTATCATCGAGGTTATTAATATATATCTAGAATTAAACATCATATAATTCTAAGATTTGATCATGCTTCCTCTTTAACTTTAAGGGTTTCCTATGGGTGTGAATTGTGTGGGTTCCTATGCACCAAGGTGCACAATGGTTACACAACTTGGACACATTTGGAGCTACTTCAAGCTTGTCTTAAGCTCCTTCTTTCACACCAACTCTTTCTATCTTTAAAGGCTAATTTTAAGATACCCTTATCCTAAATTTTTTCCCTTACCAATCTAAGAAAAAGGCAAGGTTCTATATATGAGGGGAAGAACAGAAACTATAAAGTTGCCCTTACCAATCTAACCTCTACATGAATCTTTTAAACCTTGATTTTCTTAAGTTTTATTTGATAATATTTTTGTCCATGCTCTTGGTCCTAGGGTAAACCCCACATTTCGGATTTAGGGTTAAATTCTTTTGCATTACAAGTGCTTTCACATGGGGGTACACACACACGCACACATATGTGTGCACATGTGCATAAGTGCACCTTTACAAATTTTCTGGGTATGTGAACCTTATAAAGTTCAAGGTTCCTACCATAAATTAAAATTTTCAAGGACTTTTTCTCATCTTTGAGCAATTTCCCCATGTGCACATTCCATTACATTTTACCTTCCTCCAACAATATACTATTTTATTGTTTTTGGGGTAGTTTTCTTTATTTACCATTTTCTCTTTACATGGGTAGGAGGGATCTTACATCCTCTCCCACTTAAACATTGAGATGTACTCATCTTACGAAATGGGAATAATCTTTGGCTAGATCCTCCTTTTTTTCCCAAGTTGCATCTTCAACAATGAAAAACTTCTATTTAAAATAGCATTCTCTCATAACCATATTTCATTGAAATATTCAAGATCTCTTCAAGTTCCAACTCCATGTCCTTCTGTAGGCATGATGTGGTGATAATTCCCTAAAATGTACGTAGAGTTTGGATGATACTTCTTCAGTAGGGTGACATAAAAGACATTGTGAACCTTAAGATGTGGAGAAAGGAGCAACTCATAAGCCTCATCTCCAACCTTTCTTGTGATAACATAAGACCCATAGTATCTTGGTGATAACTTCTTGTACTTCCCCAAGGATAAATAACTCCTCTTGGGTTGTATACGAGAAACAACCATGTCTCTTAAACTCACCACTCAACCTCCTTGGATCTGCATAATGCTTCTATCTATCTTGAGTAGCTTTGATATCTCTTTTTATGGACTGCGTCTAGTTGTCCATTTCATCAAGCATTTATCTCAAAACTTCTACCTTAATAAGAGGGTTAGACCAAGTCAAGGGAGTAAGGTAATCTTAACCATATATGACTTTGAAATGACTCATATCAATACTTCGATGATAAGAGGCATTATATACAGATTCTACAAGATGTAGGTAGTTCAACCATCTTTTTGGCTTACGTCCAATAGAAAGCTCTAAGGGTGTCTGATAACTTGATTAACCCTTTCAGGTTGACCCATCGGACTCGAGATGATATGTCGTGCTAAGACCAAGAGAAGCCTCAACTGCTTCAAAAATTGATGTCCAAAACCAAGAAGTAAACTTCGCATCTTTGTCCCTCACAATTCTATTAGGTTATCCATGTAAACAAAAGATCTCTCGCAAGAATATCTTAGAAATATTTGAGTCAATGTAGGTCTTCTTTACTAGTATGAGATGTGCAACCTTGGTTAGTCCATAAACCACTACGAATATGGAGTCATATCCAAAACTAGAAGGCAATTCAGTGATGAAATCCATACTAATGCACTCCTTTTTCATTGTTGGAATATCTAAAGGATGAAATTTCTCGTGAGTAATTTGACCCTTTTGGCTTTAATCTTTTGATAATTAAGGTATTGAGATGAACATATTCAATACATCCTTTTTAAGGTATTGAGACGGACATAATTAAGGTATTGAGACGTACATATTCAATACATCCTTTTTAATTCAAGGTCTTCACATAACCAGGATGTCCTATAATTGGATTGTCATAAGCCTCAACTAAGATTCTATTTTTTAAATTCCCATTACTTGGAACACAAATGATTATTGAAATACATGCATCCGTCTTCAAGTTTGTATCCTTAAACCTTGTTCATTTCTTGAATAGTTTTACTTTTTTACATCAACAAGGCGATGATTGGAGCAAAAAATGCATCTATCCCAATCTCCTCCTTAATTTCTACAATGAGTACAAGAAAGCTTCAAACTTCCTTTGGTTTCGACCAATCTCTAACAACTTATACCTTTGTAGGTTCAGCTGAGCTACCATTCTTGGACACAAAAAACCCCAACTTGTGATCAATGAAAAAGGTGCATTAACTCTTCTTAGCAAAGAGTTTGTGCCTCCTTAAGATGTCCAGAACTTTTCGAACATGCTTTTCATGATCTGCTTCTTCTTGGAGGTAACCAAGATATCATTAAAGAATACCAAAACAAAATCATCCAAATGCTCTCTAAAGATTTTTTGCAATAGACGATTGAAAGTCATTTCCAAGTACATTGGTTAACCCAAAAAAGACATAATTGTAAACTTATAGTGCCCATATCTCGTATTGAACGTCATCTTTGGTCTATCTTGTTCCTTGATTCGGATTTGGTAATATCCAAGCCTTAAATTAATTTTGGTTAACATTTGTGCACCATGCAATCGATTTAAAAATTCATCAATCCTAGGTATTGAGTATTTATTCTTGATAGTGAGCTGATTTAATTCTCCATAGTTAATGCACGACCCTAGAGTTATGTCCTTCTTCCTTTGAAAGAGAGCTGGTGCACCCCACGAAGATACACTAAGCTTGATAAAATTTTGCTAAAAGTTGCTTTAACTGCTCCTTAAGCTCAATTGCTTTAGTTACAACCATGTTATAGTCCCTTCTCGCAATTGGTTCAGCTCCGCGTACAAGATCTATCTTGTGATCTACTTCTTGTGGTTCGGAGCGTTTTCGTCAATTCCACAGGAAATATATTTGCATATTCACTTAACCATGCAGGTTCAAATAAACATGTCTTTCCTCCCAGTAGATTTTCGTTGTACAAGGTAGATCTCTTCTCTCTTCCTAAGCCCCATCATTCTGGATGGCTTTACCAATTGTAACTTTGGAGATCTAGTGATTCCAATACCTTGGACCTTATTTTGATGAAGATCTAAAAAAAGAGATAATTCCCTTATGGAAATTTCTGTTTGCCTAATTCTGAGTAAGCCAATCTATTCCGAGAATTCCATTCATAAACTTCCAAAGGAAAGATTTTGGTGCACACATTCTCTCTCTACAAAAATGGGCTCATGGTAAAGTTTTTATTATAAATCAACTCAAAAATTGAGCAGAGTTTAAACATTTAGAATCTACTCTTCAAGACCTTTCCAATGATATATAGCATGACGAGCAATTTTGTATACTCAAGAAGTTTTCAAATTTGGTGATGATGTGGCATGTAACGTACCATGTCATCACCAAATTGGGGACTTCTTGAATATGTAAAATTTTTCATTATGCTATATATCATTAGAAAGGTCACGAAGAAGAGTAGATTCCAAATGTCCAAACTCTATTCACTTTTGAATTGATTTATAAAAATTTCACCATGAGCCCATTTTTGTAGAGAGAGAATGTATACAAATCCTTAAAGGGCTCAATTTAAGTCCAAAATTTTCCTAATGTGTGGACAATGTGGAATTAATGGAGCATCAGGAAAATTATCTTCCATTGCAAATGGTAGGTGGTCCCATTGTGGAAACAACGGAGCATTGAGAAGTTCATCTTCCACTCCTAAAGGGGTTCTCCATTTGGAATTTCGGAAAGGACATGCACGGATCCCTTTTACACAACGATGGTGAAATTAAATTCCAAAAGAATGAGAAACCATCTGGTGGTATGCCTCGAGTGGATTGAGTCTTGTTTGGACTCTTCTTATTGCTCCAACAATCTCTCTCTATGTGGCCTGGCTTACCACAAAAGTTTCATCCAATCTGGAAAGAATGCCTTCTCCTCATAGTGTGATGACGATACACCTACATTGAAATTGAGTCTCTTTTCTTCTTTGAGGCTCCTTCAATGCTAGTGAAGGTTGGGTCAGTAGTAGGTTCTTCAAGGTATCCACCAACGGGTTGAATGCTTTCAAGGTCGTGGCCATGCTCTTGAGAAGGATGGCAATGGCATCCTCCTCCTCCTCTTCCACTAGAGACCTGACATATACAGGTTTTTGCATAAAACTTTTCATTTTATTAATGTCTCACGATAATTCAAAGGCTTAGAACCAAGTGTTCCATTGGCATGATTGTCTCAAGTTAGAATGCAAGCTAGGAAGATGTGTGTTGACAGTAGCCACATCGTACACGTACTGCAGTAGGTCCATAGAGTAGAGTGCAACTTAAGCTCTTGTCTTGGCCATTGGCTCATGGATAGTAAGGTGTTGACTTTATGTACACCACAAGTAATTCTTTAAGCAAGAACTCTACTACTTAATTTATAAATGGATACCACAATCACTATTTTCAAAACAAGTAATCACAACTTGGCAGTAGATCTCATGTCAACCTTTTATATAGCTTTGGTCTCAACCCACTTCATAAAGTAGTCAATGTTCCGACTATGCGTTGGTTCCCTTAGCTGCTTGGCTAATGGAATCCATGAAGTCTAAGCCCCATTTTTCAAATAACTGTTTCGAATTTTATAGGTGTTAGAGGCATACAATCCTTCTATTTGGACCATGGGAAAGCAGGAGTCACGTTAGTGTGGAATTAATGGAGCATCATGAAGATCATCTTCCACTCCTAAAGGGTATGTGGCTAGTGTGGAATTAATGGAGCATCGGGAAGATCATCTTCCACTCCTAAAGGGTATGTGGCTAGTGTGGAATTAATGGAGCATCAGGAAGATCATCACTCACTCCTAGAGGGTAGGTGGCCCCAGTGTGGAAACGATGGAGTGTTGAGAAGATCATCTTCCACTCATAAGCATTCTCAAGAGGTCACGACAAACAGAACCAATTCCAGAGCATCTGCTTTTGAAACCAATCCAACAAGTGAGAAAATGAAAACTCACTTGGAAGAAACAAGTCACTAAAAGGTGAAAATGTTAGAGCAATAACCATTTTAAAGGTATTCTTATTATAGATATATGTACTATGTTATGATAATGTAGATTATTACATCAATATATAATAATTGCAAAGCCTCCTTTTTTTGGGTATAAAATGTGTGTGGAGGTCCTGTCCTAGGTTTAGACATGTAAACTAAATGAGAGTAAAATACCTATAGCTTTTAGATCATTATTCATATGATATTCCCACTTTGAATATCTTAAATTTATATAACATAGATCCTAACTTGATTTATTGAGTTTTTTTTATTTTTTTTATTATTTAAAAGTATAAGAATTGTAAAAAAAAACATACTATTTTGTCCTCCCACCATATTTACCATTTAGAATGCTCGATTTGTATAGATCTAGTGATCATTGGATTGGGAAAGATTAGTAGAATGTGGATCTAAGTTGAAATTATAAATATAATAGTTAGATTTTTATAGATGTAATTTTTAAAATTTATTCAGACTATTCGAGGTCTCATAAATCAATTGTAATTGAATTCTAGAAAATCAAATATTGAATCTTTTGATCTAGAAATTACTATACTTGCTACCATGAATTTATTTAAAAAAATTATCTTAATTTGAGTATAGGAAGGTTCATTTTCACTCCTCCTAAGTGAAAATCTCCATATTGTGTCCACTCTTCCATTTTCAAGTATAAAACTAATCCTAGTTAGGTTTAAAAATCTAGGCTTGGTAATCTATAAAGCTAGAGGTTTTGCCATGTGTGAGCCTTGGTTAGACACAAATCTTATATGTATATACCACTTTGTGTCTCCACATCAGCTTGGAGAGGATCCACATAAGCATTATGCCATCTAACCTTGCCACCTCAACCCTCCATGTCAACATGCTCAACCTAGTTGACTTTCCATCTCATCATCCTAGTCATTACTAATGCCACATATTCTTGTCACCTTTGCTTGTCACCTTACACTTGGTGACATGGTAAGCCACATCATGCATCCTTCCACATCATCCCTCCACATATTCTTGTCACCTTTGCTTGTCACCTTACACTTGGTGACATGGTATGCCACATCATGCATCCTTCCACATCATCCCTCCACAAGTCAGCCCATGTAGACATGGGGAGTATAGCCACATCAGCCATAATAATGCCACATGGTAGGTAAGTACTATGTGGCATGTATGCCTGTTGTTGCCACCATGTGGTACCTCTCTCTCCCCTTCTCATTAATTTTTAATAATTTTTTAATTGTTTACTTTTTAAAATCAATTTAATATATATTACTCTTTTGAAGGTAACATCATATATGTGAAACATACATAGAAAGAGAATGAAAACATAAATTTTAAATAATAAAATATATAACTTATAAATATAAATAAATTAAAATAACTAATTTTTAAGTGTCATAATTTTTAAAATTATGAAAATAGTAAAAATTTTAAAAGTCCATATTATTTTATTTAAAAAAGTTAATTATTATATGTAAGAAAAATCTTTGAATAAACCATGCAGCGACATGCGTCTCCATGAGAGATTTGTTCTTCCTCTCAGCCACATCATTTTGTTGAGGTGCATAAGGCATCACCATGCATTGATGTCTTATGCCTCTTTCAGCTATATATGCATGAAATTCCTTTGACATATACCCCCTCCTCGATTTGTACGAAGGGTACCATTTTTATATACATACAAAAGCAAAGGTTTACATGATGCAACTCACCAGCAGGTTATGAGAGCATGCACATCCAAATTTTGTGTGTAGGTTAAGTCTTTTACAGCTTGATGTAGACACCGAGACTATGGTTAAACAAGATTGATGCGTATCTTATTACCATTAGATTTCATATATCTAATGCAGATTTTTCACTTTATGTGAAAAAGATAAATAGAGGGATCATAATGTTAGTCACTTTATGTGGATGACTTGATTATCACTAGTGATAGTGATACTGATATACATGATGTTAGAATGCTTTTGAGCAAAAGTTCAAGATGAAAGATTTGGGTGAGTAAAGGTATTTTCTTGGTATATAGGTGGTGAGATCACCTGATGTTACAAAGCTAATATGGCTTGAACATATTGTCAAAGTATGGTATGATATTGTGTAAGCCTATTTTAGTGTCATTGGAGTAGAACACTAAGCTCTCTATACATACATATGAGCATTTAGAAGACCCCACTATGTACAATGTGCACATAGTGGGTAGCTTGATCTACATCACGATTACTAGGCAAAAATTGAGCTATGATGTTAGACTTGTGAGTCAGTTTACACAGACCCCAAGAAAGCCACACTTGGATGTGACTAGATGGATTCTCAGATACATAAAGTTGATTATGGACTTTTCTATGAGGCTGGAAGATAGGTACAGCTACATCTAGCCACACTTGGATGTGGCTAGATGGATTCTCAGATACATAAAGTCTACTATTAATTATGGACTTTTCTATGAGGTTGGTAGACTGATACAACTACATGGGTACACAGATGATGATTAGGCTTATAGTGTCTAAGATATAGGAGGTCTACTAATGGCTTTATGTTTTCTTTTGGGAGTGTTGATGTGAGTTATAACAGCAAGAAACAACCAATAGTTCCTTATTGAGTATAGAGGCAGAGTATAGGAATGCCACTATGGCATCTTTTGAGGTAGCCTAGATTTAGAAGCTATTTGGTGATATGGGTGAGTCCGTGGTGGTGGTAGGATAGGGTCGTCATCATTTATTGTGACAACATGAGTAGTATATATTTGGCTAGTAATCTAATCTATCATGCTAGGACAAAGCACATTGAGGTGCATTATCTTTTGGGAGAAGGTTTTAATAGGTGATGTAGAGTTGGTAAACGTCATCACACAAAGAATCAAGTGGCTAACATCTTCACAAAGGTATTAGGTACAGAGAAAGCTCTGTAAGTTTAGGAGCTTACAATCTAAAGTTGAGCTCGAGGGGGAGTGTTAAGATATTAAGCTCAACTAGTGCTGCAAGCATTCATAACCCGCATGGGTAATAGTTCTACACTTACACCACTGGCATGGTTGGTTTCCAAGAGATAGATTAGTACAAAAATTATAGCTTATACATAGTGATGTGTGTGGTCCTACACGGACACAATCGATTAGGAAACATCTCTACTTTGTGACTTTTATTCACGATTACACCAAGAACACCTCGGTGTATCTGTTGAAAGAAAAGCCAAAGCTTTTTACATGCTTTAGACACTTTGTTTTTATGGTTGAAAAAATCACCATGCAAGAATGCATTCTTTACATCCATTTGCAGCTATAGCAATGATGATAACTCTCACGGTTGCCATTCTCGTAATTGGGCTAAATGTCTCCTCATAGTCAATCCATACACCCACTAACAGAATGCCAAGCTCCTCATTAAGGGTTTTCTCAGAGCCACTAGTTTCACCGTTCACATAAGAGTTACCTATCGACATATCAGGCACAAAATCTTGATCTACCTTTTCCTTCCCTTTGCATGGTACTAGTACCACAAGATGATACATCTATATTCGTGCATCCATAGTACCACAAGATGATGCATCTATATTCCTGCATCTGTGCTTAACCTACCTCACCATGGAATAACACTCGGTCCACTGCTAGAGGACTCTATAGGTCCATTAAGTACCTGTAATTTTTGCTTTGCATGTGGGAAAATGTCATTACTTCTTACATCAGCATCTTTAGTTATCTTCATTATCATTGCTAGTGCTTACCAACTACTCATTTCATCAAAGGACATCTCTGCTTACTCGTATCTCATGATGAGTGGTAGGTCCATAACCATTCTTTGCCAAAGCATAACCATCAATGAAGATGCATTTCTATGCCTTTGGATCTAACTTGGTTCTCACTTCATCAGGAACATGCACATATGCAACGTATCCAAAGACTTTTAAGTGAGGCATATATGGTTTTATGCCTGTAAACTAATGTTTAGGTATCAAAATAGCTATAGTGGGGGTCCTATTCATAATGTGAATAGCTGTGTTGGCCTAAAAAAACCCAGCATTTATTTTGAGACATCGAGGTATGAGCAACTTCTCTAATGTGCTTGATTTTCCTTTAACACCATTCTATTGTGGAGTGTACTTGTATGCTCTTGATTCCCTACTTTCTTAGAAGATCACTAAACTCATTGGAGAAATATTATCCCCCACAATCCAATCTTATGCATTTGATCTACATACCTTTTTCCTTATCAATCAAGGCTTTAAATCTCTAAAAGTGAGCAACACCTCACTTTTCTCCTTCATGAAGCAAACCCACACTTTCCTAATGCGGTCATCATCACCAATGAATGCAACATAGTACCTCCACAACCTATAAATGTTTGTAGTCTTGGTCGTTGCCCCATACATCAATATCCAATGGCCTTACACCATTAACATGATTTTCATGCGAGAAATCATGTTTAACATGCTTATCAAGTTGGCATGCTTCACATACTTCGACAAACATGTAACAATATTTTGGGTTTGCATAGACTTCAACCATTGTATATCCACATGACCAATGCACTTATGTCATATGTAAATTTGCAAAAATGACATATCCCATGTGCGAACGTGGATGTCTTCACCTCAACGGTATGTCAATATCTGCAAACTTGTCCCATGCGTCAACACTTCACTCTAAGAGCCATCTATCCTGAACGAAGTAGAAGACCGATACATCATCCTCACCCAAAGTGGGGAGGAAAATGACCTGAATAGATACCCCTGTTCCTCTAAATACCCCAAACCATAAGTGATGAGGCCCTTCCATGAAGTTCCCTGTGATCCAATGGTTAGGTATGGCTGTATTCACTTGCATAATTCTTGGACTAATGCCTCTCAAGTGTTGGTTGTAAAGCATTTGTTTGTCCTCCGTGAGACTCATGAGTCTTTTGCAATCCAACATTGAGGGGAGAAGAGTCACCCAGGAAGCACAATGGATATGCATGGCTGCTCCAAGAGGTCTACCAAATTCATGTAAGGTCAAATCATTCCACATAATGGGATACCTATTAGCCTCCTCAACTGAACATGAAGGAATATGAACCAAGAAACTCCTCATGCAATCCCAAGCTCACAGAAGAGATCTCACCAAGGGCAAAGAATGAGGTCAGTGCTCTACATCCAAGAAGATAAAACATGGGCTATAAAATCCAATCATCTCCCCTAGTCAGAATGCACCTCGTAATCTACTGCATAAGAAAGTCCTTCCAAGGTTGAATTTTGGGAAGAAATCCTTTGACTACTAGCTTGCAAAGTAGATCCTTACACTGTACCTCCGGGTTAATGATATTCAATCCTCCCTCTTGCTAAGGCATAATAATGGTATTCCAAGCCACTCTTGCCCTGGTGTGTACAATGCTATCTAATCCTAACCAAAGGAAGTTTCGAATAAGCCGATAGGTGTGCGAAGAGGTATACTGAGGCCCGAGAGCCCTGGGGTAGCTTCTCATAGCCTCTGCTACTAAAAGGTAGAGTAGTGGAGCTAAGGGGAATCCCTGCCTCACTGGATAAGACCCTTTGTGTTAAAAGGGGGCATCATACCAGAACACCACATCTCCTGCAAAGAGCAGTAGTAACATCATCAGCAATGTAATCCCAAAACTACAAGAAGAAAGAATCCACTGGGCATTTTCCTTTCAAGAGGGCATGCAAAGCATGCCTCAACTCATGCTTCGAAAAGGGGGCATTCAAAGAGGCACACATAATATCTATAAGCTTGGGCATGCTCTCCCAAACTAGTTGTTGTGCAGCATCTCTATCCAAAGAGTGGGCCTCTGTAGAAAGCAAGGTCTAAGAAAATCTGAGGCAAGACTCTTCACTTTATTTGGATCAGTATGAAATTATCCCTAAGAATCTTGCAAGCATCTCAAACTGTCCCTATTGTGCATAGTTCCATGTGAACAGTTTGTTGCATCTGCCACCCATTTGTGACCAAAATACATGATTAGCAGGATGTGGCCTTCTTTAGCTTGGCTTGCAACCGTGTGATGACATTCAATGGGATAGTGGATATCTTCCCATGTTGAATGCTCAACACATTGAGGGATGACATGCCTTTGATTGTGGAATGAGAAACTGATTGCAAAGGGCAATCCTTATAGTAATGGTCAATTCCACAGCCGTGAAATTGTGGTTGCATTGGCAAACGTTTCTTATGGGGCAGTTTGCCACTCTCTGGGATTCATGGTAGAGGAAACACAGAAGAGGTGGTTTTCTTGCGGGTGCACCTATAGTGTGCACAAGTGGTTTAGGGTCCATGTGAGGCATCGACAGAGGGAGATGAGGTGGTAGGGGTGCCTCGGGGATGGCGGAGCACATGGGCTTCACATGTTTAGATATGGACCTAGTTGGGGTCTTTCGATAAGCAATGAGGTTTGCCTAGAGAGGTAATGGTTGGGATGGAAAGATTGGTACGCGAGAGTGGCGTGGTGGCGCCATGTGTGAGTAGTGAGTTTGTGGTGGTGCCACACCAACAAGACCTTGGGACCGGGAGGAGAGGAAGGTAATGTTACAAAGAGATGTGGGGTGGCATTGGCGCAGTGACCAATTGCATGGAATAGCTTTCTTGCATGTTGTCATCGAGAAAGACTGCCCATTTGCAAGCCTGATCAAAGGTGGAGGGGTCCTTGACCAACATGTGGTCATGAAGCCTTGGATTGTGCAAGCTCGGAAATGATCCATGAATTGCTTATCAGAGAATTTTTCCCTCTTTGCAACGTGAATCAAGGTACTTGATGTGTGTGATGTAGTGTAATGTTTCCTCTGATTTTTGTTCCAATTGGAAAAGTCGGAAGACAGGGCTCCATTTGGGCCCATAGGGTGCAAACTCGAGAATGAATGCCTCCCTCACTGCGTTGAAAGCACTTTTGTGTTGAGGGCTCCAACTCCATGGAATTTGGGCAGAAAAATTTTCGCTAACATAGGTTTTGTATATAATGTTTGTGGTACAAGTGTTGTGACACTCCCCTTCCTAAAGCTTGTGCTAAGCTTGGAATGTCAAGTTGTTGCGTAAGGGGAGGTGTTGCAAGGATGGGGGGGGGTGGGAATAGATTCGTGGTGGATAGAGAAGAGGGACTCTAAACACAAAGCTATACATGAATCTTAACAAAAACATCAAAATACAACAAAAAATAAAAAAACCTCATGCCAAAGAGCCTACCTGGCATGGGCTATGGGAGCTCTGTCGGATTCGAATGAAAGATGGCGTAGATAAGTAACAGATGGTGCTCCCCAGCAACGGTGCCAAAAATGTTAAGGAAAGCCTACCCTAACCATGCCGTGGGAAGTTACCTATCCATTGAGCTCGAGCATGGCTCAAGAGTTCGGACATAGCCACTCGTCTCACTGTCATCCCCCTGCACTCATCACATTGAGGCGGTTGCTCTAATCCAACGGGTCGTGAAGATCGTGTGGGATCATCTCCCAGAAGAGGATCACGTTGGCTAGCCTAATAGAGAGAGAGAGAGAGAGAGAGAGAGAGAGAGGGAAGCAAGAGGGAACAAGGGATTAACACTAATCACTTCCAAACCCTAACCCTAAGCACACCACACATGCTAGATTAGAGTTGCAAGAGAGAGAGAGAACACTCCACTTCTATTGAACAAATGAGAGAATGAGTTACAAACAAGAGAAATTGGCTTTTATAGTTTCAAGCCTTTTCCCACTAGGCCGGCCGGGAGAGTAAGTGACCCGGGGCACCCAAAACATAGTTACAAGGATTTTCTCTATGGTTTGGCCAACTGACCACACCAAGATTCTCTTGTCTGTCCTTTAAAGCTCAATACTTGGGAGCATCTTTAAGGCATTTCTCGCATCAAATGACAGGATTTATAATATAGCACGAGTACCCATTACATAAGTGTGCGGAGGACTATTATGGATCACCCTAACCCTCCTTAAAACACATTATGGATCACCCTAACTCTCCAAAAAGAGATTACCTGGTGAACCGCAACTGTCGTGATCTTTCCAATGGCCAAGCTCGTAACCCTTGAGGTCTCCAAGCTCTACAACTCCTTGGGAAGCAATTCCACCGTGTCTTCCACCACGAGCATTGTCACGCTGCCGCGTTGCACTATGGGTCCCCGTCCCTCCTCTCACCTCACTTCACTCACACACACTCACTAGCATGCATTAGAGAGAGAGATTAGCAAGAGGATTAGCAAGAGCAAGAGGATTAGCAAGAGCAAGACTCAATTGCACAATGGGAGAGTATGTTGTATTATGAGAGAAATTCATTTATATACATGGCCATAAGTGTTCACACTCACTTAAACTATGGTCGGTCAGGCACTTTAGGCTCATAAGAGGCCTAATGCTATTACAATGACTACTCTCATAATATATCCATGAAGTACATCACTTAGGACTTCATCCTAACTTGCTACCATATGCTCTTGAAGTGGCAATCGCCATAAATACTCCGTCACACCATTACGGGCGCCCGTCCAAGTTGTAGCTTTGGACACTATTGCTTCATATATTGAATGTATGACCCTTTGGTGTATCTACGGTGTATCTACCGTGACTCCTTGATGTAAGATAATGGCAGTAGCTCTTGTTAATCCTAGAATTAGATTAACATTCTCCCTTTCCTGATGAGACGATCGCGTCCGCGTGATCGCGTTGAAGACCTTTATGTGGGGAGAATGAACAAGCTTTGTCGATGGCTTTGATGTTGAATGACGTTCAATGGTCTTTGTTCCTCCGGAAGGAATAAGAAAAGCTAGTTAATGAATGAAGAAGTTAGTTGTGTATTTGGAATTCCTAACAGGGTGGGGGATTTTTGCGAATGATTACATTTTTATATTTGTGTGAGCCCCTTTTCTTTGGCTCAATTTGTTGTTGGCAATCATCAGCAAGGTTACATGTGATTTTTGTTAGTGGGGACACTAATAGATGTTAATAATGGGAGAGAAGAGAGAAGGATCTGGAGGAACATAGACTTAATCATTAGAATGAGATGATGATTCTCAGTTCCTCATTTGATTCATTGAAGCGACATTCATCATTTGAAGTATTTGGTTTGTGATGATGTCCCTTTGTGTGGCAAGATTCTTGTCAAATTTTGTTGTGTAGGACCTGATCGTGTCTTCTTCTACCCATGTGCTTTTTATGGTTTTATGCATATTTAAGTGCTCTTTTATAAAGCAGATTTTCATGAAGTACAAGAATTGAGTCATATAGACTCTTATTGAACTGCTCTGTGTTGAGGTAGCCACTTGTTGGTGAGGATTGAAAGAATTGCATCGACTTGCAAGGCTAATATAGATATCTTCCCTAGGGATTGAAAATCATTGAGTTGTGAGATTGTGGCGTTGTTTGGAGAGATTTGTAATTTGAAGGAAAATTCTAGGCGATGAGTTGTACCATTGACTAGGATTTCGCCCACCATGGCCCCCCCAATCTAGAGATGTACCTGGAAGTTATCGATGGTGAGGCTTTGGTGCAAATGTTCTCCAGTGCATAAGTATGGATATGTACTCATGGAGCAGCTGCTACATTAATTTAGCCAAAAGAATAGTAAGCAATAAGCTTAACAAATATATAGTGGCTATTGTGTGTTATGGCTTAATCCATGATGAGGCTTAAATGTGAAAGTGCAAGTCCTTAAGCTGTGAGATGGAACTCCGTGAATTGTAATTCCGTGATATGGAATTCGGTGAATTTGCAAGTTTTGACCTAGAGGTGTTTTTTTTTTGTCTTCTAGGTCATGACTTACAAGCAACAGCTTCTTATGCACTCATTTCTTACTTCCAAAGGGGTGACAAGAGCATTGTTATTTTGTTCTTGATGTGCTCCTAAGTCTCCGTATTTGATCTTGAATTTGTTGCTAAAATGATGTCGAGGCAGTTAGGGAAGACTGCTGATTGTTTGCTTGAACAGACAAGCTCTTATGTTGGTGTGCTGAATGCACGAGAGTGGTGGAGGGATTTGCTTAATGTTGCTTGGGATTCATTCTTGTCAAACTATAGGTGAAGTTGTTGGGGTTGAAGTCGGTGGTGAGGTTTTCTTCACATTATTCGATTTTGGCAACCATATGATGGAATTACCATCATAGTATCCTTGCTGTTGAAGTACATGCACAGGCACCCATCTTTGATAAACACTGTAATTTGGTTGCTGATGTGCTTGGTGTTAAGACTTTCTTCTTTGTGCAAGCTTAGGGGACTTTGTGATGCGCTTGGGAACCCAAGCTTTGGTATTTCTTTGGTAGTACCCTTGTGCTTGCAGCAATGTTCTTGGTACCCACACTTGTTGCATTGGTGGAGTTCTTTGGAACTCGCATAGGCTCTTATGGACGGTGTTGTGGAGTACTCTTCTTATTCCTTGGATTTCGAGTGCTTCGTTTGAGAAAGAGTTTTTGACTGTCGAGGCACCCAAATTTGATTGGCACCTTCACAGTAGCCTTGAGCTACAAGTAGCTGCTTCTCCACCCACATTTTGATACTATTAAGATATCGTGATTGTGGGAATCTTGGTGGAGTTTTCTTTTACGTTGGTGTAGAAGGTTTGGGGCCCTGTGTGGTGAGACTGGACTGACGCTGAGGCTGCAGGTTTGAGACTCATTGGCATTGTTGATGATGAGGTTAGAGTCTCTTGTGGAGTGGCTGTCGATGACGAGGCCTTTGAGCATGTGGTTGTCTCCTTTGGTGAGGTTTGTTGATGAAGATGCATAGGAGCCGGGGCCTTTCCTTTGAGTTCCCTGTTAGAGTTAGATGGTTGGGCTCTGGGAACTTCTTCATGAATAGCTGCTGATTGTGAGATTTTGGCATCGAACTTTGTAGGTGAGGATGGGGTTGAAGGAGTAGAGGCTTTACTGGAGTTGGTTTTGTTGACGCAAATGGTAGGTCATTGTGTAGAGGGGCTTTTGTGGAAGAGGCTTGTATCCTTTTGCATTCAGCATCATAGATATCCATTAAAGTTGGATCCTCTTCCTGGCAGTATGGTATTGTCAGCTTTTTATCGTTTACCATCATGATGACTCTATCGCTAGCAAAGCACAGTGGTGCTTGCTTGGGTAAGCAGCAACAGTCCATTTATGCCCCAAGATCAAATATGCTTCCAACATACTCAACCACAAAAAACTTGCAAGTGAGGGGGTTAGTTTCGATATACATTGTATATTCAAAGTACCCCAAACATGGCATGTTCAAGTCTTGTGTAAAGGTAATCCTTTCAGGATGTGCCGTGAGTATTGGTTGACCTAATAAATCCCATAGCTCGAGAGTCATGAGATTGTGTTCTCGTGTTGGATAAAGTTGTGCTTGAGCTGTGGTGATTTTATCTGAAATTTTCAATCCAAACAAAATCCTAGGGATTTTTTCAGTAAGATACGTTGGAAGTTCCAGCTCCTGTAAGGTTTCTTCCTCCCATAATAGCAATTGTACATTACATGCACGAGTGTTCAAGGTGACTATTTGCATGGATTCATCTAGTGAATACAACAATTCACTTATCCAAGGTCCGCCAATGATGAGATCATACTCAAGGGAATATAGGGTGACATGAAATGTAAATTCCATATCGCCACATTGATTGTTCGAGTAGTGTATCTAAAGTAACCTAGAACTTCAATGTTTTGTTCATTGGTTCCTTTTGCAAGACTATTGCTTGTCGGGGTGAGTTTAGGTTGTCCCAATGACCAATGACACCCAAGTGTCTATTGCCATGATGTTATGACTTGCTCGAGGGCTAATCAATGCGCGTTTGCACTGAACATCATTGCCTGTAGGGAAATCCAACCATACCATGATAGAATCTTCCAAAGGAACCATGGGTGTTTCAGTTATTGTTTTAGCTTTAGATCCTATGTTTGTTTCATATTCCCATTCACTTTCATCCTTTGTTTGGGTCTCAGCTTTTTCAAGAGTATCCAATGCGTACAATGGCACACTTGGCCCTCTAATAATTCTTAATGAGGGTTGTTTGGAAACTTGCGAATCCTGACATTCCTGTTTTATGTAGTTCGCTTTGTCCTTGTATAACTCGGGTTGAGCCATTAAAGGTGCAAGTGTTGATGTGATGTTGGATTTATCTCATGAGAGAAGAGCATTCCTTCAAATAAGGTTTTGAGAGACTATTTTAATCTTGTAAGGGAATTATCAAATTCCTCATGTGCTTTCTCAAGCCTATAGTTCGTACAATCTATTTCAGATGACTCTTCTGTAGAGAGTATGTCTTCCTCTTGAAAGGGAAAGTGGTACTCCTCTAGGCTTTGTATCTTGGTTGCTGTTTTAGGTTTGGCATTATGAGGTTCAATCACAACCGATGACTCTATAAGACATTCAACCAAGCTAAGCATGCTCTCTTGAGCTTGCTTTTTGCATTCCGCATATGTCGTCATGTGACCATTATTATCCATTTGGGGTGGTTGGGTGGGTTGTGGTGCATTGAGCGAAGAGTAAGAACTTGTTTCATCCTCAATTAGTGATATACTAGAACTTTTTTCATTCTCTGACTTTCTTTGATTTGTTAGTTTTTCATTATGTTTACCCATGATGCGACGAGATCGAATTTTCTTTTGGGTTTTTGTATCCTATGTCGTACATATGGGTGTTGAGGTTTGTGTGGTGGTCTTTGATATGGATGCTTATGTATCCTGTATAGATTTTGGCTCTTTTGTGTTTATGTCCCCTTTTGGGTCTTTGTTCTCTGCAAGCTCCTTTTCCCTATCTTTTAACTCGACCTTGGTTTCGATAATTTTTTGTCCCTTGTTTTTCTTAGGTTTAGAAGGTTTTGTTTTCTCTTTTGGGTTCTATTTTAAAGCATGTTCTCCTACCCATGTTGGGATATTGTCTTTTATGTTCTTTTTGACTGTTTGTCGTGCCTTAGCTTGTAAGCTTGTAAGCACATTCAAGGGCACCGTGGACAATTGCCCATTTTGTACACTTAAGATGTTAAGAGTTGTATTTTGTGAGACAAGCTGTATTGAAGCAATTGGTCTTGGGGCAATCTTGGAACATGTGATCAATGCCACATCGTTCACACATTGGATGCAAGGTGTCATTGACTATGGGCATAGAAGTATTCCAAACTGTGCAGTTTGCCACCTTGTGAGGTCCACGACAATAGAAATGTGAAGTGTCCGATTAACTGCTTCCTGAGCAATTTCTACCCTTTGGACTGTTTCTGTTTGGTGCACGGGAGATGGAGGTTTTGAGTCCATTGTGGATGAAGCTAGACACTTTTTACTATCATGGTCAAAGGTTTTACAATATATGTAGTATAGAAGAACAGGTGCCTTATATGCACAATGAGGATTGGGATGGTCGTATTGATTGCATTCAACACACAAGGCATTTCGCTCCTCACTATTAGAGGCATTAAGGATGTCTGGTTTTGAAGGTTTTCATCATGTCTTATAGATGTCTGCTGCTGTAATATTTTAAGCAAGGCTATATAAATTCTGGGAATGTCAATTCCGAGATCGATCTTTCTTTTACCATTGCTTCACTTGGTTTAGATGAGAACACCTCGTAACATGATCATCTTCTAGCATGTTGTCATCTAAACGTATTGCTTCTTTACAACATTGATCGAATGTTTTCTTCGGATTGGATACAATGATCGTTGTGTAAGCTGTTATTCTTCAAGCTCATCATGAAACATCTCCTCAATTGAACATCGTTTAATTTTTTCCATGACTCACAATGTGAGTCCAAGAGTTTTATCCGAAGGATAAAATCTCTAATGGATTCATTTAGTTGACGCTCAATTGAATAGAGTTCTGTTACTGCACTCCATCGATCACCTTGTCGGAAAAAGCCATGTATAAAGGCTGATTTCAAGGTTTTGAAGTTGGTCTTGATCGCCGGCATTAATGCGATGAACCATCGACTAGCTTTTCCCTCTAAGAATAAGTTCAACGCATGTACCGTAGTGGGGCAATTGGGATTTCCAAAGGCTTCACATCTTCGTTCAAACATTTGAATGAATTGAACAGGGTTGGTTGTTCCGTCATATTTGTCCATAATTTTGGAAATTTATACGGCCGTATTTCTGTATGAATCATTGAGGCCATATGTGAGTGCTCTTGTTGGAAGAGACTCAGTGAGTCCTTGGGCCACCCCCTTCCTAGACTAGTCAGTATGTCGTCCAAGGTGTGGGCATCCAGGAAAGGGTTGGTACTTATAGGATTTGTGGGAATGTTAGGCAAGGGACCAAAGCCCGGTTGAATCAAAGTGACAGGGGGTGTAAAACCCGATGAGACGTTTGTTATAGGCATGGCCAATGACATGGGGAGGTGAATTGGTGGCATAGATCTCAATGGCTCAAAGATTTCAGCCATTGGGTTGAGTCCTTGTGTAATCCCTGGCAATCCCTCTATTGTGGCCATGTCGGAGTGCCTAAATGCTCCTTAATGAGCAATCACAGTTTGTTTGTTTGTTTGTTTTTGTTTTTTTTTTTTTTTTTTTTTTTTTGCTTTCTATACTTTCCCACAGCCCGTTATTACAGCCTCAAGAGGCTTGGCGTACTCTTCATTGGATCAAACGAGTGTCTGTTTGCCGTCGTAATTAGCTTAGGTACTATACGCACGTGAACGACCTGAGATATTTTTCCAGAAAAAGCGTATACTAGGAACTTCCCAGGTGGAAGAGGAGGTCCTAAAATCTATTTTCCATCACTGTCTCAAGACGAAAAAAAATTCAGAGAATTTTCCATGTTTCGCAGCACGTTCTTTAGAGTTCCAAAAGGAATTTTGAAAAACTTTGTATGAGGGAGTTATCGTATTTTTGGACGTGAACGGAAATCCGACACGTGAACGAAAAAATGACGTGAACGAAAATCTAACGGGAACGAAAAAATAACGTGAATGAAAATCCGACGTGAACGAAAAACTGGCGTGGAAAAAAAAACTAAATTTGATTTCCACGTGAAGTCTGGTTCACGCGCGTGAACCGTTTCACGGCATGAAACACGAGTTCACACGGCAAAAAGAAAAAAAAACCAAATTTAAATTTTCGTGAAGTCTAGTGTGAAAACCGTTTCACGGCGTGACCAGTTTCACGAGGGGGGGAGGGAAACACCCCTGTTTGGAGGCCTGTATCTCCTAAACCGTATATCCGATGAAGGCGGTCTAGGGCTCATCAAAAAGCTGATATCGAGGTCTTTGACTTTGAACTTGGTTGTCTGAAGTTAAAATTGACCATTTTGGCCTCCGATGACGAGCAGTCTCATTGAATGCTCATTAGCCTTAATGAGTTATGTAAAAAAGTGATTAAGAATTTACCTAAGATTAATTCTTTCACTAATCTTTACCTCTTTTACGCTAATCAAGTACTCTAATTAATTCACACAATTAAGCACACCATTGGATAGAGCAAGGAAAAACTAATCTTTGTGCATCAATCATTGTGTAAATTAATCTAAATTAGGAGATTAATTAGACTCTCAATTATAGTCGCCTCTTTAAGATAAAATTAAGCAAGAGAGTCAAATTTCTCCAATTGATCAAAAAATTGATGTGATTAGGTGTTTTGATGTATCTAGATGCTCTCAAAACACTCAAAAACCTTAATTTTGACTACTCATATGATCAATTTTATTAACACATTTTCTATCTTTTTAGCCTCTTGAACAAGATTAATCACCCTTAATGACAAAAACCAATCCATTAAGAGAAATTAGTCAAATTCAAGGATTTTTTGATGGTTTAAAGGAATTCTTTGAAAGATTAAGTTACTCCTAATACTTGCTAACACTCTAATCCAAACAATTTCAATAAAAAACACACAATTGAACTAGAATTACTGATCTTAGATCTATGTTTAAACTAAAGAGAGTTAACATTCACTAAGAAATGCATTCTCTTGCATTGTTTGACGTAATGGATGCAAACTAAGCCTAATACAAACTATGTGCAAGCCCTAAGAACATGAAAAACCACAAAAACAACAACAAAAATATAAATTAATTTAAAAATTAAGTAAAAAACATTCTTTTAAAAAATAAAAAAGAGAGCTATTCTACACTAAATCTCACACAAATCTCACACAAATCAAATCACACAAATCACCATCAAATCTACATCTTTTTCATGGGAAACCACTAATCAAGATAATGGGCAATGGATTATGCATAGATTAGAGGTAAAATGATGGAAAAAGCCAAGGGATGGTTCCCCGACAGCGACGCCAAAAAATGTTATGGCTCACCCTAACCCTCCTTGAAACACACAAACTCACACAAATCACCATCAAATCTATAACTTTTTCATGGGAAACCACTAATCAAGATAATGGGCAATGGGTTATGCATAGATTAGAGGTAAAACGATGGAAAAAGCCAAGGGATGGTTTCCCGACAGCAGCACCAAAAATGTTATAGCTCACCCTAACCCTCCTTGAAACACATCAAAAAGAGATTACCTAGTGAACTGCAACTGTCGTGAGGATCTTTCTAATGGCCAAGCTCGTAACCCTTGAGGTCTCCAAGCTCTACAACTCCTTGAGAAGCAATTCCACCGCATCTCTCGTGAGCGTTGTCACACCGCCACGTTGCACTACGGGTCCTTGTCCCTCCTCTCACCTCACTTCACTCACACACACTCACTAGCATGCATTAGAGAGAGATTAGCAAGAGCAAGACTCAATTGCACAATGGGAGAGTATGTTGTATTATGAGAGAAATTCACTTATATACATGGCCATAAGTGTTTACACTCACTTAAACTACGGCCGGTCGGGCACTTTAGGCTCATAAGAGGCCTAATGCTATTACAATGACTACTCTCATAATATATCCATGAAGTACATCACTTAGGACTTCATCCTAACTTGCTACCACACGCTCTTGAAGTGGGAATCGCCATAAATACTCCGTCATACCATTTCGAGTGCTCGTCGTCCAAGTTGTAGCTTTGGACACTATTGCTTCATATCTTGAATGTATGACCCTTTGGTGTATCTACCGTGACTCCTTGATGTAAGATAATGGCGGTAGCTCTTGTTAATCCTAGAATTGGATTAACATGGACATAGTTGTCATAGGAATGTGTTAACCAATATGTGGTTAACACTCTTGATTTTGCTAGTTTTGATCAAGAGAGGCCCCTCTTTTTTGGATCGTATTTTTACTCCGTTTTTAATGACGACATCCACACCAACAACCCTATTTTTTCGTGACTGTATTGTCAGCTTTGTGTTCTATTGGATGAGCCTATGGATACATGTGGATGAGAGAGTGGACATGATACTCAGGTTATGGTATATCCATTGAGACTCCCTCATTTAAATTCTCATTTTTGTGATTGTGATGCCAAACCATCTTGTGGCATCACCATTGAGGCTTGGTCTTTTCCACAATTATATTTCTAGTGCTTGTTGGTCCACTTTTGTGTTGACTACCTAATTCAAATTGATGAGGACATATGATGCAACCCTCATCTTGGATTTATTTTCTTATAAATGGTTTTAACCTTGGTTTTGTGCTAAGGTGCTAGGATAAGGACTAGACATGTTAAAAATACATCGAGGGAGCATGCAAGAGTCATGTATGCAAAGGTGAGAGTTTTGAGGAGAAAGAGGTGAGATTAGTGTATGTAAAGATGCTAGGATAAGGATTAAACATGTCAAAAAAAGATTGACTATCCAAAAGTTAGGATCATGCAAGAGTCGTGTATGCAAAGGTGAGAGTTTTGATGAGGAGAAAGAGGTGAGAGTAGAGTATGTATGCTTGGATAAGGACTAAACATGTCAAAAAGAGATTGAGTGTCCAAAAGTTAGGACCATGCAAGAGTCATGTATGCAAGAGTTTTGACCTTAGTGTAGAGGCTTTGGTGTACCCACCTTACTTTGAATCATTTAAATTTCGTTTTTTCTTGCTTATTGCGCTTTCTCCCATGTTTGTCATCAAGATGTAGTTGTGAAAGTGATTAAGTGTAATAACTGGTAGGATTAGCATACTCTCAAATTAATTTCTCCCCAATTTTCAACATTTATTTCTATAGAAGTGATGATTTTAGACTTGCATATTCAAAATATAAAAAGAGAGTCATGATGTTAGCCTTGGTATTTTTCACAAAGGTCAAGGTTAATACCAAGGCTTTACATACATACTTGTTTCAAGGTTTACACCATCAAGAGGTAAATAGAGGCTTCAATTTCTAAAACATAATCTCATAAGTGTGTTAGTGTCTAGATTTAAGACAAAGAGTTAAATGTAAGTGGTCACTCTTGAATCAAAAATTTGGTGAGATTTAACCAAATATAGGAAGACAAAGATTTAGGAGATTCCTTGCAAGGGCAATAGCTTGGAATAACTTAGAATCTCAATTCTTGATGTAGTTTCTTTTATAATAAAACATGATTTCTTTAAGAGACAGAGAATTTAAAAAAATTGAGAGCTCAATGCCCATTTTAATGGAAAACCATGTGGTCTCTCTTTTTTGTATGTTATATGGGGAGACTGTAGCCCTTCTTGATTGGCATGAAGAGGGGATATGTGATCCCCTCTTGGCATAAGATGCAATTGTATAAAAGTATATTTCCATACCTTACAAATGTAGCTAGAGTGGGAGTCAAGGGGGCACTGTCGCTATACTTCAACACGAATATCTAGGCAGCCTACTACTTTTTTCTTTGCAAGAGGAGGGGATGGATTTTTTGGAGTGGCATGATAGTATCTAGAACTTCCACATTTGACATGTTGAGTTATACCTGATAGAAGTTGCATCTTAATAATAGATTGACAACAAGATTATTTGGCTAGTCTCCCTGTACATAGGTGATTGAAACCTTCTTGGTGGTGGGGAAACACGATTGGTTTTGTTAGAGAGAGATCTGGTAGACATAGCTATATATTCTTAGATCAAATCCATAGAAGGGTTCCTCATCTCTAAGGTTATAACACTTGAATGCCTTTTCACAAATGGCCTCTTTTAGGAGATTGTTCACATGCAGCCTATCTTACAATGCTTTTGAGTTTATGCAATGGGCACTAGTCACATAAAGAGATCACCGATTTGGATTTTTATCATCATTTTTATAAAAGAGCTTTTATATACCTATCATCTAGTGTGACTCTCGCCTTCATACTATAAAAGGCACACTAGTACACCTTTCCCATCATGCACACTACACTTTATGCATTTCAACGACGGGAGCAAATAATTTAATGCTCACCTCTTGCTTTTACAAGTTTTGATCAAGAGAGTCTTGTTTGTTGGATCGTATTTTTACTCTATATCCATTAAGACTCCCTCATTTAACTTCTCATTTTTGTGATCGTAATGCCCATCTTTTTTTTTTATATTGTGAGGGTTACATTTGGGGATGAGAGAGTGGACATGACACTCAGGATATGGTATATCCATTGAGAGTCCCTCATTTAACTTCTCAGTTTTGTGATCGTAACGCCCAATTTTTTTTTAAATATTGCGAGAGCTACTTTAGAGACCACGACATCCTAGGTTCAATACCCACTCCCTTCTCCCACATGCCATCCGTAATGCCAATTAAGGCCTGGCCTTTTCCACAATATTTCTAGTCCTTGGTCCACTTTTGTGTTGAATACTTAATTTGAATTGAGGAAGAGTTTGCTAGGACATATGATGCAACCCTCATCTTGGATTTATTTTCTTATAAACAGTTTTTACCTTAGTGTTGTGCTAAGGTTTTAGGATAAGGAATACACATGTCAAAAAGACACTGAGGGAGAATGCAAGAGTCATGTATGCAAAGGTGAGAGTTTTGAGGAGAAAGGGGTGAGATCAGTGTATGTAAAGGTGTTAGGATAAGGACTACACATGTCAAAAAGAGATTGAGTATCCAAAAGTTAGGAGCATGCAAGAGTCGTGTATGCAAAGGTGAGAGTTTTGATGAGGAGAAAGAGATGGGAGTAGTGTTTGTATATGCTTGGATAAGGACTAGACATTGAGTGTCCAAAATTTAGGAGCATGCAAGAGTCATGTATGGAAAGGTGAGATTTTTGACCTTAGTGTAGAGACCTTGGTGTACACACCTTACTTTGAATAGTTTAAATTTCATTTATTCTTGCTTATTGTGCTCTCTCCCATGTTTGTCAAGATGCAATTTCTAACGTGATTAAGTGTAATAACTAGTAGGATTAGCATACTCTCAAATAAATTTATTTCTAATTTCCAATATTTTCCTTGGTGTACACACCTTACTTTGAATAATTTAAATTTCATTTATTCTTGCTTATTGTGCTCTCTCCCATGTTTGCCAATATGTACTTGCTAAAGTGAGTAAGTGTAATAACTAGTAGGATTACCATACTCTCAAATAAATTTATCCCCAATTTTCAACATTTATTTCTATTTGTTAGTTAGGACCTTAAGACACTTGGAAGAAGGAAACCCAATTTCTCAACACAGAAATTAGAGCATAACATATACTTGCACAAATTAAAAGCATAAACCTTAATAAACTAAAAAATAAATGAATAAGAGAGAGATGAAGAATAGAGTAGAGGTCACCGTCGACACAAGAGTGGGTTGAATCTCCCCTAGGATGAGTGTGGTCCTTGTACAACTCACCCATATTTTTATGTATTAAAAAAAAAGCACTTGCTTTCAAAAAGATAGTTCCAAAAACAAAGCACAAGTGTGCTTTTGAGTTTATGAGCATACAAGCTCTACAAAAATATAGCAAGCATTAGAATAAAGTCTTGGGTCTACCAAAAGTATAAAATACTATTTGGTATGCACAAAGGTATGAGGCCTTAGCCTTACAAAAATATTGATGCCTAAATGTGAAACCGTAAAAGGTGTTTACATGTCTTCCAAAATATCCCATAGTGGTTCAACACATTCCACCCACGATTAACACATTCCACCCGTCGCGATTAACACATAATCTACCTCTACTGATTCTTCGCTAACATCCAAAATAATATTAGTCAATGCACACAGTTGATTAAACACATTAATCCTAACCATATCATACCAATACACATAGCTTAATTAAACACACTATCCTGGTAAATGATATAAATAAAGGACGCATTCAAAATTAAATATCTCAAAATAACATGATGGGCGTCCCCATATAGGTTATGACTAACATTCCCTCTTGCTCGGGTTGCGATTGACCTCGATTATGTTGATGATAAGAGTGGATAAGATTTTGGTAAGAACATAAAAACTTTTATGGCATCTATAGGATGATTCTTGAAAGTCACAAGATACTTAACATAAGTGTTACCTATGTGTGTAGTGGTGGTCTCATGGTCAATAACAGAATCAAGGACAAGATGTTCTTCTTCATCTACCAATTCAGGAGGTTGTTTTAATGTAGGATGAGATGGTAGAGGTCCTCTAAAAGGTCAAAAGACTAAAGAGTTATGAATATGCCAAGTAGAAGGTAGCTCCAACTTATATGCATTATTATTGATCTTTGAAATTATCTTGAAAGGTCCTTAAAATCTAGGAGCTAGCTTAACTTTAGGGTTGGTCTCTACAGATGTAAGTCTCCTTTTCTCAAATATGTTTTTGTTTATGATTAGCGTACTTCATGTATTTCTCTTGAGCTTTTTAAATGTTCAACTTCACTAGTTCATGAACTTGGTCAAAGTCTCTAATAAAGGAATCTGTGTTAGTATATGTTCAATGCCCACCTCTCAGCATGTATCTCACATTGATGTATGGTGTACATTTGTACAGCCCCTGAGGAGAAGCCATTGGTGCACATATCTTTAGTGGGAACCCCAACTTAGATGTGTAGTTGTGACCGTTGATGGTTAGGAGATGATGAGGGGTACAAACATTAGCTGGGGGTCCGGCCTAAAATGGTATAGGGAATATTCCTTCATGTACTAAGTTCATCATTAGTGGGCGGCGGTCGGTGGGGACGCGTTATGAATACGCGGGCGGTGAGCCACATCAATGCAGCATAGTCGCCCACGTCTTGGACGTGTCCACCACACTACTTGCAGCACTATAAATGGACATAGTTGGCACAAGCAAAGGCATCCAATGCTTGTGAGTATATATTACCTATACTCTTAGTATGCCCTCCATCCAGAGTTTGTCTAGATTGCCATCTAAGCTCTACACTAGAGCGCATGGGTGGACATCACCATCATATTGTACATGTCTCTTGTTTGGTATAATTAGAATTTTAAAATTCTCTCCATTCTCTATTGCATTGTCTATTGTACTTTCTCTTGCTGTATCTATTTTCCACTGTGCCATATTCTTACATGGTATCAGAGCACTAGGTGCTCTTAGCAACAATAGTACATAACGTCTCTTGCTGTATCTATTTTCCACTGTGCCATATTCTTACATGGTATCAAAGCACTAGGTGCTCTTAGCAACAATAGTACATAAAGTCTAGTCTTTCTTTGCATAAAAGTAGCTTGGAGTGATGTCTACTTCAGGGTCCGGTGTTGCTGCTGCTGCTATTCCAATGCTATGCATCCGTCCACCTGCCTTCACTGAAGCAAAATTAGATGGAACAAATTACACTCTTTGGAAGTTCAAAATCAATGCCATCCTTGATTCCTATGAGACGCTGGAGACCTTTCTAGGAACGGACCAAGAACTGGTGGAAACCACTGACCCCAGCACACAAGAATGATTCCACTAGTAGATGCTGCTCTTCTTCAGGCATGGAAGCGGTAGAATGCAGATGCACTTTGTGCCATTGTTACTAGTGTAGGTGATTCTGTTCTTACTCTAATTCAACACACAACCAAGGCATCCATGGCTTGGACCATACTGAGAAATCAGTATGAGACCCAGAAAACCTAGAGAATCAACTTGCTGCTAAAAAGTTTGCTGAAGGAGAGGCTGCAGAAGTGTTTATCTCTCGGATCAAAAATCCGCTAGGCTGCTGTGGGAATCATAAATACCAGCGAAAGAGTTGGCTCGAAGATGCATCCGAATTCTATCGTTGCCAAAGTATGATGGCTTGGTTACGGCACTAAACACCTAGGTTAGAGTACCACGTCTTTCTTTTGAAGAATTTAATGCTATGCTATTTGAGCAGGAGATGTGGTTCAAGACCTGTGATGGTGGTGACACCGCATTTATGGCCAATGCAAAAGGCAAAGGTGGGGCAACTTCTAAAGACAAGAAGAAAAATCCCAAGAAGAAGAAGTTTTCTGGTACATGCTACTATTGTGACAAGAAGGGTCACACCGTCAAAGACTGCAGAAAGAAGCAGGTTGATGAGAAGAGTGGCACCATGAAGACTTCATGGAAGGGAAAAGAGTCAGCCAACAACACCCAAGCTGAGTTGGAACTCTGGGTTGCCATAGAAGAGGTATGCTCATCTGCTCAGGCTCCAATTGTTAACTATTCATGGATTCTGGATAGAGGGGCAACCTGATACATGACCAGTAAAAAAAATTGGTAAAATGGGGTTGGTGGAAAATTTACCTACATTTGCAGAATTGCAGGAACCATGTGAGGCTTATATGATGGGCAAGCAACAATGGAAGGCATTTCCACAAGATAGCAACAATCGAGCAAAGTCTCCTCTAGAACTGATACATGCTGGTCTTTGTGGTGGTGAGATGTCTACTGTTGCATTGGGGGGATCTTCTTACTTCATGTTGTTAGTCGATGATTACAGTAGGAAGATGTGGGTTTATTTCCTCCATGATAAGGCTGAAGCTTTTGGTAAGTTTAATGGTAAGTTTAAACAATGGCATAAATTTGTGGAGAATGAGACAAGACAGAAGGTGAAGAAGTTCCGGACGGATCGAGGAGGACGAGAATTCACTTCAGGTGAATTCAATGAATACTGCAAGGAGCATGGCATCAAGCACCAGCTCAATGCTACACATTCGCCTCAACAAAATGGAGTTGTGGAACGCCGCAACCGCACAGTCGTGAAAATGGCAAGGTGCATGATGAAAGGGAAAGGGTTACCAGACTCTTTCTAGGCTGAAGCAGTCAACATTGCAATTTACATTCTCAATAGATCCTACACAAAGGCGCTCAAAGGAATCACACCATATGAGGCCTATTTGGGTAAGAAGCCTTCATGTTCTCATTTTCAAACATTTGGTTGTGAATGCTACATGCATATACTAGATGAAAATAGAACTAAGCTTGCTGCCAAAAGCAAGAAATGTATCTTCCTTGGATACAGTACAGAGTCAAAGGCTTATTGACTATTTGATCCAGAGGCTAAGAAGATAGTGGTTAGTTGAGATGTGGTGTTTATGGAGCATCCACATTCAGTGGAGGACAGGGATCCGTCCACTTTATTATCAAATGGAGAAATAATCCACCATGTGCCCAGCCCAAGCACCGAAAAACTGAAGGAGGAGGAGTTTTTGGATGATGAAGACTCTCAGAAATCACACTAGCCTACCCCTGCACCTAAAGGACAACCACTTCCTACTTGGGTAAGGTAGCTCTTTGATGATGACAACCCCCAAACTGATGTTGCAAAACTTTAGCAGATGTCATAGGAATGTGTTAACCAATATGTGGTTAACACTCTTGATTTTGCTAGTTTTGATCAAGAGAGGCCCCTCTTTTTTGGATCGTATTTTTACTCCGTTTTTAATGACGACATCCACACCAACAACCCTATTTTTTCGTGACTGTATTGTCAGCTTTGTGTTCTATTGGATGAGCCTATGGATACATGTGGATGAGAGAGTGGACATGATACTCAGGTTATGGTATATCCATTGAGACTCCCTCATTTAAATTCTCATTTTTGTGATTGTGATGCCAAACCATCTTGTGGCATCACCATTGAGGCTTGGTCTTTTCCACAATTATATTTCTAGTGCTTGTTGGTCCACTTTTGTGTTGACTACCTAATTCAAATTGATGAGGACATATGATGCAACCCTCATCTTGGATTTATTTTCTTATAAATGGTTTTAACCTTAGTTTTGTGCTAAGGTGCTAGGATAAGGACTAGACATGTTAAAAATACATCGAGGGAGCATGCAAGAGTCATGTATGCAAAGGTGAGAGTTTTGAGGAGAAAGAGGTGAGATTAGTGTATGTAAAGATGCTAGGATAAGGATTAAACATGTCAAAAAAAGATTGACTATCCAAAAGTTAGGATCATGCAAGAGTCGTGTATGCAAAGGTGAGAGTTTTGATGAGGAGAAAGAGGTGAGAGTAGAGTATGTATGCTTGGATAAGGACTAAACATGTCAAAAAGAGATTGAGTGTCCAAAAGTTAGGACCATGCAAGAGTCATGTATGCAAGAGTTTTGACCTTAGTGTAGAGGCTTTGGTGTACCCACCTTACTTTGAATCATTTAAATTTCATTTTTTCTTGCTTATTGCGCTTTCTCCCATGTTTGTCATCAAGATGTAGTTGTGAAAGTGATTAAGTGTAATAACTGGTAGGATTAGCATACTCTCAAATTAATTTCTCCCCAATTTTCAACATTTATTTCTATAGAAGTGATGATTTTAGACTTGCATATTCAAAATATAAAAAGAGAGTCATGATGTTAGCCTTGGTATTTTTCACAAAGGTCAAGGTTAATACCAAGGCTTTACATACATACTTGTTTCAAGGTTTACACCATCAAGAGGTAAATAGAGGCTTCAATTTCTAAAACATAATCTCATAAGTGTGTTAGTGTCTAGATTTAAGACAAAGAGTTAAATGTAAGTGGTCACTCTTGAATCAAAAATTTGGTGAGATTTAACCAAATATAGGAAGACAAAGATTTAGGAGATTCCTTGCAAGGGCAATAGCTTGGAATAACTTAGAATCTCAATTCTTGATGTAGTTTCTTTTATAATAAAACATGATTTCTTTAAGAGACAGAGAATTTAAAAAAATTGAGAGCTCAATGCCCATTTTAATGGAAAACCATGTGGTCTCTCTTTTTTGTATGTTATATGGGGAGACTGTAGCCCTTCTTGATTGGCATGAAGAGGGGATATGTGATCCCCTCTTGGCATAAGATGCAATTGTATAAAAGTATATTTCCATACCTTACAAATGTAGCTAGAGTGGGAGTCAAGGGGGCACTGTCGCTATACTTCAACACGAATATCTAGGCAGCCTACTACTTTTTTCTTTGCAAGAGGAGGGGATGGATTTTTTGGAGTGGCATGATAGTATCTAGAACTTCCACATTTGACATGTTGAGTTATACCTGATAGAAGTTGCATCTTAATAATAGATTGACAACAAGATTATTTGGCTAGTCTCCCTGTACATAGGTGATTGAAACCTTCTTGGTGGTGGGGAAACACGATTGGTTTTGTTAGAGAGAGATCTGGTAGACATAGCTATATATTCTTAGATCAAATCCATAGAAGGGTTCCTCATCTCTAAGGTTATAACACTTGAATGCCTTTTCACAAATGGCCTCTTTTAGGAGATTGTTCACATGCAGCCTATCTTACAATGCTTTTGAGTTTATGCAATGGGCACTAGTCACATAAAGAGATCACCGATTTGGATTTTTATCATCATTTTTATAAAAGAGCTTTTATATACCTATCATCTAGTGTGACTCTCGCCTTCATACTATAAAAGGCACACTAGTACACCTTTCCCATCATGCACACTACACTTTATGCATTTCAACGACGGGAGCAAATAATTTAATGCTCACCTCTTGCTTTTACAAGTTTTGATCAAGAGAGTCTTGTTTGTTGGATCGTATTTTTACTCTATATCCATTAAGACTCCCTCATTTAACTTCTCATTTTTGTGATCGTAATGCCCATCTTTTTTTTTTATATTGTGAGGGTTACATTTGGGGATGAGAGAGTGGACATGACACTCAGGATATGCTATATCCATTGAGAGTCCCTCATTTAACTTCTCAGTTTTGTGATCGTAACGCCCAATTTTTTTTTAAATATTGCGAGAGCTACTTTAGAGACCACGACATCCTAGGTTCAATACCCACTCCCTTCTCCCACATGCCATCCGTAATGCCAATTAAGGCCTGGCCTTTTCCACAATATTTCTAGTCCTTGGTCCACTTTTGTGTTGAATACTTAATTTGAATTGAGGAAGAGTTTGCTAGGACATATGATGCAACCCTCATCTTGGATTTATTTTCTTATAAACAGTTTTTACCTTAGTGTTGTGCTAAGGTTTTAGGATAAGGAATACACATGTCAAAAAGACACTGAGGGAGAATGCAAGAGTCATGTATGCAAAGGTGAGAGTTTTGAGGAGAAAGGGGTGAGATCAGTGTATGTAAAGGTGTTAGGATAAGGACTACACATGTCAAAAAGAGATTGAGTATCCAAAAGTTAGGAGCATGCAAGAGTCGTGTATGCAAAGGTGAGAGTTTTGATGAGGAGAAAGAGATGGGAGTAGTGTTTGTATATGCTTGGATAAGGACTAGACATTGAGTGTCCAAAATTTAGGAGCATGCAAGAGTCATGTATGGAAAGGTGAGATTTTTGACCTTAGTGTAGAGACCTTGGTGTACACACCTTACTTTGAATAGTTTAAATTTCATTTATTCTTGCTTATTGTGCTCTCTCCCATGTTTGTCAAGATGCAATTTCTAACGTGATTAAGTGTAATAACTAGTAGGATTAGCATACTCTCAAATAAATTTATTCCTAATTTCCAATATTTTCCTTGGTGTACACACCTTACTTTGAATAATTTAAATTTCATTTATTCTTGCTTATTGTGCTCTCTCCCATGTTTGCCAATATGTACTTGCTAAAGTGAGTAAGTGTAATAACTAGTAGGATTACCATACTCTCAAATAAATTTATCCCCAATTTTCAACATTTATTTCTATTTGTTAGTTAGGACCTTAAGACACTTGGAAGAAGGAAACCCAATTTCTCAACACAGAAATTAGAGCATAACATATACTTGCACAAATTAAAAGCATAAACCTTAATAAACTAAAAAATAAATGAATAAGAGAGAGATGAAGAATAGAGTAGAGGTCACCGTCGACACAAGAGTGGGTTGAATCTCCCCTAGGATGAGTGTGGTCCTTGTACAACTCACCCATATTTTTATGTATTAAAAAAAAGCACTTGCTTTCAAAAAGATAGTTCCAAAAACAAAGCACAAGTGTGCTTTTGAGTTTATGAGCATACAAGCTCTACAAAAATATAGCAAGCATTAGAATAAAGTCTTGGGTCTACCAAAAGTATAAAATACTATTTGGTATGCACAAAGGTATGAGGCCTTAGCCTTACAAAAATATTGATGCCTAAATGTGAAACCATAAAAGGTGTTTACATGTCTTCCAAAATATCCCATAGTGGTTCAACACATTCCACCCACGATTAACACATTCCACCCGTCGCGATTAACACATAATCTACCTCTACTGATTCTTCGCTAACATCCAAAATAATATTAGTCAATGCACACAGTTGATTAAACACATTAATCCTAACCATATCATACCAATACACATAGCTTAATTAAACACACTATCCTGGTAAATGATATAAATAAAGGACGCATTCAAAATTAAATATCTCAAAATAACATGATGGGCGTCCCCATATAGGTTATGACTAACATTCCCTCTTGCTCGGGTTGCGATTGACCTCGATTATGTTGATGATAAGAGTGGATAAGATTTTGGTAAGAACATAAAAACTTTTATGGCATCTATAGGATGATTCTTGAAAGTCACAAGATACTTAACATAAGTGTTACCTATGTGTGTAGTGGTGGTCTCATGGTCAATAACAGAATCAAGGACAAGATGTTCTTCTTCATCTACCAATTCAGGAGGTTGTTTTAATGTAGGATGAGATGGTAGAGGTCCTCTAAAAGGTCAAAAGACTAAAGAGTTATGAATATGCCAAGTAGAAGGTAGCTCCAACTTATATGCATTATTATTGATCTTTGAAATTATCTTGAAAGGTCCTTAAAATCTAGGAGCTAGCTTAACTTTAGGGTTGGTCTCTACAGATGTAAGTCTTCTTTTCTCAAATATGTTTTTGTTTATGATTAGCGTACTTCATGTATTTCTCTTGAGCTTTTTAAATGTTCAACTTTACTAGTTCATGAACTTGGTCAAAGTCTCTAATAAAGGAATCTGTGTTAGTATATGTTCAATGCCCACCTCTCAGCATGTATCTCACATTGATGTATGGTGTACATTTGTACAGCCCCTGAGGAGAAGCCATTGGTGCACATATCTTTAGTGGGAACCCCAACTTAGATGTGTAGTTGTGACCGTTGATGGTTAGGAGATGATGAGGGGTACAAACATTAGCTGGGGGTCCGGCCTAAAATGGTATAGGGAATATTCCTTCATGTACTAAGTTCATCATTAGTGGGCGGCAGTCGGTGGGGACGCGTTATGAATACGCGGGCGGTGAGCCACATCAATGCAGCATAGTCGCCCACGTCTTGGACGTGTCCACCACACTACTTGCAGCACTATAAATGGACATAGTTGGCACAAGCAAAGGCATCCAATGCTTGTGAGTATATATTACCTATACTCTTAGTATGCCCTCCATCCAGAGTTTGTCTAGATTGCCATCTAAGCTCTACACTAGAGCGCATGGGTGGACATCACCATCATATTGTACATGTCTCTTGTTTGGTATAATTAGAATTTTAAAATTCTCTCCATTCTCTATTGCATTGTCTATTGTACTTTCTCTTGCTGTATCTATTTTCCACTGTGCCATATTCTTACATGGTATCAGAGCACTAGGTGCTCTTAGCAACAATAGTACATAACGTCTCTTGCTGTATCTATTTTCCACTGTGCCATATTCTTACATGGTATCAGAGCACTAGGTGCTCTTAGCAACAATAGTACATAAAGTCTAGTCTTTCTTTGCATAAAAGTAGCTTGGAGTGATGTCTACTTCAGGGTCCGGTGTTGCTGCTGCTGCTATTCCAATGCTATGCATCCGTCCACCTGCCTTCACTGAAGCAAAATTAGATGGGACAAATTACACTCTTTGGAAGTTCAAAATCAATGCCATCCTTGATTCCTATGAGACGCTGGAGACCTTTCTAGGAATGGACCAAGAACTGGTGGAAACCACTGACCCCAGCACACAAGAATGATTCCACTAGTAGATGCTGCTCTTCTTCAGGCATGGAAGCGGTAGAATGCAGATGCACTTTGTGCCATTGTTACTAGTGTAGGTGATTCAGTTCTTACTCTAATTCAACACACAACCAAGGCATCCATGGCTTGGACCATACTGAGAAATCAGTATGAGACCCAGAAAACCTAGAGAATCAACTTGCTGCTAAAAAGTTTGCTGAAGGAGAGGCTGCAGAAGTGTTTATCTCTCGGATCAAAAATCTGCTAGGCTGCTGTGGGAATCATAAATACCAGCGAAAGAGTTGGCTCGAAGATGCATCCGAATTCTATCGTTGCCAAAGTATGATGGCTTGGTTACGGCACTAAACACCTAGGTTAGAGTACCACGTCTTTCTTTTGAAGAATTTAATGCTATGCTATTTGAGCAGGAGATGTGGTTCAAGACCTGTGATGGTGGTGACACCGCATTTATGGCCAATGCAAAAGGCAAAGGTGGGGCAAATTCTAAAGACAAGAAGAAAAATCCCAAGAAGAAGAAGTTTTCTGGTACATGCTACTATTGTGACAAGAAGGGTCACACCATCAAAGACTGCAGAAAGAAGCAGGTTGATGAGAAGAGTGGCACCATGAAGACTTCATGGAAGGGAAAAGAGTCAGCCAACAACACCCAAGCTGAGTTGGAACTCTGGGTTGCCATAGAAGAGGTATGCTCATCTGCTCAGGCTCCAATTGTTAACTATTCATGGATTCTGGATAGAGGGGCAACCTGATACATGACCAGTAAAAAAAATTGGTAAAATGGGGTTGGTGGAAAATTTACCTACATTTGCAGAATTGCAGGAACCATGTGAGGCTTATATGATGGGCAAGCAACAATGGAAGGCATTTCCACAAGATAGCAACAATCGAGCAAAGTCTCCTCTAGAACTGATACATGCTGGTCTTTGTGGTGGTGAGATGTCTACTGTTGCATTGGGGGGATCTTCTTACTTCATGTTGTTAGTCGATGATTACAGTAGGAAGATGTGGGTTTATTTCCTCCATGATAAGGCTGAAGCTTTTGGTAAGTTTAATGGTAAGTTTAAACAATGGCATAAATTTGTGGAGAATGAGACAAGACAGAAGGTGAAGAAGTTCCGGACAGATCGAGGAGGACGAGAATTCACTTCAGATGAATTCAATGAATACTGCAAGGAGCATGGCATCAAGCACCAGCTCAATGCTACACATTCGCCTCAACAAAATGGAGTTGTGGAACGCCGCAACCGCACAGTCGTGAAAATGGCAAGGTGCATGATGAAAGGGAAAGGGTTACCAGACTCTTTCTAGGCTGAAGCAGTCAACATTGCAATTTACATTCTCAATAGATCCTACACAAAGGCGCTCAAAGGAATCACACCATATGAGGCCTATTTGGGTAAGAAGCCTTCATGTTCTCATTTTCAAACATTTGGTTGTGAATGCTACATGCATATACTAGATGAAAATAGAACTAAGCTTGCTGCCAAAAGCAAGAAATGTATCTTCCTTGGATACAGTACAGAGTCAAAGGCTTATTGACTATTTGATCCAGAGGCTAAGAAGATAGTGGTTAGTTGAGATGTGGTGTTTATGGAGCATCCACATTCAGTGGAGGACAGGGATCCGTCCACTTTATTATCAAATGGAGAAATAATCCACCATGTGCCCAGCCCAAGCACCGAAAAACTAAAGGAGGAGGAGTTTTTGGATGATGAAGACTCTCAGAAATCACACTAGCCTACCCCTGCACCTAAAGGACAACCACTTCCTACTTGGGTAAGGTAGCTCTTTGATGATGACAACCCCCAAACTGATGTTGCAAAACTTTAGCAGATGGCTTACGCAGATCAAAGAGAATAGAGGAGCAGAGAAGGTCTTCTGAACACATTGTCAATATGGCCTTGATGGTAAGATAATGGATTTAGTAAAGGAGCCCACAAATGTAGAAGAAGCTTTGGCAGATCCAAAGTGGAAGGCATCAATGCAGTCAGAGTATGACAGCATCATAAATAACAACACTTGTTTGGGAGCTGGTAGATCGGCCACTAAAATGAAAGATAATTGGCACCAAGTGGATGTGGAAAGCTAAGTATAAGTCTGATGGTTCATTAGAGAAATACAAAGCTAGGCTAGTTGCACAAGGTTTTTCACAGGTTGAAGGTTTTAATGTCAGTGAAACCTTTACCGCCCCAATAGCTCGAATGACCATTATTCTCACAGTTTTTGCCTTGGTTGCTAATAAGAAGTGGCCAGTTTTTCAAATGGATGTAAAATCAGCTTTTCTGAATGGACATCTCAGGGAGGAGGTGTATGTCGCTCAGCCACCAAGGTTTGAGATGCCCAGATCCGAAAATAAGGTTTGCTGGTTGAAGAAGGCTTTGTATAGGCTGAAACAAGCCCCAAGGGCATGGTACCAAACGAATAGATACTTTTTTAAAAAAATTTGATTTTTCTAGAAGTGCATTTGATGCTAACTTGTATGTACTTAGAAAGGATGGCAAATATGTGATAGTTGTTCTCTATGAGGATGACTTGATTATCACTGGTAGCCATGAAGACTTGATTCAACAAACACAAGAAAGGCTTGGCTCTGATTTTGAAATGACAAACTTGGGGCTCTTGCATTATTGTTTGGGGATCGAGGTTTGCCAGGAGTCTGACAAGATCTTCATTTCTCAGCAGAAGTATGCAACAGAGATCTTGAAGGCATTTGGTATGACACATTGCAAGCCAATAAGTACACCAATGGAGGTAAACTTTAGGCTTTCTTCTGAGGACACTTCACCTTTGGTTGAGATCAAGATGTACATGAAGCTTGTCTCGGGAGTTTAATTTTCTTGTGTAATACTAGACCAGACATTTGCTATGTAGTTGGTGTGTTGAGCAAGTTCTCCAACAAACCAAGGGAAAGTCATTGGAATGCAGCAATGTGTGTGGTCAGGTACATCAAAGGTACTCTTGAGTATGAAATTACATACATATCTGGTGACTCCTTAGTGGGATATTGTGACTTTGATGGGGCTAGAGATTGTGACACCAAAATGTCAGTTTCAAGATATTGCTTCTCGCTTGGATTCGGTGTGTTCTCTTGGATTAGTAAGAAGCAACCCATAGTGGCACTTTCTTCAGCTAAAGCAGAGTACAAGGCCGCTTGTTTTGTTTCCTGTGAGGTAGTATGGTTGAGGAGGATTCTAGCAGATATGGGAGTTCTAGTGAGGCCACGACCTTATGATGCGACAATCAGAGTTGCATGGCCATTGCAAAGAGCCCTGTGTTTCATGCTCGCACAAAGCACATTGAGATTCAGTATCATTATGTGCGGGAGTTGATCGAGGATGAGATTGTGGAGCTAGAGTACTGTTCTACGGAGCAGAACTACACCCACATCTTCACCAAAGCTCTTGGGAAGGACCAGCTCACTCGACATTTCATGGACTTGGCATTGGGCCTTCAGGTGGACATTAAGGGGGGGTGTTAGTATATGTTCAATACCCGCCTCTCAACATGTATCTCACATTGATGTGTGGTGCACATTTGTACAGCCCCCCTTATGAGGAGAAGCCATTGGTGCACATATATTTAGTGGGATCCCCAGATTAGATGCTGGAAGGGGTCATAGTTGTGACCGTTGATGGTTAGGAGATGATGAGGGATACAAGCATCGTTAGCTAGCCCGAAATGGTATAGGGAATATTCCCTTGAATATTCCCTCGTGTACTAAGTTCATCATTAGTGGGCAGTGGACGGTAGAGATGCGTTATGGTGGGCGGTGAGCCATGTCAATGCAACTTGTCTTGGACACGTCCACCACACTCCCTGTAACACTATCAATGGACATAGTTGGCACAAGCAAAGGCATCCAATGCTTGTGAGCATATATTCCCTATACTCTCAATACTCCCTCCATCCAGAATCTGTCTAGATCACCATCTAAGCTCTACACTAGAGCGCATGGGTGGACATCACCATCATATTGTACCTATCTCTTGTTTGGTATAATCAAAATTTTAAAATCCCCTCTATTGCATTGTCTAGTGTACTTTCTCTTGCTATATCTTTTTTTCAATGTGCCATATTCTTACAATCTGGAGCCTCTATAGAATGTGAAAGTCTAGTCATAGGAGTAGACAAAACATTATCATAGACTATCTCAAATGCTGCTTTCTTAGTAGCAGTGTGAGGAAAATTATTATATGCAAATATTTATTCCATTGCTTAGGCTAAGATGAGATATATGATCTAAGCAAATCAAGTATGGTGCTATTTGTTACTTCAGTTTGTCCATTATATTCAAGATGAAAAGTAGTAGAGAAATCAAGTTTTGTTCCAAGATTACCAAACAATGTAGTCCAGAAATCACTACAAAACTTTCTATCTCTATCAGAAAAACTGTTACAACAATCTTTGGTAAACCATGATGTACAAACACTTGTTTGATAAATATATGTGCAGCTTGATATGTAGTCAATGTCTTTTTGCAAGTAATAAAGTAAGCCTCTTTGCTAAATCTATTGACTATAGTCCAAATCATATCCTTTTTGATAGAAAAGGAAAACCAATGAATAAAATCCATACTTATTTGTTCCCATGGTTTGTTAGGAACAAGTAAAGGCATAAGAAAACCAAACTTCTTTCCTTTATGACTCTTAATCTTTTGGCAAACATTTAGAAACAAACTTAGCAACATCTCTATGCATAGTAGGCCAAAAGAAATCGCTAGTAACTATTTGCAAAGTAGAGGATGCTTCTGTATGGCAGCCAACGAAAGGAGGTTAATGAGATTCTTCAATAATAGTTTGCCTAAATGGTTTAGTAATGCATAATCTCTTTTAGAAGAAAAGAAAACAATTATTAAAAGAATAATTGGGACATGGTAAGGAGTCATTATCTTTCAACTTGTTATATGTATCAAAAAAATCAAATTCATTTTCATAGATTCTCTTCATGTTATCACAAGAGATTTCTTCAATATAGCAGATATATTATTAATGGTAGGTCTCCTACTTAAAGCATCAACCATAACATTTTCGAGACCAGGTGTATATTGAATAGCTAATAGCTAGAAATTTTGAATAAAAGATTCCCACTTAATATGTTATTTGATATTAAAGGTTGAGAAAGTAAGTGTTTAATACTTTGTTGATCAGTTTTAATGATAAATTCAGAGCCTATAAGATAATGTTTCCAAATTTTCAATGCATGAACAATAACTTAAACAATTAACTCTTTATTATAGGTGCGATATTTAAGCTCAGATGGTTTCAATTTTCTGCTTCCAAAAGAAATTGGGTGATTATCTTGCATAAGCATAGCACCAATACCATGTCCATTAGCATCAGCCACTACCACAAAGAATGGTCTACGGAAATCTGGTAGTGTTAATACAGGTGCAGGGGTAAGTGCATTCTTAAGTGCATTAAAATATTTTTCATGCATGTCAGTCCAAAGAAAAACTATATTCTTTTTCAACAATTCACTCTAGTGATGTGCTTTATAAGCAAAGTTTTTCACAAATCTTCTATAGTAAGAACATAAACCAAGAAAAGATTTCAACTCATGAATATCCTTTGATTTAAGCCATGATCTAACGGTGTCTATCTTTTTAGGATCTAAATTCCTTTTTCAGACATGATATATCCAAGGTATTTAATTTCTTTTTGAAAGAATTCACTCGTGTCTGGGTTGGCATAAAGTTGATTTTCTTTCAAAAGATTGAATACTGTCTCTAGATGTTTCTTGTGTTCATCTTCGTCTTTGCTAAAAGCTAAGATATCATCAAAGAAAACAACTACAAAATTTTGGTGCTTCAGGAATATACGGTTCATCATGCGACTAAATGTAGCCGGTGCATTAGTAAGTCCAAAAGGCATTACTAAAAACTCATAATGGCCCATTTGCGTCATGCGAAAAGCAGTCTTATAAACGTCTTCTTCAACCATTCTAACCTGATGATAGCCTAACTTAAGGTCAATCTTGGAAAATAATTTGGCTCTTCTCAACTTATCTAAGAGATCATCCACATGTGGAATAGGATATCTATTCTTGACAGTATTCTTATTTAAAGCTCGGTAGTCAATACACATGCGAAACGTTCCATTCTTCTTTTTGATGAGAAGAACATGTGCTCCATATGGTAAACTACTAGGCCTAATAAGTTTCCTATCAAGTAGGTTCTCTATTTGAGATTGAATCTCTTTTTTCTCTAGAAAACTACTCTCTAAAGAGCCCTACAAGGAGGAATACTACCAAGGATAATGTCTATCCGATGGTCTTCTGATCTAGAATTAGGTAATCCAGGAGGTAACTTATTCATAAAATAATCTGAAAACTGTGAGATGAATGGTTGGTATGAGGTGTCCTTGGAAATTGTTTTAGAGGCAGAAACCTCATTAATCATGACTAGATAAGTCTTTTCCTTTTTCCTCATAGCTCGCTTAGCTTGGATATGGCTAAGGAGTGCACATTCACTAAATTCTATTAATCCTTTTAAGTATACATTCTCACCATTGAATACAAAAGATATGACATGAGAATCATAATCAATGTGAGGGTTATGCTCTCAAGCCTGCACCTTTCTAGTTGCACCTTTGCATTCGTATGATGTTATTCTTTTACTTCCTTTGTGCAATTATACTTTGTTTCTTGAAAAGCAGTTTTGATTTTATACTTTAAAGGAGTGGCATTCAATTTAAGAGCATGCACAAGTATTCATCGGGAATAAAATCATGCGTACTACCATCATCATGCAATATATTTACTTCCTTGTCCTTAATTTGTCCTTTTCTTTTTAAAAGCATATGAGGTGAAAATTGCTTTTCAATAGGTTTAGGCATACCTAGATCATCTGAGATATCTTTGTTTTTGGAATTACCCTCTTGCTCGGGAGAGAAGTTGTCATTCTGTGGATCTTCTTCTTCACCATCAATCATGAACTGACTTGTACGATTATTGACTTCTTCTTCGTCTCTGGGTAATTGGGTGCAATGTGTCCTTTTTGTTGACAATTGTAACATGTCACCACTCGAGGTTCGAGATACAAAATCTTGTTTCTTCTTTGCGTCATCGTTCTTGTTGTTGTAGTTTTTGTTGTTGTTGTTGTTGTGAGATGAATGGTTGGTGCAAGGTGTCCTTGGAAATTGTTTTAGAGGCAGAAACCTCATTAATCCATGACTAGATAAATCTTTTCCTTTATCCTTATAGCTTGCTTAGCTTGGGTATGGCTAAGGAGTGCACATTCACTAGATTCCCTTAATTCTTTTAAGCATACATTCTCACCATTGAATACAAAAGATATGACATGAGAATCATAATCAATGTGAGGGTTATGCTCTCAACCCCGCACCTTTCTAGTTGCACCCCCCTAGCATTCGTATGATGTTATTCTTTCACTTCTTTTGTGCAATTATATGTTGTTCCTTGAAAAGCAGTTTTGATTTTATATTTTGAAGGAGTGGCATTCAATTTAAGAGCATGCACAAGTTTTTTTGGAAATAAAGTCATGCATACTACCATCATCATGTAATATATTCACTTCCTTGCCCTTAATTTGTCCTTTTGTTTTTTAAAGCATATGAGGTGAAAATTGCTTTTCAATAGGTTTAGACATACTTGGATCATATGAGAGATCTTCGTTTTCGGGATAACCCTCTTGCTCGGGAGAGAAGTTGCCATCCTCTGGATCTGCTTCACCATCAATCATGAATTGACTTGTGTAATTATTCACTTCTTCTTCTTCTCCAGGCAATTGGGTGTTCTTTTTGTCGAGAATTGTAACATGTCATTACCACTCGAGGTACAAAATCTTGTTTCTTCTTTGCGTCATCGTTCTTGTTGTTGTTGTTGTTGTTGGCACCACGATTGTTATTGTTGTTTGAAGCAATACCCTTGGTATCATTAGTGTACCTGTCAAATTTAATAAACTTTCTAAATTTGTTAGCATGTCATTGAGAATCCTGTGGGGGTGGTCTAAATTTGTTAGCATGTCATTGAGAATCCTGTGGTGGTTTGTTGTCCTTTGGTACTCCATTCTTTCGCTCACAATTATGAAGAGACAATGAGGTTGGAACATATTGATCTCCGCTCAAAGAGTTGGCTTTAATCTAGCAATGAATTTGTGTTTTTGCTCCATTGTTCTCACTCGTTCAATGGCTTGGAGTTGGATGAGAACTTGCCAAAATTTGGCCACATATAGTTGTACAGTCTCTTTGTCAAGTTGACGAAGCATATCCCATTGTTGACGTGCTCTTGCTTTGTATTGAGGTGGCAAAAATTTCTTTTTGATGAGCTTTTGGAATTCTTTCCAAGTCCTAGGTCTTTCACGTCCTTACTTGATTGCATTCCATCACAATGACCAAATGATTTGCAGCACACTTGGCTTTGTCTTTCTCAGATAATTCTTCCTGAGAAAAAAAATTATCAAGTTTATTAATCCATGACAACACCGTTTTTGCATCCTTGCTACCCTCTTTGCTACCACAGGTAAAGCCATCACCAACAAGCAGTGGGATGCTTGAAGTCATGAGCCTATTCATGGGCGAACACAAGGATTCTGACCAATCCACTTGTAAGATATTCCACACATTGTCAATTTTCTCTCACAGGTTTTAATGAAGTAAAAGAGCACCTAGGGTGTGTACTCCAGGTATAATGAAGAGTAGACGTGTGTGTACTCCGTAGTACGATAATGCTAAGGTGCCTACAGTTGGGACAAACGCTAGTTCGAAGAGATGCCACCCTATGCACAGAAACCGTAGGAAGGTGAAATGGGGATGCAAGGGCATCCGCCTACCTATATATGTCGTCGTATCAAAGTTGTTCTTAATTCTTATGCATGTGGTCCCCAATAACGGTGTCACGCGTGAAAACGTCCCAAGTTTAGTCTTTGACGTGTTTTCTGCCGACCCGGTCCGAGCTGCTACAATGGCGTTAACATCCGAAGTTCGAACTTGTGAAAGTTACAAAGCTGCTCATAATCTTATAATCCTCGCTTCGTTGTCTTCTTTCTCGCTTCGTTGTCTTCTTTCTCGCTTAATCAATCACTCACTCTGCCTCAGCTTAATCAATCACTCTGCCTCAGTTTAATCGCTTCTTTCTCGCTTAATCAATCACTCTGCCTCAGTTTAATCGCCTCTTTCTCGCTTAATCAATCAATCACTCTGCCTCAGTTATGGGACACCATCACCACCATCACCATGGCCACCACCATGAAGAGCAGCAGCATCATGGACACCATGGCTATGCCGGCGCTCCTGCCGTTTACTATCCCCCTCCTCCCTCCGCGTACCCCCCACCAGCACCTCTGCCTTACGGCCATGGCGCCCCCGACCCTTACAACTACGCCATTCAGCCGGCTCCATACGGCGCCCCCTCCTTTGATCCTTACCGGCAGCAGCAGTTGAATCACGCCATCGCCGACCAGCATCGTCATGCCCGAAACGAGCACGCCGCAGAAGCGGGCGCAGTGGCTGCGGGAGCATTTGCTCTGGTATGTTCTTCCCCTTCTTCTAGGGTGTCTTGAATCTAGGGTTAGGGTTTACGTTTTCTCAATGGCGAATGAGTTTTCTGACTTTTCCTACGGCCCAAGGTCATGGTTTCTGATTGTTACTTGTAGTTGGATATTAAGATCCCGAGGGTCTAAATAGTTTGATGTAGTCAATTATTGCAATAGCAAGCCATGCACCGTTCTTAGGGTTAGGGTTTCTACCTTCTTGATGTTAATGGATGTTGTCATTCCTCTTATGTGCATCGTTTTAAGGTCGGTGTTTCGAAGTAGTATGAAAACCTAGGGTTACTGTGTGTCATGTTTAGGGTTAGAGGTTCTTGTTGTGTGATGTGGATGAGTGTTGTGATCCTGATGGCAGTATGAAGCACATGAAGCCAAAGTGGATCCAGCCCACGCAGGCAGGCACAAGCTTGAAGCAGAGATAGCAGGGGCAGCAGCTGTGGGCTCGGCAGCATACGCCTTCCATGAACACAAAGAGAAGAAGAAGGATGAGCACCTCATTGCCAGCCTTGGCGGCGGCCAAAGTCATCATGGCCATGGCCATGGCCATCACCACAAGCATGAAGAAAATCGCCATAAAAGCCATCACCACTTCTGGTGATATCATTGTCATGGAACATTAGCACCACCACTTTCTTTGTGTTGTTGGATTGTTTACGTTTTGGGTCTCTAATTATTTCTGACGCGGATTTCTATCTCAGCATATGGATTGTTATTTCATCAAGACTATCCTTTTTCTTTTTTTCTGTATAAATATTTTAAATTTGATTTCTTCACGTTATGCAGTCATGATGATGACTTGTTTTGCTGTGTGGATGTGAAATTTGGGAGATACTGTGCATTAGAGAGAAGAAATAAATTTCCGAAGCTCGCTCTCTCTACATGAAGTATATGTGTTCAAAGAGTCTACAGTATTTGAGAAACAACTTGACAAGCTTGTGAAAGTAACACATTGTGGAGGCCAAAAAAGTTGTTGATGATAAACCAGCCATGCTTGTATATGAAAAACGGTGTGTCTCAAGATTGAAGAAATTTGTGTGATTACACTAGCTCTGCAGCCATAAGATTTAAAGGATTGCAACCGAGTTACCTTAAGTATATGAGGAAACTGATGAGGAGTTTGATCCTAACATTGTACTTTTTTCCCTCTAAATGTTATAGTAAATTTTCAATTTGGATTTCCAAAAATCCCATTCAAGTAAACTATCTCAATTTTCAACGTCTTTATAAACCTTCTCTAACCTTCAAGTGATTGTCTGTAACAAGGAAGAATATCCTATGGAAAGAAGAAAGCTTTGCACATCAACTATATTCACAAAATCTTCCTCTAGTTATTTCTTTTTATTTTCCTGAATTAACATTAAAACTTTGGTTTGATATGGCTTATTCTTTCGCTCAAATGTCGTGTGCTTTCTTCTGCATGGGGAGCGGGGGGAGGGGGAAGAGGAGGAGGAAAACCTATCCCTTATTTTCAAGTGGAAGTGGCATGTGATTGAGAGTTCAACATTTCCTTACAGAATTATGCACTCATGCATCTTTTTAGTTATCCATTTTTGTTTTCTTCTTTATCGTTTAAAATGTGCTTTGTTATTAACTCACGCAATAAAACTGGCGAATGACTTTACCATACTATGTAAAACTAATCATTATATTGTCTTGAGTAGACTAATCATTATATTCTTTAGTAGACTAATCATTATATTGTCTTGACTATAAATCATATAAATTTGCCACATTAGAATGTAAAATCCATTAGGTTAGCTTTATAATTTATTTTGAATGTGAACCAAGTGTTGATAGTGCACACCATTTGTGAGCTTATGTGCCCATGGAATGCATATTTGTGTAGTCTTCAAGTAAAAATGGATGATTTTAAACACGTTTTTTAGAATCTTATCTTAACCTATGAATTTCAAAAATCCAATTGTATCAACAACTTTAAAGAGGAAATTGGATGAATTGAAAAGGTCATCATGATATCATGCAACTTTAGGGAGGCAAGAAAATTTGCAATGAAAAGTGGTTGAACTCATTTAAAATTAAGCTACAACCACATAGAGGTCAAGCAACTAGGGTTGGTAGATGTGTTTTGAAAAAGTTATCAAAAAAGTACGGAAAACATGTGTATCTTGGTTGCACTTTTGCATCATTGCATTGCCCAATATTCTCCACTTTAGGTTGGGATTGATATTCTCAATTCTTTGTTGGGTGATGGATGGAAGAGTGTGTATGCAAGTAGTATCAATAAAGTGTGAAGTGCTTTGTGGGCCATGTTGGTCAAGGTCAAGGTAAAGTATGCAATTTTGTGTTATTATAACTCCCATACATTTACACATGGTGCAAAACCCACATATTAGATAGGGTTATACACCATGATAGTGAGAGTGATTTTTGAAGGAGCTTGGTGGAAGGAGCTTTTCTTGGTTGTCTTCTCTCTCTACTTGAACTATCTCTCTCTAACTATTGCCACAACCATCTCTGCCCACCACCACCCAGCCCAGCCCAGCCTAGGTCACCCTCCCTCTCTCTCTCTCTCTCTCTCTCCGTGTCCCACCACCGCCCAGTCCATACTACCCTCTCTGTCCTTCTCCCCTCCTCTCCCCTCCCCCTCTCTCTTCCCTCCCTTTCACTCTCCCACCCTTTCTCTCTCCTTCTCTCTCCTCTCCTTCTCTCCCTATCTCTCTCCCACCCTCCCTCTCTCTCCTTCTCCCACCCTCCCTCTCTCCTCTCTCTCTCTCCCTTCCTTCTCCCTCCTCTCCTTCTCCCACCCTCTTCCCTCTCTCCTCTCCCTCCCTCTCTTTCTCTCTCCCACCTCCCTCTCTCTCTTTCTCCTGCCCACCACCCTCTCTCACCTCTCTCCCTTCCTTTCTCTCTCCCACCCTCCCTCCCTCTCTCTCTCTCATCTCTCCTAACCTCCCTCTCTCTCTCTCTCTCTCTCTCTCTCTCTCTCTCATCTCTCCTACCTCCCTCTCTCTCCTCTCTCCCTTTCTTTCTTTCTCCCACCCTCCCTCTCTCTCCTCTCTCTCCCTCCCTTTCGCTCTCCCACCCTCCCTTCTCTCCTTCTCCCACCCTCTTCCCTCTCTCTCTCTCCTTGTCCCACCACTGCCCAGCCCACACTACCCTCTCTCCTTCTCCCAACCTCTTTCCTCTCCCCCTCTCTTCCCTCCATTTCACTCTCCCACCCTCTCTCTCTCTCTCCTTCTCTCTCCCTCCCTCCCTCTCTCTTCTTCTCCCACCCTCTTCCCTCTCCGTCTCTCTTCCCTCCCTTTCACTCTCCCACCCTCTCTCCCTCCCTCCCTCCCTCTCTCTCCTTGTCCCATTCTCCCTATACATAATCTCTTTATCCAGATGTTATTACATGTGGATGTTATTGCATATGGATGTTATTATATGTGTATGGTAATCCATGCCCTTTGCACATGATTTCATAGCATTTAAAGCCTTTGCATGTGACGCCATATCTTTGCATGTGAGTACAATTAACAAGGTGAATAATTTCAAGATTTATACATACAAGCTATCTACTATGCCTTGCGTAAGAAGCAATGAAGAATGTAAATTTATTAAGATCAATAATTTTTCAATTATGATTGAGATCATGGCCTAATTATTTGAGAGGAAGCGAGAGAGAGAGAGAGAGAGAGAGAGAGAGAGAGAGAGAGAGAGAGAGAGAGAGAGAGAGAGAGAGAAGAACATGATGTTGCCAAACATACAATAAACCAAGAATTTGATATAATTAATCATAGCAACAACAAATCCATAATTAATACAAAAGACATGGCGACCTATAGTTGAAACCACTTTATTCCAAAAAAAGGTTATTACATGTGCTTTTCAAGCTCTATCCATTGATTTTTTTGAGACTTTGTTTTGAGTAGCACATAAAAAGTTATAGCTGTCCAATCAGAGCAGATTTTTCACTTTGGGAAGTTTTATTGGTTTCTTTCTTTTTTTTGAAAATGATGTAGCCCAACCATCCGATCCATTCCAAATGAGCCGTATCAATATACCCCTTTCACTTCAATTCACATCGTATTGAGCCGAAAGATTTTCTTCCCAGCAAAGACTTGCCCTCACTTTTGGAGCTGATCGCTTGGCTCAAATTAATGCTTCCCGCCGAGAGCCTTTCCTATTTCCTCTTTTGGACTACAATCTCACCTTTGATGTCTCTATATTTGTTTTGATCTAGGGAGATAGAGGGTGAGAGTTTGTTCCTGTTCCTTCTTTGGCATTGAGACCGCCTCCCCTTCTTCAACCTTTGGGTTTGAGACATGACCAAAGATAACCTCCAACTTTGTGTCACAGTAGGACAAAAATTAGGCATGAACATTGTTTGTATTGATCCCGAAGAGGATGTACTGGAGGGTGTCTTGATGAAGATTTCATTGTGGTGTAGTAAACATATTTATTTGTGAATATTCAAGTGATTGGGTCATGATCTTATTTATAGAAATTATTTATGATTATGTTATGATCTTATTTTTCATATTAAAAAAGAGAGAAAGAGGGTGACAACAATGCATGTTGGGGTTTTGCAAAAATAAGGCATCATTCTCCTCTGTAGCAAAACGATGTTTATATATGTACAAACCAATAAAGAATTGACATTTTCTATATTGTGTGGATGAATAAGGTAGTGAAGCGTTTGTAGCCTCAATGATCTGTACGCAAAACATGAGTTAAGTAAGCTTTGTTGAGAAATGAGAAAGAAATATAAAGAGAGTGATCAAAGAGGACATAAAGAGTGAGTGAGAGAGAAAGCACGACAGGGAGCAAGAGCAAAGAGAAGGGAAGAGAGAGAGGGAGGATAAAGAGCTTGAGCAAAGAAAGGTACTGAAAGAGTGAGAGAGAAGGGTAGAGAGGAAAAGATAGAGAGAGAGAGAGCAAAAGAGAGAGAGAGAGAGAGAGAGAGAGAGAGAGAGAGAGAGAGAGAGAGAGAGAGAGAGAGAGAGAGAGAGAGAGAGAGAGAGAACAAAGAGAAGGGTAGAGAGAGAGAGGGATAGAGAGAGAGAAGGGTAGAGAGAGAGAGGGATAGAGAGAGAGAAGGAGATCCAAGAGAAGAGGAGGTAAGAGAAGGATAGAGAGAGAGAGAGAGATAAGGAGATACAAAAAAGAGTTCAAGGATAGAGAGAGTTAGCAAAGAGAAGGGAAGAGAGAGAGGGAGGATAAAGAGCTTGAGCAAAGAAAGGGACTGAAAGAGTGAGAGAGAAAGGTAGAGAGGAAAGATAGAGGGAGTGAGCAAAAAAAGGGATTGAAAGAGAGAGAGAGAGAGAGAGAGAGAGAGGGAGAGAGAGGGAGGTGAGAGTGAGCAAAGAGATGGACTAAAGAGTTAGCAAAGAGAAGGATAGCGAGAGAGCGAGAGAGCGAGAGAGAGAGAGAGAGAGAGAGCCAAGAGAAGGATAGGAGGTAAGAGAAGGATAGAGAGAGAGAGAAGGAGATACAAAAGAGAGAAGGATAAAAAGAAGGGAAGAGAGAGAGGTGGAGAGAGAGAGAGAGAGAGAGAGAGAGAGAGCCAAGAGAAGGAGGGCATGAGAGTGAAAGGGAGGGAGAGAGAAGAGAGAGAGAGAGAGGGAGAGAAGGAGAGAGAGGGGTGAAAGGGAGGGAAGAGAGAGGGGAGGGAGAGAGAAGGAGAGAGAGGGGTGAAAGGGAGGGAGGGAAGAGAGAGGGGGAGGGAAGAGTGTGGGAGGAGGAGAGAGAGGGTGGTGTGGGCTGGGCGGTGTGGCGAGACAAGGAGAGAAAGAGAGGGAAGAGGGTCGAGAGGAGAGAGTGTTGAGATATCAAGCTCAACTAGTGCTACGGCGGCGGACATTGATGACCCGCCTGGGTGATAGCTTCCGCATCTACACCACTGGCATGGTTGGTCAGAAAGTTATGGGTGATATGCGGCCCAGTGGGATGACAGGCTATGTGACAACCGTTTTGGATTACTAGAGACTGGCATAGTTATAGCGCCAGCTCATTTAGTAGGGTTCACATTATGGACCGACCCTTATATGTTGTAGTAGTTGAGTACTAACCTATATAGTGTGTACTCTTATCTTTATGTTATGTTGGTTGAGTAGAGAAGAAGAAGATAGAAGCAAATTCAACTATCCATCTCTCTCTTATGTCTTGGTCTCTCTTGTGTCTTGGTCTCTCTTGTGTGTGTGTGTTTGCTTGCTTGGGTTTGAAGCTCTCCCTCTCTCCCCCACATTCTCTTTATGGTATCAGAGCCTGGCTTGTGTGAGAGCTAAGGAGGCAAGCAAGAGGCAAGAACAAGCAAGGAAGGAAGCGGTACTAAACGGGGTATTTTTGATAGTTTTCTGGAAGTTTTGTGATAGAGAACTGTTTCTGCTTGAAATCTAGTTATTGCAGTGCAGCAGTGCATTTTGGAAGTGCACACAAGGTTTGCACATGTATTGTTGATACTGGGTGTATGTACATGTACTCTAGTCACATTTGGTGACACACAAGCTGTGCTGAAGTACCGTTACCGTGCAGCAGTTACAGGAGATACTGTTGTATTACAGGTTGCATACAGAAGTTGTTTGTTTGCAAGTTATTTGATTGCTATAGAAAAACATATTTGACGGAATTATTCAGATTGTTAGTGAGAAGCTGGATAAGAATAATTTCCATGCCTAGAAATTCAGAATGACCAATTTCCTAATGGGTAAAGGATTTTGGGATTATGTAGAAGGAGACAATGAGGATCCTCCAGAGTTATCTGAGGAGAATGCCACTCTTGCATATATAAAGGCATTCAAGGATTGGAATCAGGGTGCAAGAAAAGTTATGTACTGGCTTTCAATTAGTGTCACAGATACTATGATAGGACACATACAGGATGCAAACACTCCAGCAGTTGCATGGCAAAATTTGGTTCAGATGTTCCAGACTAACACAAAGGCAAGGAAGTTGCAGTTAAAGAAAGAGTTGCATACTGTGGAAAAGAAAAGCATGTCCACCATCAATGAATATGCCTTAAAGATCAAGGGCATTGTTGAATCCCTTGGGTCTATCAATGTATCAATGGAGGATGATGATTTGGTGAGTGTCTGTCTGAACGGGCTTGGCAAAGAGTACAAGCCATTCAAGACCCAGTCATGCTGAGTGGTATAGAGATTTAAAGCCTTGGTCGAGAAGGAAAAAGGCATGCAAATAAAACGCCTAAGATCAGATGGTGGGGGAGAATATTTCTTCAATGAGTTCAGCGATTTCTTGAGAAAGCAGGGAATCAAGAGGTAGTTTACGTACAGGTACACTCCCCAACAGAATGGTGTTGCAGAAAGTAAAAATAGGCACATTGCAAAAGTAGCAAAAGTAAAAATAGGCACATTGCAAAAGTGGCACATGTCTTGAAAAGAATATGCCACAACTTTTGGGCAGAAGCAGTAGCAACTACTGTGTACATTATGAACAGGACACTCACTATAGCTGTTCATGGTATGACTCCTGAACAGAAGTTTACAAGCATAAGACCGGATGTGTCTCACTTGAAAGTGTTTGGGTGTATTACATATGTACATATTCCTGATGAAGTGAGAACAAAGTTGGATCCAAAGGCAGAGAAATGCATCTTCATTGGTTATGCTATGGAGCAAAAAGGTTATAGATGTTATAACCCTACCACTCGTGAGATGCGAGTAAGCAGAGATGTTGTCTTCAATGAGATAAGTAGCTGGTATGCACCAATAGTGAAGGTAACAGAAGATGCAAATGTAAGAAGTGATGATGTTACACCACATGTAGAGCAGCAATCATAGGTGCTGAGTGGACCAGGGGAGTCCTCGAGCAGTGGATCCCATGTTAGAGCAAGTTGAGGAATGATGTAGGTACACGTGTATCACCAAAAGGGAAGGAAAAGGTAGATCAATCTTTTGTGCCTGATCTGTCAGCAGGTCACTCATATGTGGATGGTGACTCTAGTGGCTCTAAGCAGAGCCTTGATGAGGAGCTTGGCATTCCGTATGTGGTTACTCCTAGTGTAAGGAGAACCACGGCTGTTTTGAGGACAGTAGTGATCCAAGTGTACACAGGTCTACGAGGGTTAGATACCATGTTGACAGGTTGAGATATGATGGATATACAACCCATCATTATGCTTACATGGTAAAAGCGATACAGAAGGCTGAGCCCACTTGCTTTTGAGCAGGCAATTGGAAATAAGAAATGGGAAGATATCATGGATGAGGAGATGGCAGCATTGGATGCAAATGCAACATGGGAGTTAGTGCCTTTGCCTAAGGAAAAGAAGGCAATTGGATGTAAGTGGGTGTATAAAGTCAAGCACAATGTTGATGGTTCAGTGAGAGGATACAAGGCAAGATTGGTTGCCAAGGGCTTTGTGTAGACTTATGGCATAGACTATGAGGAGACATTCAGCCCGGTTGCAAGAATGGCAACTATGAGAGCTGTCAGTGCTATGGCTGCAAACAAAGGGTTGGTCTTTACATCAAATGGATGTAAAGAATGCTTTCTTCCATGGTGATTTGCAAGAAGAAGTATACATGATGCAGCCACCAAGTGTTATGAGAGTGATGCACATCCAGATTTTGTGTGCAGGTTACCCAAAGCCTTGTATGGCTTGAAGTAGGCACCGAGAGCATGGTCAAACAAGATCGGGGAGTATCTTGTTACCATTGGATTTCAGATATCCAATGTAGATTTTTCACTATATGTGAAAAAGATAGATAGAGGGATCATGCTATTAGTCATCTATGTGGATGACTTGATTCACTGGTGATAGTGATGTAGACATACATGATGTCAGGATGCTTTTGAAGCAGAAGTTTGAGATAAAGGATTTGGGTGAGCTATGGTATTTCTTGGGCATAGAGGTGGTGAGATCACCTCATGGCATTTTGCTATTGTAGAGGCAATATGGCTTGGCCATGTTGTCCAAGTATGGTATGACAGGCTGTAAGCCTATTTCAGTGCCATTGGAGTAGAATACAAAGCTTTCTGCAGATACAGGTGAGTTTTTGGAGGACTCCACTACATACAGGCGCATAGTGGGTAGTTTGATCTACATGACTATTACAAGGCCAAACTTGAGCTATGTTGTTGGACTTGTGAGTTAGTTTATGCAGGCCCCTACGAAGCCACACTTGGATGCGGCTAGACTGATCCTTAGGTACATAAAGTCCACAGTTGATTATGGACTTTTCTATGAGGCTGGTATAGAGATACAGTTGCATGGGTACACATATGCTAATTGGGCTGGCAGTATTGCAGATAGGGGATCTACCAGTGGTTTTATGTTCTCATTTGGGAGTGCTATTGTGAGTTGGAGCAGTAAGAAGAAGCCAACAGTTGTCTTGTCGAGTACAGAGACAGAGTACAAGGATGCTGCTATGGTAGCTTGTGAGGTAGATTGGTTTTTCAGAAGCTACTTGGTGACATGGGAGAGCCCGTGGGATAGGGCAGTTGTCATATATTGTGACAACATGAGCAGCATACAGTTGGCCAATAACCCAGTATATCATGCTAGAACAAAGCTCATTAAGATGCATTATCACTTTGTGAGGGAGAAGGTTCTAGCAGGAGACGTAAATCTGGTATATGTCAGCACAGAGGATCAGGTGGCTGACATCTTCTTGAAGGCATTGGGCACAGAGAATCTCCATAGGTTTAGGGCTTACTTGGAGAAATGTGTGGAGTTGAGCTTGAGGGGAAGTGTTGAGATATCAAGCTCAACTAGTGCTACGGGCGGACATTGATGACCCGCCTGGGTGATAACTTTCGCATCTACACCACTGGCATGGTTGGTGAGATTATGGGTGATATGCGGCTAGTGGGATACAGGCTGTGCGTCACAGCGATTTTGGATTACTAGAGACTGGCATAGTTATAGCGCCAGCTCATTTAGTCAGGTTCACATTATGGACCAACCCTTATATGTTGTAGTAGTTGAGTACTAACCCATATAGTGTGTACACTTATCTTTACGTTATGTTGGTTGAGTAGAGAAGAAGAAGATAGAAGAAAATTCAGCTATCCATCTCTCTTGTGTCTTGGTCTCTCTTGTGTGTGTGTTTGCTTGCTAGGGTTTGAAGCTCTCCCTCTCCCCCACATTCTCTTTAGAGAGAGGGAGGGTGGGAGAAGGAGAGAGGAGGATATAGCCCACCCACACTCTCTTTCCTAGAGAGAGTGAGAGAGGGAAAGGGAGGGAAGAGAGAGAGGGGGAGGGAAGAGGGTGGGAGAAGGAGAGAGAGGGTGGTGTGGGCCAAGCTGGATGGTGGTGGTGGTAGCAATAGTTAGAGAGAGATTGTTCAAGTAGAGAGAGAGGGAAACCAAGAAACGCACCCTCTAAATCTCCCTCCAACCAAGCTCGCTCAGTGACCATCCCCCATGCTATTTGGATGAGAAAACTTGAAATTTATTTTCGAATCCTTTTTTAAAGAGTTGTTCTACACATAAGCACATTACATAAGTATGCATATAGAAATGCCCATGCTCAAGAGGGTTTACACAAGGTGGTGGGGCATCAATTGTTGCCCCACCATCCTATCACTAATAAGCCAAAAAGATCAACAAAATTTAGTGGTAGGAGCTTATAATTTTGAGAAATGTTTATTCAATACATCATCAAAGTTTTGAAAGTTCGTGAGAAGTTTGATAAATTGTAATTATGATATTCAATGGTATGTATGGTCCTTATGCTCCCTTCATAAGCTCCTTCACAAGCATTCATAGACAACAACCATGTCTATATAGTAGGTCCATGTAGTTGGGTAGGGAGTAGGGTAGCAAGTAGCATGGGCTGAGAGGAAGAATGAGCAGTGTTTTAAAAAAAACCCGAGTTTAGTATAGTTTGTGAATACCTTTAAATTTAAAACTTGAAGGTACAAATACCTCTAGATATTGAGAAGCTATAGAACAAAAACCTCTAGATTTTAAGATTTTTCTTTATAAATAATTCCACAATTTGTAGATAAAGGTTTCCACTTTTTGAGAAAATACTTTTTCTAACATTGATGTGGAGGACTTGGGGAAATTCTACATGAAAAGATGTGCAAGTGCATAAGTATATGTGAGGAAAATGTGATCATTGAACTCTCAATCACCTCACACGCAAAAGAAAGCACTCGATATTTGAGTGAAACAATAAACCCTATCAAACCATTTTTTTGTCAATTTATGAAAATGAAAAAAATGACTAGATTCTCGTCGATCGTAAGCTTTTTTGTAATTTTTTCTTGAATTGTTCATTTATAGATAATATACCTATAATTGAGGGCTCCATAAAAGCATTTTTTTAAACCGATCAAAATAAGGACATACTTATAAAGTAACCAGGTTTTCTAGGCTAAATTTACATATTTTGCCAGTGTTTTAACTAAAAACACTGGCAAAACTAGTGTTTTAACTAAAAACTAGTAAATTTGAATCGTTTCTACAGCTATGTGCCCTAATCGTGGGTACATTCCTCAAAATTCTCAGAAACAAGCTTGCTTGCTTCTGACCCCATCTCGAAAAACAAAAACAAAATTCCTTTAGAGTCAACTCTGTTTGACTGCCTAGCTACATCTGTCCTCACAGCCCTAATTCATGGGAATAAATAGTACATCGACTCTGTGCATGTCGGACGCCCAGCTATGCATACGTATTATCTATGACCAGGCACACGTTCTTGCATGGCCCTAGCTACCCAGCACCGATGTGTGATTGTGTGTAACGTCAATAATAGCTCTGGTCCAGTTCCACCCCTTCGTCTTAACTTGAAAGTTGAGGGTTATATGTCCAAGTTAACAAAGAAAAAAAACTTCTAATAAATAAATTGCAAATTTTAAAATGTAATTTTTTTAGTAAAAAAGTGAAATTTTAAAAAAACTTTTTGACATGTGATGCAACAATAAGTAACTTTTCAAATTTAAGATGTTACAAAAACTTAAATTAACCAAATATCAAAGTTTCACAGACACAAGTCTAAAAATCTTGACTAATTTCAATGATAAATAGAGACTTGAGTTACAAAAAATTAAGTCCAATATACTTCAAACTTCTAAGTCCAAAATATCTTAATGAAAGCTTTCACTCAATCTACATGTATATAAAAATGTCTTGATGTCTTTGCTCCATCTCTCCACAATCCAACGGCATCTGTAAAATCAAAACACATGAGCGGAGGACCTTCAGTAGATATTTGCATGAGAACGTCCATACTTTTAATCTCCAAACAGTTTTTCAACTTGTTTTTTCGAATGTTTTGTGCACTGAAACCTCTTTCACATACTACAATGCTATAACATTGCAACTTGTGCCAAAGCAGGTAAGGTAGGATACTTAAGACGCCACCTTCATTTTTTCCAATGAAACTCCATGTGCCTTTGAGAGATTTCACTCTCCAATCAGATGCACCTTGTACCTTAAAGACATGGAACTCCTTTCTTAAATATCTTGCATCTATCATTACGTCAATCTGAGTTTCGTCTTGTAATGTGATAGCAATTCCATAATGTTAACCAGAAAACTTGATTTGTAACTGTGATCTAACTTCCAAAAATAATTGTGTTTGAAAATTAAGAGCTTGTGACGAAGGCAAAAGGGCGACAAGCATCACAGGCCCCACTTAGCTTAAGAAAATAATGTAGGGTTAATAAAACAACCCTCTACACATATGTAACTGATTACATACTACACAATAAAACAACCCTCTACACGTATGTAACTGATTACATATTACACAATACTCATGAGTCACGAGTGATGGACAGGTGGTGGCCTCAGTTTTTGAACATACATCAAATTTCCACCCGCCGGCAAGATAGCAATCATCATCATGAGACTCCATGGGCGAGCGGCGATAGTGGCCTACATGGAATTTTCACCCGCCAATAATAGCAAGACATCAATCATCAACATCAGACTCTAAAGCATCTCAGAAACATTCATCTAGAAGTTGGAACTTTTAACTTGGGGTATGGCATGTCCCATGGATCATCTCACTTTTATAGCAACATTACCCACCTGATTTCCATGTGGCTTTATCCTACTGGACAACCACCTTAACCCTAAACCCTTAAAGATATTGTCAAACCTTAGAAAACCCTCTCTTAAAAATATTATACCATGTAAAACCTTTGTAGTTAAATTTAGTGTTATGAAAAACCTTGAGCTCACCTATTCTTGTAAGAGATTTACTTTAGGTCTCAAATTATGCGATTTTTAAAAATTTTCAAATTTGATTTTTACAAGTGAGCTCCAAATATTTGCAGTTTTGTTATCTCACTGTTTGCAGGTTTTCTATGAACAGTGCCTTATTCCATGTAAGCATCACATGCATTCTGTTTTTTAAAATGTTATTTGATTAGTTATTTTAAATCCTAAGCATGTGTGTGCGCGTGCATGAAACATACACATTATATTTTAAATCCTATTTAAAACACACACACACACACACACACATACATATATATTTTAAATCCTAAAAACACACAAACACACATACATACATATATAATTTAAATCCTATAAAAACACACACCACACACACATATATATACGTTAATTGATTACTATGTTAATTAACATACACACATGCATGCATATATGTATGTTATGTGTTAATTTTGGCTTGATTAAATAATTTGTTAATTATCACACACATAAATATATATATGTTAACACACCAATAATGATTACGTTTTATATATCATAATGGAAAACACACACACACACACACACACACACACATATTTATTAGTTAACACACATACGTGCACGTACACACACACACATACATATTAATTAACACACACACACACACACACTGTACACACATACACATATGTTAATTAACACACACACACACACACATTGTACACACATACACATATGTTAATTAACACACACACTGTACACACATACATATATGCACACACACACACACACACAAAGTGACACATGCATAATTACATTGAATACATATAAATATAAGGGTGGATGTTGTTGCCAATCACATAGGTTCAACCATGGAGCTATGGAGGATGAAATCTCTCTGTGGTTGAGGAGGAAGAAGAAGAGAGAGCAAGTTGGCCACAACACAAGGTGATTGTATTATGAATGAATGAGAATGAGATGAATGAACCACCACAAGTACAATACCCTTTTATAGGCATTAAATCCTATCTTTTGATTCTAACCAAGAGGTTGTTCACACCTAGAGTATTCACACCAAGTTGGCTATAAACGTAATGATCGGATGCCCATATCGCCAATGTCACATGGTATTTTGGTGTATTATTTCAACACCCTCCCTTAACAAAATATCTGTGGTTACTATGATGTCAATGCTAGCTCTAGTTACTATTTATAAAGCTGTTTATCATGACCGTCCAAGTGCCCTGTTATGGCTCAACCTAACATCCCTTGAAACCAACAAGAGATTACTTGGTGAACCGCAACTGTCGTGAGGATTTTTCCAATAGTCAAGCTCGTAACCCTTCCAAGCTCTACAACTCCTTGAGAAGCAATTCCACTCTACCTCCTGAGTGTTGTCACACCGTCGCATTGCACTACGGGTACTCGTCCCTCTTCTCACCTCACTTCACTCACACACACTCACTAGCATGCATTAGGGAGATAGATTAGCAAGAGGATTAGCAAGAGTAAGACTCAATAGCACAATCGGAGAGTGTGTTGTATTATGAGAGAAATTCACTTATATTTATGGCCATAAGTGTTCACACTCACTTAATCAAGGTATTAGTGAATGTAATTTTTTGTTAATTGAGCAAAAATAGCTTGAATTAGAGAGTACCGTCGGAGGCGCAAATCAAGGGGCTTTCTCAATATGAAGCTTTGGCAAATAATAGCAAGTCTCCAATGGCATGACTGAATCCTCAATGGTCCAAGAACACAAATATTAATGCCAATTAATCATTGATTAGAAGAGGCAATTACTATTTGTAGTGTAGAAGAATGGGCGACTTGGAGCTTTCAATTGAAGCACATTAACAAACCTTATTCAAAAAGCCTTCAAGGGACACTCGTAGCAATATTTCTACTTGAGTTTTAATCTCATAATCATGAGATTAACACTTTTAATCATGCATTAATCTCACCTTTGGTAAACTGGCTTTTATGATGCACCCAGAGTCAAAGCGGTCGCTAGAAACCTTAATTCAAAAATCTGATCATGCAGGAGGATTTCTCACCCTCAAGAAATCCCCGAAAGAGCTGGTAATCTCTCCAATTATACTACATTAAAGTGACACATCGTTTTTGACAAGAACTATGTTTTTTTTTCAATCATCTTCTCCCAGTGATTTCGCGCGTGATTGTGCTCGATTGAGATGACTGGAGGGTGCACCTAAGAGTTGGGGAGAGGCCTGAAGTTGTAGCTTGAGAAATGGTTGAGTCTTTAAGGATAAATCAAGAATCCAATGGAAGGGGATAGAGCTGTGTTTTTGCAAGGAAGAGGGAAAAAATGGGTAATTTCTCACTAATCAAGATTAGGGAATGTGTTAATGAGTAGATTAAGCATTAATTTTTGAGAAGCATGGCTCTTATACCATATTGGAAATCACAAGTTCAATCATGGAGCTATGGAGGATGAAATCTCTTCATGGTTGAGGAGGAAGAAGAAGAGAAGAAAGAGAGAGCAAGTTGGGCACAAAACACAAGATGATTGTATTAATGAATGAGAATGAGATGAGTGAACCACCAAGTACAATACCCTTTTATAGGCATTACACCCTATCTTTTAACTCTAACTAATAGGTTGTTCAAACCTAAAGTATTCACACCAAGTTGGCTATAAATGCAGTAATGAGATGCCCATATCCCCAATGTCACATTGTATTTTGGGGTATTATTTCAACACCCTCCCTCAACAAAATAGTCATAGCTACTATGATGTCAATGCTAACTCTAGTTACTATTCACAAAGATCTTTATGATGACCATCCAAGTTCCCGTAGCTCTTACTCATGGTGGTTTACAATGCCAGTCAGTGATGACAGATGCTAGACATCTAGTTATGATTACATTTCACTTAGGATAGAGGGGTGACCATAGGTGGGGGCTGGCCTTGGATGGTTTAGAAAGCCACCTATGCCTTTTATAACATCAAGGCTATATAACAAACCCAAAAAAGTGCAAAAGCTTCAGATTTTGGGGGATGACCCGGGCAAAGAACCCTTGACTCAACACAAAATAGGAATTAGAAATAAAGAGAGAGTCCCCCCTTGTTGATGACCAATATGCTCATGAAGATCTTCTTGATGTATCTCGTAATGTCGATGTAGCTCTTGACCTTCTTTATGTCGATGTAGATCTTGATGTTGATGTAGCCCTTGGTCTTCTTCATCCTTGATTTCATTGTGTAATGAAATAGTCAAAGATGGATCATATTCTCAATGTGTTCATGAAGCCTGACATGATGCTAATACATATCCCTTTCACATGATAATGTGTTGAATTTGCTTAAAGAGTTCTTAGCCTTATCAATGGTCAGTGTCTTGCCCTTGTACAAGTGATTTATAAGCATGATAGATGAGGTACTGGCCTGAAGCATATAAGCTCAGAAATCCCATTGTCCCAAACAATGTGAATATAGATTTATACCCGAATTTGGATGAACAAACTGACCACTCAAATCAAGGAGAAAATCTTATTTGATGCTTTACAGAGGTTTAGCAACACTTGAATGTGACAAATGAACCATTAATGGCCCTAAAAACCTCAGATGATTAACATTAATCAAGGTATTAGTGAATGCAATTTTTTGTTAATTGAGCAAAAAAATAACATGAATTAGAGAGTACCGTGGGAGGGGCAAATGCCAATTAATCACTAATTAGTAGAGGCAATTTACTTTTTGTAGTGTAGAAGAATGGGCGATTTGGAGATTTTAATTGAAGCCCGTTAACAAATCTTATTCAAAAAGCCTTCAAGGGGCACTCATAGCAATATGTCTACTTGAGTTTTAAGCCCATAATCATGAGATTAACACTTTTAATCATGCATTAATCTCACCTTTGGCAAACTAGCTTTTATGATGCACCCAAAGTCGAAGCAGCCGCCGCTAGAAGCGTTAATTCAAAAATCTGATCATGCAAGAGGATTTCTCACCCTTGAAAAACCCCCGGACGAACTGGTAATCTGTCCAATTGTGCTACATTGAAGCGCTACAATGATTTTGCCCAAGAACTGCATTTGTTTTCAATCATTGTCTCCTGCTAATTTTGTCCAAGAACTGCATTTGTTTTCAATCATTGTCTCCTGCTAATTTTGCGCATGATTGTGCTCAATTGAGATGGCTGGAGGGTGCACCTAAGAGTTGGGGAGAGGCCTGAAGTTGTAGTTTGAGCAATGTCATTGAGTCTTTAAGGAGAAATCAAGAATCCAATGGAAGGGGATAGAGGTGTGTTTTTGTAAAGAAGAGGAAAAAAGAAAAAATGGGTAATTTATCACTAGTCAAAATTAGGGAATGTGTTGATGAGTAGAGATTAAGCATTAATTTCTGAGAAGCATGGCTTTGATACCATATTGGCAATCACAAGTTCAACCATGGAGCTATGGAGGACGAAATCTCTCCATGGTTGAGAGGAGGAAGAAGAAGAGAGAGCAAGTTGGGCACAACACAAGGTGATGGTATTATGAATGATTGAGAATGAGATGAATGAACCACCAAGTACAATACCCTTTTATAGGCATTAAACCCTATCTTTTGACTCTAACCAAGAGGTTGTTCTTCACACCTAGAGTATTCACACCAAGTTGGCTATAAACGTAATGACTGGATGCCCGTATCCCAAATGTCACATGGTATTTTAGTGTATTATTTCAACTCCCTCCCTCAAAAAAATATGCATGGCTACTATGATCTCAATGCTAGCTCTAGTTATTGTTTACAAAGCTATTTATGATGACCATCCAAGTCTCCAAAAGGTCTTACTCATGGTGGCTTACAATGCCAGCCAATCATGACAAATGCTAGACATCTAGTTATGATTACATTTCACTTAGGATAGAGGGGTGACCACCACAGGTGGGCTAGCCTTGGCTGGTTTAGGAAGCCACCTATGCCTTTTATAACATCAAGGCTATATAACAAACCCAAAAATTCCAAAAGATCCAGATTTTGGGGGACGACCCGGGTAGAGAATCCTTGTCTCAACATAAAATAGGAATTAGAAATAAAGGAAGAGTCCCCCCTTGTTGATGACCAATATGCTGATGAAGATCTTCTTGATGTAGCTCTTGATCTTCTTTATGTCAATGTAGATCTTGATGTTGATGTAGCCCTTGTTCTTCTTCGTCCTTGATTTCATTGTGTAATGAAATCCATGTAGGCAAAGATGGATCATATTCTCAATGTGTTCATGAAGCTTGACATGATGCTGATACATATCCCTTTCACATGATAATGCATTGAATCTACTTCAGGAGGTCTTAGCCTTATCAATGGCCAGTGTCTTTCCCTTGTACAAGTGATTTATGAGCATGATAGATGTGGTACATGAAGCATATAAGCTCAAAAATCCCATTATCCCAAACAATGTGAATATAGATTTATACCCGAATTTGGATTAACAAATGGACCACTCAAATCAGGGAGAAATTTGATGCTTTACATAGGTTTAGCAACACTTGAATGTGACATATGAACCATTAATGGCCCTAAAACCCTCAGATGATTAGCACTGATCAAGGTATTAGTGAATGTAATTTTTTGTTAATTGAGCCAAAAATACCTTGAATTAGAGAGTACCGTCGGAGGGGAAAATCAAGGGGCTTTCTCAATATGGAGCTTTGGCAAGTAATAGCAAGTCCCCAATGGTATGACTGAACCCTCAATGGTCCAAGGACACAAATTTTGGTCCAAGAACCAAACTTTGCTGTGGGGGGGACCCCATCCCACATGCGTCCCCCCCCCACATGCTCGCAAAGTTTGGTCACCATCGGACGATGTGGCTACGATGGCATCGGGAAGAGGGGGCGCTACTTGACTTTGCGAAGATCGTTCGATGGTGACCAAACTTTATGTCCCCCCCCCACATGCTCGTAAAGTTTGGTCACCATCATACGATGTGGGTACAATGTCATGGGGAAGAGGGGGTGCTATTTGGCTTTGCGAACATTATTCAATGGCGACCAAACTTTGCGAGCATGTGGGGTGGGGGCGCAAAGTTTGGTCCCCCCACATGCTCGTAAAGTGTGGCGTGTTAGGAATAGGAAAAGACATAAACAAACAAAACTTCTTTCCTTTACGACTCTTGATCTTTTGGGGCAAACAACACATTTAGAAACAAACTTAGCTACATTTTTATGCATAGTAGGCCAAAAGAAATCTCTCGTAACTATTTTCAAAGTAGATGATGCTCCTCTATGACCAACGAAAGGAGGTTGATGAGATTCTTGAATCATAGTTTGCCTAAATAGTTTAGTAATGCATAATCTCTTTTGGAAGAAAAGAAAACCGTAAAAGAATAATCGGGATATGGTAACCAGTCATTATCTTTCAACTTGTTATATACGTCAAAAAAATTAGATTCATTTTCATATATTCTCTTCATGTTATCAAAAGAGATGCCTTCAATAGTAGATATATTATTAATGGTAGGTCTCCTACTCAAAGCATTAGCCACATAACACTTTCAAGACCAGATGTATATTGAATAGCTGGCTAGAAATTTTGAATGAAAGATTCCCTTTTAATATGTTATTTGATATTAAAGATTGAGAAAGCAAGTGTTTGATACTTTGTTAATTTGTTTTAATGATAAACTCAGAGCCCATAAGATAATGTTTCCACATTTTTAATGCATGAACAACAACAATTAACTCTTTATCATAGGTGCTATATTTAAGCTCAGATGGATTCAATTTTTTACTTTCAAAAGAAATTGGGCGATTATCTTGCATAAGCACAACACCAATACCATCTCCACTAGCATCAGTCACACTACCATAAAGAATGGTCTAAGGAAATCTGCTAGTGTTAATACAGGTGCATGGGTAAGTGTGTTCTTAAGTGCATTAAAAGATTTTTCATGCATGTTAGTCCAAAGAAAAACTTAGTCTTTTTCAACAATTCACTCAAGTGATGTGCTTTATAAGCAAACTTTTTCACAAATCTTCTATAGTAAGAACATAAAAAGATTTTAACTCATGAATATCCTTTGGTCTAGGCCATGATCTAATGGTCTCTATCTTTTTAGGATCGACACAAATTCCTTTTACAGACACGATATATCCAAGGTATTTAATTTCTTTTTGAAAGAATTCACTCGTGTCTGGGTTGGCATAGAGTTAATTTTCTTTCAAAAGATTGAATAATATCTCTAGATGTTTCTTGTGTTCATCTTCGTCTTTGTCAAAAACTAAGATGTCATCAAAGAAAACAACTATAAAATTTTGGTGCTTCAAGAATATACGGTTTACCATGCGATTAAATGTAGCCGGTGCATTAGTAAGTCTAAAAGACATTGCTAAAAACTCATAATGACCCGTTTGCATGCAAAAAGCTATCTTATAAACATCTTCTTCAGCCGTTCTAGCCTGATGATAGCCTGACTTAAGGTCACTGACTTAAGGTCAATCTTGGAAAATACTTTGGCTCCTCTCAACTTATCTAAAGAGATCATCCCATGTGGAATAGGATATATATTCTTGAAAGTATTCTTATTTAAAGCTTGGTAGTCAATACACATGTGAAACCTTCCATTCTTCTTTTTGACAAGAAGAATAGGTACTCTATAACAAGGCCTAATAAGTTTCCTATCAAGTAGGTTCTCTATTTGAGATTGGATCTCTTTTTGCTCTAGAAAACTTACTCCCTAAGGAGCCCTACAAGGAGGAATAGTACCAGGGATAATGTCTGTCCAATGGTCTTCCAATTTAGAATTAAATAATCCAGGAGGTAGCTCATTCATAAAATAATCCGAAAATTGTGAGATGAATGGTTGGTGCAAGGTGTCCTTGGAAATTGTTTTAGAGGCAGAAACCTCATTAATCCATGACTAGATAAATCTTTTCCTTTATCCTTATAGCTTGCTTAGCTTGGGTATGGCTAAGGAGTGCACATTCACTAGATTCCCTTAATTCTTTTAAGCATACATTCTCACCATTGAATACAAAAGATATGACATGAGAATCATAATCAATGTGAGGGTTATGCTCTCAAGCCCGCACCTTTCTAGTTGCACCCCCTAGCATTCGTATGATGTTATTCTTTCACTTCCTTTGTGCAATTATACGTTGTTCCTTGAAAAGCAGTTTTGATTTTATATTTTAAAGGAGTGGCATTCAATTTAAGAGCATGCACAAGTTTTTTTGGAAATAAAGTCATGCATACTACCATCATCATGTAATATATTTACTTCCTTGCCCTTAATTTGTCCTTTTGTTTTTTAAAGCATATGAAGTGAAAATTGCTTTTCAATAGGTTTAGACATACCTGGATCATATGAGAGATCTTCGTTTTCGAAATTACCCTCTTGCTCGGGAGAGAAGTTGCCATCCTCTGGATCTGCTTCACCATCAATCATGAATTGACTTGTGTAATTATTCACTTCTTCTTCTTCTCCAGGCAATTGGGTGTTCTTTTTGTCGAGAATTGTAACATGTCATTACCACTCGAGGTACAAAATCTTGTTTCTTCTTTGCGTCATCGTTCTTGTTGTTGTTGTTGTTGTTGGCACCACGATTGTTATTGTTGTTTGAAGCAATACCCTTGGTATCATTAGTGTACCTGTCAAATTTAATAAACTTTCTAAATTTGTTAGCATGTCATTGAGAATCCTGTGGGGGTGGTCTAAATTTGTTAGCATGTCATTGAGAATCCTGTGGTGGTTTGTTGTCCTTTGGTACTCCATTCTTTCGCTCACAATTATGAAGAGACAATGAGGTTGGAACATATTGATCTCCGCTCAAAGAGTTGGCTTTAATCTAGCAATGAATTTGTGTTTTTGCTCCATTGTTCTCACTCGTTCAATGGCTTGGAGTTGGATGAGAACTTGCCAAAATTTGGCCACATATAGTTGTACAGTCTCTTTGTCAAGTTGACGAAGCATATCCCATTGTTGACGTGCTCTTGCTTTGTATTGAGGTGGCAAAAATTTCTTTTTGATGAGCTTTTGGAATTCTTTCCAAGTCCTAGGTCTTTCACGTCCTTACTTGATTGCATTCCATCACAATGACCAAATGATTTGCAGCACACTTGGCTTTGTCTTTCTCAGATAATTCTTCCTGAGAAAAAAAATTATCAAGTTTATTAATCCATGACAACACCGTTTTTGCATCCTTGCTACCCTCTTTGCTACCACAGGTAAAGCCATCACCAACAAGCAGTGGGATGCTTGAAGTCATGAGCCTATTCATGGGCGAACACAAGGATTCTGACCAATCCACTTGTAAGATATTCCACACATTGTCAATTTTCTCTCACAGGTTTTAATGAAGTAAAAGAGCACCTAGGGTGTGTACTCCAGGTATAATGAAGAGTAGACGTGTGTGTACTCCGTAGTACGATAATGCTAAGGTGCCTACAGTTGGGACAAACGCTTGTTCGAAGAGATGCCACCCTATGCACAGAAACCGTAGGAAGGTGAAATGGGGATGCAAGGGCATCCGCCTACCTATATATGTCGTCGTATCAAAGTTGTTCTTAATTCTTATGCATGTGGTCCCCAATAACGGTGTCACGCGTGAAAACGTCCCAAGTTTAGTCTTTGACGTGTTTTCTGCCGACCCGGTCCGAGCTGCTACAATGGCGTTAACATCCGAAGTTCGAACTTGTGAAAGTTACAAAGCTGCTCATAATCTTATAATCCTCGCTTCGTTGTCTTCTTTCTCGCTTCGTTGTCTTCTTTCTCGCTTAATCAATCACTCACTCTGCCTCAGCTTAATCAATCACTCTGCCTCAGTTTAATCGCTTCTTTCTCGCTTAATCAATCACTCTGCCTCAGTTTAATCGCCTCTTTCTCGCTTAATCAATCAATCACTCTGCCTCAGTTATGGGACACCATCACCACCATCACCATGGCCACCACCATGAAGAGCAGCAGCATCATGGACACCATGGCTATGCCGGCGCTCCTGCCGTTTACTATCCCCCTCCTCCCTCCGCGTACCCCCCACCAGCACCTCTGCCTTACGGCCATGGCGCCCCCGACCCTTACAACTACGCCATTCAGCCGGCTCCATACGGCGCCCCCTCCTTTGATCCTTACCGGCAGCAGCAGTTGAATCACGCCATCGCCGACCAGCATCGTCATGCCCGAAACGAGCACGCCGCAGAAGCGGGCGCAGTGGCTGCGGGAGCATTTGCTCTGGTATGTTCTTCCCCTTCTTCTAGGGTGTCTTGAATCTAGGGTTAGGGTTTACGTTTTCTCAATGGCGAATGAGTTTTCTGACTTTTCCTACGGCCCAAGGTCATGGTTTCTGATTGTTACTTGTAGTTGGATATTAAGATCCCGAGGGTCTAAATAGTTTGATGTAGTCAATTATTGCAATAGCAAGCCATGCACCGTTCTTAGGGTTAGGGTTTCTACCTTCTTGATGTTAATGGATGTTGTCATTCCTCTTATGTGCATCGTTTTAAGGTCGGTGTTTCGAAGTAGTATGAAAACCTAGGGTTACTGTGTGTCATGTTTAGGGTTAGAGGTTCTTGTTGTGTGATGTGGATGAGTGTTGTGATCCTGATGGCAGTATGAAGCACATGAAGCCAAAGTGGATCCAGCCCACGCAGGCAGGCACAAGCTTGAAGCAGAGATAGCAGGGGCAGCAGCTGTGGGCTCGGCAGCATACGCCTTCCATGAACACAAAGAGAAGAAGAAGGATGAGCACCTCATTGCCAGCCTTGGCGGCGGCCAAAGTCATCATGGCCATGGCCATGGCCATCACCACAAGCATGAAGAAAATCGCCATAAAAGCCATCACCACTTCTGGTGATATCATTGTCATGGAACATTAGCACCACCACTTTCTTTGTGTTGTTGGATTGTTTACGTTTTGGGTCTCTAATTATTTCTGACGCTGAGATTTCTATCTCAGCATATGGATTGTTATTTCATCAAGACTATCCTTTTTCTTTTTTTCTGTATAAATATTTTAAATTTGATTTCTTCACGTTATGCAGTCATGATGATGACTTGTTTTGCTGTGTGGATGTGAAATTTGGGAGATACTGTGCATTAGAGAGAAGAAATAAATTTCCGAAGCTCGCTCTCTCTACATGAAGTATATGTGTTCAAAGAGTCTACAGTATTTGAGAAACAACTTGACAAGCTTGTGAAAGTAACACATTGTGGAGGCCAAAAAAGTTGTTGATGATAAACCAGCCATGCTTGTATATGAAAAACGGTGTGTCTCAAGATTGAAGAAATTTGTGTGATTACACTAGCTCTGCAGCCATAAGATTTAAAGGATTGCAACCGAGTTACCTTAAGTATATGAGGAAACTGATGAGGAGTTTGATCCTAACATTGTACTTTTTTCCCTCTAAATGTTATAGTAAATTTTCAATTTGGATTTCCAAAAATCCCATTCAAGTAAACTATCTCAATTTTCAACGTCTTTATAAACCTTCTCTAACCTTCAAGTGATTGTCTGTAACAAGGAAGAATATCCTATGGAAAGAAGAAAGCTTTGCACATCAACTATATTCACAAAATCTTCCTCTAGTTATTTCTTTTTATTTTCCTGAATTAACATTAAAACTTTGGTTTGATATGGCTTATTCTTTCGCTCAAATGTCGTGTGCTTTCTTCTGCATGGGGAGCGGGGGGAGGGGGAAGAGGAGGAGGAAAACCTATCCCTTATTTTCAAGTGGAAGTGGCATGTGATTGAGAGTTCAACATTTCCTTACAGAATTATGCACTCATGCATCTTTTTAGTTATCCATTTTTGTTTTCTTCTTTATCATTTAAAATGTGCTTTGTTATTAACTCACGCAATAAAACTGGCGAATGACTTTACCATACTATGTAAAACTAATCATTATATTGTCTTGAGTAGACTAATCATTATATTCTTTAGTAGACTAATCATTATATTGTCTTGACTATAAATCATATAAATTTGCCACATTAGAATGTAAAATCCATTAGGTTAGCTTTATAATTTATTTTGAATGTGAACCAAGTGTTGATAGTGCACACCATTTGTGAGCTTATGTGCCGCATATTTGTGAGTCTTCAAGTAAAAATGGATGATTTTAAACACCTTTTTTAGAATCTTATCTTAACCTATGAATTTCAAAAATCCAATTGTATCAACAACTTTAAAGAGGAAATTGGATGAATTGAAAAGGTCATCATGATATCATGCAACTTTAGGGAGGCAAGAAAATTTGCAATGAAAAGTGGTTGAACTCATTTAAAATTAAGCTACAACCACATAGAGGTCAAGCAACTAGGGTTGGTAGATGTGTTTTGGAAAAGTTATCAAAAAAGTACGGAAAACATGTGTATCTTGGTTGCACTTTTGCATCATTGCATTGCCCAATATTCTCCACTTTAGGTTGGGATTGATATTCTCAATTTTTTGTTGGGTGATGGATGGAAGAGTGTGTATGCAAGTAGTATCAATAAAGTGTGAACTGCTTTGTGGGCCATGTTGGTCAAGGTCAAGGTAAAGTATACAATTTTGTGTTATTATAACTCCCATACATTTACACATGGTGCAAAACCCACATATTAGATAGGGTTATACACCATGATAGTGAGAGTGATTTTTGAGGGAGCTTGGTGGAAGGAGCTTTTCTTGGTTGTCCTCTCTCTCTACTTGAACTCTCTCTCTCTAACTATTGCCACCACCATCTCTGCCCACCACCACCCAGCCCAGCCCAGCCTAGGTCACCCTCCCTCTCTCTCTCTCTCTCTCTCTCCATGTCCCACCACCGCCCAGTCCATACTAACCTCTCTGTCCTTCTCCACTCCTCTCCCCTCCCCCTCTCTCTTCCCTCCCTTTCACTTTCCCACCCTCTCTCTCTCCTTCTCTCTCCTCTCCTTCTCTCCCTATCTCTCTCCCACCCTCCCTCTCTCTCCTTCTCCCACCCTCCCTCTCTCCTCTCTCTCTCTCTCCCTTCCTTCTCCCTCCTCTCCTTCTCCCACCCTCTTCCCTCTCTCCTCTCCCTCCCTCTCTTTCTCTCTCCCACCTCCCTCTCTCTCTTTCTCCTGCCCACCACCCTCTCTCACCTCTCTCCCTTCCTTTCTCTCTCCCACCCACCCTCCCTCTCTCTCTCTCTCATCTCTCCTAACCTCCCTCTCTCTCTCTCTCTCTCTCTCTCTCTCTCATCTCTCCTAACCTCCCTCTCTCTCCTCTCTCCCTTTCTTTCTTTCTCCCACCCTCCCTCTCTCTCCTCTCTCTCCCTCCCTTTCGCTCTCCCACCCTCCCTTCTCTCCTTCTCCCACCCTCTTCCCTCTCTCTCTCTCCTTGTCCCACCACTGCCCAGCCCACACTACCCTCTCTCCTTCTCCCAACCTCTTTCCTCTCCCCCTCTCTTCCCTCCATTTCACTCTCCCACCCTCTCTCTCTCTCCTTCTCTCTCCCTCCCTCCCTCTCTCTTCTTCTCCCACCCTCTTCCCTCTCCGTCTCTCTTCCCTCCCTTTCACTCTCCCACCCTCTCTCCCTCCCTCCCTCCCTCTCTCTCCTTGTCCCATTCTCCCTATACATAATCTCTTTATCCAGATGTTATTACATGTGGATGTTATTGCATATGGATGTTATTATATGTGTATGGTAATCCATGCCCTTTGCACGTGATTTCATAGCATTTAAAGCCTTTGCATGTGACGCCATATCTTTGCATGTGAGTACAATTAACAAGGTGAATAACTTCAAGATTTATACATACAAGCTATCTACTATGCCTTGCGTAAGAAGCAATGAAGAATGTAAATTTATTAAGATCAATAATTTTTCAATTATGATTGAGATCATGGCTTGATTATTTGAGAGGAAGCGAGAGAGAGAGAGAGAGAGAGAGAGAGAGAGAGAGAGAGAGAGAGAGAGAGAAGAACATGATGCTGTCAAACATACAATAAACCAATAATTTGATATAATTAATCATAGCAACAACAAATCCATAATTAATACAAAAGACATGGCGATCTATAGTTGAAACCACTTTATTCCAAAAAAAGGTTATTACATGTGCTTTTCAAGCTCTATCCGTTGATTTTTTTGAGACTTTGTTTTGAGTAGCACATAAAAAGTTATAGCTGTCCGATCAGAGCAGATTTTTCACTTTGGGAAGTTTTATTGGTTTCTTTCTTTTTTTTTGAAAATGATGTAGCCCAACCATCCGATCCATTCCAAATGAGCCGTATCAATATACCCCTTTCACTTCAATTCACATCGTATTGAGCCGAAAGATTTTCTTCCCAGCAGCAAAGACTTGCCCTCACTTTTGGAGCTGATCGCTTGGCTCAAATTAATGCTTCCCGCCGAGAGCCTTTCCTATTTCCTCTTTTGGACTACAATCTCACCTTTGATGTCTCTATATTTGTTTTGATCTAGGGAGATAGAGGGTGAGAGTTTGTTCCTGTTCCTTCTTTGGCATCGAGACCGCCTCCCCTTCTTCAACCTTTGGGTTTGAGACGTGACCAAAGATAACCTCCAACTTTGTGTCACAGTAGGACAAAAATTAGGCATGAACATTGTTTGTATTGATCCCGAAGAGGATGTACTGGAGGGTGTCTTGATGAAGATTTCATTGTGGTGTAGTAAACATATTTATTTGTGAATATTCAAGTGATTGGGTCATGATCTTATTTATAGAAATTATTTATGATTATGTTATGATCTTATTTTTCATATTAAAAAAGAGAGAAAGAGGGTGACAACAATGCATGTTGGGGTTTTGCAAAAATAAGGCATCATTCTCCTCTGTAGCAACGATGTTTATATATGTACAAACCAATAAAGAATTGACATTTTCTATGTTGTGTGGATGAATAAGGTAGTGAAGCGTTTGTAGCCTCAAGGATCTGTACGCAAAACATGAGTTAAGTAAGCTTTGTTGAGAAATGAGAAAGAAATATTAAGAGAGTGATTAAAGAGAAGGACATAAAGAGTGAGTGAGAGAGAAAGCACGACAGGGAGCAAGAGCAAAGAGAAGGGAAGAGAGGGAGGGAGGATAAAGAGCTTGAGCAAAGAAAGGTACTGAAAGAGTGAGAGGAAAAGATAGAGAGAGAGAGAGAGAGAGAGAGAGAGAGAGAGAGAGAGAGAGAGAGAACAAAGAGAAGGGTAGAGAGAGAGAGAGGGATAGAGAGAGAGAAGGAGATCCAAGAGAAGAGGAGGTAAGAGAAGGATAGAGAGAGAGATAAGGAGATACAAAAGAGAGAAGGATAGAGAGAGTTAGCAAAGAGAAGGGAAGAGAGAGAGGGAGGATAAAGAGCTTGAGCAAAGAAAGGGACTGAAAGAGTGAGAGAGAAAGGTAGAGAGGAAAGATAGAGGGAGTGAGCAAAAAAAGGGATTGAGAGAGAGAGAGAGAGAGAGAGAGAGAGAGAGAGAGAGAGAGAGAGAGAGAGAGAGAAGGGTAGAGAGAGAAGGAGGTGAGAGTGAGAAAAGAGATGGACTAAAGAGTTAGCAAAGAGAAGGATAGCGAGAGAGCGAGAGCGAGAGAGCGAGAGAGAGAGAGAGAGAGAGAGAGAGGGATAGATAGAGAGAGAAGGAGAGCCAAGAGAAGGATAGGAGGTAAGAGAAGGATAGAGAGAGAGAGAAGGAGATACAAAAGAGAGAAGGATAAAAAGAAGGGAAGAGAGAGAGAGAGAGAGAGAGAGAGAGAGAGAGAGAGAGAGAGAGAAGGGAAGAGAGAGAGAGAGAGAGAGAGAGAGAGAGAGCCAAGAGAAGGAGGGCATGAGAGTGAAAGGGAGGGAGAGAGAAGAGAGAGAGAGAGGGAGAGAAGGAGAGAGAGGGGTGAAAGGGAGGGAAGAGAGAGGGGAGGGAGAGAGAAGGAGAGAGAGGGGTGAAAGGGAGGGAGGGAAGAGAGAGGGGGAGGGAAGAGGGTGGGAGGAGGAGAGAGAGGGTGGTGTGGGCTGGGCGGTGTGGCTAGACAAGGAGAGAAAGAGAGGGAAGAGGGTAGAGAGGAGAGAGTGTTCAGATATCATGCTCAACTAGAGCTACGGCGGACATTGATGACCCGCCTGGGTGATAGCTTCCGTATCTACACCACTGGCATGCTTGGTCAGAAAGTTATGGGTGATATGCGGCCAGTGGGATGACAGGCTATGTGACAGCCGTTTTGGATTACTAGAGACTAGCATAGTTATAGCGCCAGCTCATTTAGTAGGGTTCACATTATGGACCGACCCTTATATGTTGTAGTAGTTGAGTACTAACCTATATAGTGTGTACTCTTATCTTTATGTTATATGTTGGTTGAGTAGAGAAGAAGAAGATAGAAGAAAATTCAGCTATCCATCTCTCTCTTATGTCTTGGTCTCTCTTGTGTGTGTGTGTTTGCTTGCTTGGGTTTGAAGCTCTCCCTCTCCCTCTCTCCCCCACATTCTCTTTATGGTATCAGAGCCTGGCTCGTGTGAGAGCTAAGGAGGCAAGCAAGAGGCAAGAACAAGCAAGGAAGGAAGCGGTACTACACGCGGTATTTTCGATAGTTTTCTGGAAGTTCTGTGGTAGAGAACTGTTTCTGCTTGAAATCTAGTTATTGCAGTACAGCAGTGCATTTTGGAAGTGCACACAAGGTTTGCACATGTATTGTTGATACTGGGTGTATGTACATGTACTCTGGTCACATTTGGTGACACACAAGCTGTGCTGAAGTACCGTTACTGTGCAGCAGTTACAGGAGATACTGTTGTATTACAGGTTGCATACAGAAGTTGTTTGTTTGCAAGTTATTTGATTGCTATAGGAAAACATATTTGACGGAATTATTCAGATTGTTAGTGAGAAGCTGGATAAGAATAATTTCCATGCCTAGAAATTCAGAATGACCAATTTCCTAATGGGTAAAGGATTTTGGGATTATGTAGAAGGAGACAATGAGGATCCTCCAGAGTTATCTGAGGAGAATGCCACTCTTGCATATATAAAGGCATTCAAGGATTGGAATCAGGGTGCAAGAAAAGTTATGTACTGGCTTTCAATTAGTGTCACAGATACTATGATAGGACACATACAGGATGCAAACACTCCAGCAGTTGCATGGCAAAATTTGGTTCAGATGTTCCAGACTAAAACAAAGTCAAGGAAGTTGCAGTTAAAGAAAGAGTTGCATACTGTGGAAAAGAAAAGCATGTCCACCATCAATGAATATGCCTTAAAGATCAAGGGCATTGTTGAATCCCTTGGGTCTATCAATGTATCAATGGAGGATGATGATTTGGTGAGTGTCTGTCTGAACGGGCTTGGCAAAGAGTACAAGCCATTCAAGACCTCCATTGCAGTTAGGGAGAATATTCTCAACTTTCGGGACTTGATATCTATGTTGATCATAGAAGAAAAGGCTTTAGGTGAGGATTCTTCTTCACAAAGCAAGAACACATCAGAACAAGACTTCTACTCTAATTCAGGTAGAGGCAGAGGTAGAGGCCGTGGTCGAGGCCAAGGTGGTGGCCGACAAGGAAATCAGAATTCTAGACAACAACAGTCCAATGATTCATAGTAGCAATCATACACAGGTAGAAGAGGCCAATCTAGAGGCAGGGGGAGCTGTGGTTGGCAGGGGGAGCCGTGGTTGGCAAAGAAATCAAAATGCAAATAGCATAGAGTGCTATTACTGTGGCAAACCAAGACACATGGCAAAGGACTACTAAAAAACAGCAAAATGACATTAAAAGTGGGAAGTTGCAGCAAGGCAACTATGCATCATCTAGCAAACATGGAGGTGATGACAGAAGTGAGCAACTGTTTGTGATGCAGCACATGCTTAGTTCCATAATAGGGGATGTGTCAAGATCTCAAGATATATGGTATGTGGATTCTGGCGCCTCTAACCACATGACCAGTCATGCTGAGTGGTTTAGAGATATGCAAAAAAATTAGAAAAACCAGGTTATGTAGAAACAAGTGATGATACTGCGCATCCCATTGCGCATGTTGGTAAAGTGCCATTGTCTATGTAGGATGGCAAAATGAAGTACTTGGCTAATGTACTTCATGTTCCGAATATTACAAAGAACCTGGCATCTATTTTTGAGCACGGTCTCTGCAAGGTTTAATCCTCAAGGATGCTTTGTGGAAGACGTCAAAAATAAGTGTCGCTTGGTTGCAAAGGGTAACAGAAATGGTAGGATGTTTACTTTGGATGTGAACATGCCTGAGATAAAGGCAGCCATGTTTGCGCATGGAACAGGTGTCATTGCAGATATTGACATATAGCACAAGCGCATTGGTCATGTGAATGTACAGCAGAGCTGAAGTCTATGCAGGTCCAAAATATTGTTGTAGGTTTGCCAAAGTTTAAGGTTAACGGTATGCATAAGGTATGTGAAGCATGCCAATTTGGTAAGGCTTTAGGTGAGGATTCTTCTTCACAAAGCAAGAACACATCAGAACAGGACTTCTACTCTAATCGAGGCCAAGGTGGTGGCCGACAAGGAAATCAGAATTCTAGACAACAACAGTCCAATGATTCATAGTAGCAATTATACGCAGGTGGAAGAGGCCAATCTAGAGGCAGGGGGAGCTAAAGAGGCCGAGGTGGTTGGCAAAGAAATCAAAATGCAAATAGCATAGAGTGCTATTACTGTGGCAAACCAAGACACATGGCAAAGGACTACTACAAAAAAGCAGAATGACATTAAAAGTGGGAGGTTGCAGCAAGGCAACTATGCATCATCTAGCACACATGGAGGTGATGATAGAAGTGAGCAGCTGTTTGTGATGCAGCACATGCTCAGTTCCATAATAGGTGATGACAGAAGTGAGGAGCTGTTTGTGATGTAGCACATGCTTAGTTCCATAATAGGGGATGTGTCAAGATCTCAAGATATATGGTATGTGGATTCTGGCGCCTCTAACCACATGACCAGTCATGCTGAGTGGTATAGAGATTTAAAGCCTTGGTCGAGAAGGAAAAAGGCATGCAAATAAAACGCCTAAGATCAGATGGTGGGGGAGAATATTTCTTCAATGAGTTCAGCGATTTCTTGAGAAAGCAGGGAATCAAGAGGTAGTTTACGTACAGGTACACTCCCCAACAGAATGGTGTTGCAGAAAGTAAAAATAGGCACATTGCAAAAGTAGCAAAAGTAAAAATAGGCACATTGCAAAAGTGGCACGTGTCTTGATGAAAAGAATATGCCACAACTTTTGGGCAGAAGTAGTAGCAACTACTGTGTACATTATGAACAGGACACTCACTATAGCTGTTCATGGTATGACTCCTGAATAGAAGTTTACAAGCATAAGACCGGATGTGTCTCACTTGAAAGTGTTTGGGTGTATTACATATGTACATATTCCTGATGAAGTGAGAACAAAGTTGGATCCAAAGGCAGAGAAATGCATCTTCATTGGTTATGCTATGGAGCAAAAAGGTTATAGATGTTATAACCCTACCACTCGTGAGATGCGAGTAAGCAGAGATGTTGTCTTCAATGAGATAAGTAGCTGGTATACACCAATAGTGAAGGCAACAGAAGATGCAAATGTAAGAAGTGCTGATGTTGCACCACATGTAGAGCAGCAATCATAGGTGCTGAGTGGGACCAGGGGAGTCCTCGAGCAGTGGATCCCATGTTAGCCCATGGTCAAGCAAGTTGAGGAATGATGTAGGTACACATGTATCACATAAAGGGAAGGAAAAGGTAGATCAACCTTTTGTGCCTGATCTGTCAGCAGGTCACTCATATGTGGATGGTGACTCTAGTGGCTCTAAGCAGAGCCTTGATGAGGAGCTTGGCATTCCGTATGTGGTTACTCCTAGTGTAAGGAGAACCAGGGCTGTTTTGAGGACACCTAGTAGTGTTCCAAGTGTACGCAGGTCTACGAGGGTTAGATACCATGTTGACAGGTTGAGATATGATGGATATACAACCCATCATTATGCTTACATGGTAAAAGCGATATAGAAGGCTGAGCCCACTTGCTTTTGAGCAGGCAATTGGAAATAAGAAATGGGAAGATACCATGGATGAGGAGATGGCAGCATTGGATGCAAATGCATGGATGCAAATGCAACATGGGAGTTAGTGCCTTTGCCTAAGGAAAAGAAGGCAATTGGATGTAAGTGGGTGTATAAAGTTAGGCACAATGTTGATGGTTCAGTGAGAGGATACAAGGCAAGATTGGTTGCCAAGGGCTTTGCGTAGACTTATGGCATAGACTATGAGGAGACATTCAGCCCGGTTGCAAGAATGGCAACTATGAGAGCTGTCAGTGCTATGGCTGCAAACAAAGGGTTGGTCTTTACATCAAATGGATGTAAAGAATGCTTTCTTCCATGGTGATTTGCAAGAAGAAGTATACATGATGCAGCCACCAAGTGTTATGAGAGTGATGCACATCCAATGGATTTTGTGTGCAGGTTACCCAAAGCCTTGTATGGCTTGAAGTAGGCACCGAGAGCATGGTCAAACAAGATCGGGGAGTATCTTGTTACCATTGGATTTCAGATATCCAATGGATTTTTCACTATATGTGAAAAAGATAGATAGAGGGATCATGCTATTAGTCATCTATGTGGATGACTTGATTCACTGGTGATAGTGATGTAGACATACATGATGTCAGGATGCTTTTGAAGCAGAAGTTTGAGATAAAGGATTTGGGTGAGCTAGGGTATTTCTTGGGCATAGAGGTGGTGAGATCACCTCATGGCATTTTGCTATTGTAGAGGTAATATGGCTTGGACATGTTGTCCAAGTATGGTATGACAGGCTGTAAGCCTATTTCAGTGCCATTGGAGTAGAATACAAAGCTTTCTGTAGATACAAGTGAGTTTTTGGAGGACTCCACTACATACAGGCGCATAGTGGGTAGTTTGATCTACATGACTATTACAAGGCCAAACTTGAGCTATGTTGTTGGACTTGTGAGTTAGTTTATGCAGGCCCCTACGAAGCCACACTTGGATGCGGCTAGACTGATCCTTAGGTACATAAAGGCCACAGTTGATTATGGACTTTTCTATGAGGCTAGTATAGAGATACAGTTGCATGGGTACACATATGCTAATTGGGCTGGCAGTATTGCAGATAGGAGATCTACCAGTGGTTTTATGTTCTCATTTGGGAGTGCTGTTGTGAGTTGGAGCAGTAAGAAGAAGCCAACAGTTGTCTTGTTGAGTACAGACACAGAGTACAAGGATGCTGCTATGGTAGCTTGTGAGGTAGATTGGTTTTTCAAAAGCTACTTGGTGACATGGGAGAGCCCGTGGGATAGGGCAGTTGTCATATATTGTGACAACATGAGCAGCATACAGTTGGCCAATAACCCAGTATATCATGCTAGAACAAAGCTCATTAAGGTGCATTATCACTTTGTGAGGGAGAAGGTTCTAGCACGAGATGTAGATCTGGTATATGTCAGCACAGAGGATCAGGTGGCTGATATCTTCATGAAGGCATTGGGCACAGAGAATCTCCATAGGTTTAGGACTTACTTGGAGAAATGTGTGGAGTTGAGCTTGAGGGGAAGTGTTGAGATATCAAGCTCAACTAGTGCTACGGCGGACATTGATGACCCGCCTGGGTGATAACTTTCGCATCTACACCACTGGCATGGTTGGTGAGATTATGGGTGATATGCGGCCAGTGGGATACAAGCTGTGCGTGACAGCAATTTTGGATTACTAGAGACTGGCATAGTTATAGCGCCAGCTCATTTAGTCAGGTTCACATTATGGACCAACCCTTATATGTTGTAGTAGTTGAGTAGTAACCCATATAGTGTGTACACTTATCTTTACGTTATGTTGGTTCAGTAGAGAAGAAGAAGATAGAAGAAAATTCAGCTATCCATCTCTCTTGTGTCTTGGTCTCTCTTGTGTGTGTGTGTTTGCTTGCTAGGGTTTGAAGCTCTCCCTCTCCCCCACATTCTCTTTAGAGAGAGGGAGGGTGGGAGAAGGAGAGAGGAGGATATAGCCCACCCACACTCTCTTTCCTAGAGAGAGTGAGACAGGGAAAGGGAGGGAAGAGAGAGAGGGGGAGGAGAGAGGGGGAGGGAAGAGGGTGGGAGAAGGAGAGAGAGGGTGGTGTGGGCCAAGCTGGGTGGTGGTGGTGGTAGCAATAGTTAGAGATTGTTCAAGTAGAGAGAGAGGGAAACCAAGAAACGCACCCTCTAAATCTCCCTCCAACCAAGCTCGCTCAGTGACCATCCCCCATGCTATTTGGATGAGAAAACTTGAAATTTATTTTCGAATCCTTTTTTAAAGAGTTGTTCTACACATAAGCACATTACATAAGTATGCATATAGAAATGCCCATGCTCAAGAGGGTTTACACAAGGTGGTGGGGCATCAATTGTTGCCCCACCATCCTATCACTAATAAGCCAAAAAGATCAACAAAATTTAGTGGTAGTAGCTTATAATTTTGAGAAATGTTTATTCAATACATCATCAAAGTTTTGAAAGTTCGTGAGAAGTTTGATAAATTGTAATTATGATATTCAATGGTATGTATGGTCCTTATGCTCCCTTCATAAGCTCCTTCACAAGCATTCATAGACAACAACCATGTCTATATAGTAGGTCCATGTAGTTGGGTAGGGAGTAGGGTAGCAAGTAGCATGGGCTGAGAGGAAGAATGAGCAGTGTTTTAAAAAAAACCCGAGTTTAGTATAGTTTGTAGCTGAATATTTTGAAAAATACCTTTAAATTTAAAACTTGAAGGTACAAATACCTCTAGATATTGAGAAGTTATAGAACAAAAACCTCTAGATTTTAAGATTTTTCTTTATAAATAATTCCACAATTTGTAGATAAAGGTTTCCACTTTTTGAGAAAATACTTTTTCTAACATTGATGTGGAGGACTTGGGGAAATTCTACATGAAAAGATGTGCAAGTGCATAAGTATATGTGAGGAAAATGTGATCATTGAACTCTCAATCACCTCACACGCAAAAGAAAGCACTCGATATTTGAGTGAAACAATAAACCCTATCAAACCATTTTTTTGTCAATTTATGAAAATGAAAAAAATGACTAGATTCTCGTCGATCGTAAGCTTTTTTGTAATTTTTTCTTGAATTGTTCATTTATAGATAATATACCTATGATTGAGGGCTCCATAAAAGCATTTTTTTAAATCGATCAAAATAAGGACATACTTATAAAGTAACCAGGTTTTCTAGGCTAAATTTACATATTTTGCCAGTGTTTTAACTAAAAACACTGGCAAAACTAGTGTTTTAACTTAAAACTAGTAAATTTGAATCATTTCTACAGCTATGTGCCCTAATCGTGGGTACAGTCCTCAAAATTATCAGAAACAAGCTTGCTTGCTTCTGACCCCATCTTGAAAAACAAAAACAAAATTCCTTTAGAGTCAACTCTGTTTGACTACCTAGCTACATCTGTCCTCACAGCCCTAATTCATGGGAATAAATAGTACATCGACTCTGTGCATGTCGGACGCCCAGCTATGCATACGTATTGTCTATGACCAGGCGCACGTTCTTGCATGGCCCTAGCTACCCAGCACCGATGTGTGATTGTGTGTAACGGCAATAATAGCTCTGGTCCAGTTCCACCCCTTCGTCTTAACTTGAAAGTTGAGGGTTATATGTCCAAGTTAACAAAGAAAAAAAATTTTCTAATAAATAAATTGCAAATTTTAAAATGTAAATTTTTTTAGTAAAAAAGTGAAATTTTAAAAAAAAATTTGACATGTGATGCAACAATAAGTAACTTTTCAAATTTAAGATGTTACAAAAACTTAAATTAACCAAATATCAAAGTTTCACAGACACAAGTCTAAAAATCTTGACTAATTTCAATGATAAATAGAGACTTGAGTTACAAAAAATTAAGTCCAATATACTTCAAACTTCTAAGTCCAAAATATGTTAATGAAAGCTTTCACTCAATCTACATGTATATAAAAATGTCTTGATGTCTTTGCTCCATCTCTCCACAATCCAATGGCATCTGTAAAATCAAAACACATGAGCGGAGGACCTTCAGTAGATATTTGCATGAGAACGTCCATACTTTTAATCGCCAAACAGTTTCTCAACTTGTTTTTTCTAATGTTTTGTGCACTGAAACCTCTTTCACATACTACAATGCTATAACATTGCAACTTGTGCCAAAGCAGGTAAGGTAGGATACTTAAGATGCCACCTTCATTTTTTCCAATGAAACTCCATGTGCCTTTGAGAGATTTCACTCTCCAATCAGATGCACCTTGTACCTTAAAGACATGGAACTCCTTTCTTAAATATCTTTCATCTATCATTACGTCAATCTGAGTTTCGTCTTGTAATGTGATAGCAATTCCATAATGTTTAACGAATGCATCTAATTCAAGTGCCCTATAGCTCTTCAACTCATTGGAAGAAGAAAACCCGAGGAACGAGGATATTAAAATTCTTCAAAATGGATGAACCAGAAAACTTGATTTGTAACTGTGATCTAACTTCCAAAAATAATTCTGTTTGAAAATTAAGAGCTTGTGACGAAGGCAAAAGGGCGACAAGCATCACAGGCCCCACTTAGCTTAAGAAAATAATGTAGGGTTAATAAAACAACCCTCTACACATATGTAACTGATTACATACTACACAATAAAACAACCCTCTACACGTATGTAACTGATTACATATTACACAATACTCATGAGTCACGAGTGATGGACAGGTGGTGGCCTCAGTTTTTGAACATACATCAAATTTCCACCCGCCGGCAAGATAGCAATCATCATCATGAGACTCCATGGGCGAGCGGCGATAGTGGCCTACATGGAATTTTCACCCGCCAATAATAGCAAGACATCAATCATCAACATCAGACTCTAAAGCATCTCAGAAACATTCATCTAGAAGTTGGAACTTTTAACTTGGGGTATGGCATGTCCCATGGATCATCTCACTTTTATAGCAACATTACCCACCTGATTTCCATGTGGCTTTATCCTACTGGACAACCATCTTAACCCTAAACCCTTAAAGATATTGTCAAACCTTAGAAAACCCTCTCTTAAAAATATTATACCATGTAAAACCTTTGTAGTTAAATTTAGTGTTATGAAAAACCTTGAGCTCACCTATTCTTTTAAGAGATTTACTTTAGGTCTCAAATTATGTGATTTTTAAAAATTTTCAAATTTGATTTTTACAAGTGAGCTCCAAATATTTGCAGTTTTGTTATCTCACTGTTTGCAGGTTTTCTATGAACAGTGCCTTATTCCATGTAAGCATCACATGCATTCTGTTTTTTAAAATGTTATTTGATTAGTTATTTTAAATCCTAAGCACGTGTGTGCGCAAGCATGAAACATACACATTATATTTTAAATCCTATTTAAAACACACACACACACACACACACACACACACACACACATATTTTAAATCCTAAAAACACACAAACACGCATACATACATATATAACTTAAATCCTATAAAAACACACACCACACACACATATATATACGTTAATTAATTACTATGTTAATTAACATACACACATGCATGCATATATATATGTTATGTGTTAATTTTGGCTTGATTAAATAATTTGTTAATTATCACACACATAAATATATATATGTTAACACACCAATAATGATTACGTTTTATATATAATAATGGAAAACACACACACACACACACACACATATTTATTAGTTAACACACATACGTGCACGTACACACACGCACATACATATTAATTAACACACATACGTGCACGTACACACATGCACATACATATTAATTAACACACACACACACACACTGTACACACATACACATATGTTAATTAACACACACACTGTACACACATACATATATGTTAATTAACACACACACACACACACACACACACACACACACACACACACACACACAAAGTGACACATGCATAATTACATTGAATACATATAAATATAAGGGTGGATGTTGTTGGCAATCACATAGGTTCAACCATGGAGCTATGGAGGATGAAATCTCTCTATGGTTGAGGAGGAAGAAGAAGAGAGAGCAAGTTGGGCACAACACAAGGTGATTGTATTATGAATGAATGAGAATGAGATGAATGAACCACCACAAGTACAATACCCTTTTATAGGCATTAAATCCTATCTTTTGATTCTAACCAAGAGGTTGTTCACACCTAGAGTATTCACACCAAGTTGGCTATAAACGTAATGATCGGATGCCCATATCGCCAATGTCACATGGTATTTTGGTGTATTATTTCAACACCCTCCCTTAACAAAATATCCATGGTTACTATGATGTCAATGCTAGCTCTAGTTACTATTTATAAAGCTGTTTATCATGACCGTCCAAGTGCCCTGTTATGGCTCAACCTAACATCCCTTGAAACACATCCAACAAGAGATTACTTGGTGAACCGCAACTATCATGAGGATTTCTCCAATAGTCAAGCTTGTAACCCTTGAGGTCTCCAAGCTCTACAACTCCTTGAGAAGCAATTCCACTCTACCTCCTGAGTGTTGTCACACCGCCGCATTGCACTACGGGTACTCGTCCCTCTTCTCACCTCACTTCGCTCACACACACTCACTAGCATGCATTAGGGAGATAGATTAGCAAGAGGATTAGCAAGAGTAAGACTCAATAGCATAATCGGAGAGTGTGTTGTATTATGAGAGAAATTCACTTATATTTATGGCCATAAGTGTTCACACTCACTTACATTGTGGGCGGATCGGGCACTTTAGGCTCATAAGAGGCCTAATGCTATTACAATGACTACTCTCATAATATATCTATGAAGTACATCACTTGGGACTTCATCCTAACTTGCTACCACATGCTCTTGAAATGGGAATTCCCATAAATACTCCATCACACCATCACGGGCGCCCGTCCAAGAAGTTGTAGCTTTAAGCACCATTGCTTTATATCTTAAATGTATGACCCGTTGGTGTATCTACCTTGACTCCTTGATGTAAGATAATGGTGGTAGTTCTTGTTAATCTTGGGAATGCGTTAACATTTTTCCCTTCCTGATGGCGATCGCGTCCTCATGATCGTGTTGAAGACCTTTATGTGTGGAGAATGGACAAGCTTTGTCGATGGCTTTCATGTTGATTGACATTCAATGGTCTTTAGTACCTCCAGAAGGAATAAGAGAGAAGAGAGGGAAGGATCTAGAGGAATGTAGACATTATCATCATAACGAGATGGTGATTCTTAGTTCCTCATTTGATTCATTGAAGTGACATTCATCATTTGAAGAAATTGGCCTTCGATGAAGTCCTTTTGTGTGGCAGGATTCTTGTCAAATGTTGTTGAGTAGGACCTATTCCTGCATGCTGCTTCCCATGTGCTATTTATGTTTTTAAGTATATTTAAGTTCTCTTAGAAAGAAGATATATATGAAGCATAGGAAGTGAGTCATATAGACTCTTATTGAACTGCTCTATGTCGAAGTAGCCACTTGTTTTGGTGAGGATTAAAAGAATTACATCGACTTGCGAGGCTAAAATAAATATCTACACTAAGGATTGAAGATCATTGATTTGTGAAGATGGTAGCATTGTTTGGAGAGGTTTGTAATTTGAAGAAAAATTCCAGGCGATGGATTACACCATTAACCAGCCTTTTGCCCACCATGGCCCCCCCATCCAAAGATATACCTGGAAGTTGTCGATGATGAGGCTTTAATGCAAATGCCCTCCAGTGCATGAGTATGGATATGTACTCATGGAGGAGTTGCTACATTCACTTAACCAAATATTATGGCTATTTAAGATCCTTGGGAGTTGCTTGTGATATTCTACCACTTCTAGGTAGGCCATATGTGTGACTTCCTTATGTTTGTGTTTTTTTTTAACTACCATCTTATAAGAAACAGGTTCTTGTGGCTACTCTCCTTTTTTAGATGAGAGATTTTTATGTCTACCACGTAGCTTCTGCACTTACACTGCACATCCAGAGGGGTGAAAAGAGAATTGTGAGTTTGTCTTTGATGCACTCATAAGTCTCTGTTTTGCAGACGTGGGAATTGATTCTTGAATTTTTGGCTCAAATGTTATCGAGGTGGTAGATAAGATTGCTGGTTGGTTACCATTGGGGTTGCTTGAACACATAAGCTCTTGTGTAGGTGTTGAATGCACGAGAGTGATTGAGTGACTTGCTTGGTGTTGCTTGGGTTGCCATTCTTATCGAGCTTTAGGTGAAGCTGTTGGGGTACCCAAATTTAATTGGCACCTTCATAGTAGCCTTGAGCAACGATTAGCTGCTTCTCCACCCACATTTTGATACCATTAAAATACCTTGATTTTTGTTGTCTTGGTGGATTTTTCTTTTTGGTTGAAGTGGGGGGTTTTGGGTTCTCCTTCACATTGGTTGGAACTGAGGCTGCAAGTTTGAGACTCATGGAGTGTTGGATAAAGCTATGCTTGAGCTGTGGTGATTTTATTAGAAAGTTCCAATCCAACTAGAATCCTAGGGATCTTTTCAGTAAGATATGTTGGAAGTTCTAACTCCTCCAAGGTCTCTTCCTCCCGTAAGCAATTGCATTGAGAATCATTTAATTTCTCCCATGACTCACATCATGAGTCCAAGAGTTTTATCCAAAGGATAAAGTCTCTAATAGTTTCGTTTCGCTCAATTGAATAGAGTTCTTTCATTGTACTCCACCGGGGGCAGTGTGGATTTCCAAAGGCTTCACATCTCTATTCAAACATTTGAATGAATTGAACAAGATCAGTTGTTCCATGGTATTTGCCCATAATTTTGGAGATCTGTACAGCCGTATTTTTGTATGTCACTAAGGCCGTATGTGAGTGCCCCCACGTAGTCCCTCTAATGTTGCCATGTCTGACACTATCAGTTGCTCCTTAATGAGCAAGCATACCTGTTTTTTTTTATTGCTTTTGGATTTTCTTACAACCCGTTATAGCCTCAAGAGGCCTAGAGTACTCTTCGTTATGTCAAACGAGTGTCCATTTGCCCTAATTAGCTGACTCTACATGCACATGAACCTTAGGGATATTTTCCTGAAAAAAGTGCATGCTAGTAACTTCCCAGATGGAAGAGGAGATCCTAAAAACTTATTTTCCATTATTGTCTTAAGATGAAAAAAAAGTTTTAAAATTTTTCCCTGTTTCGTAGCACGTTTGAGACTGTTCCAAAAGGAATTTGGAAAAACTCTGTATGAGGGAGTTGTAGTATTTTTGGACTACTACAACTTTGTCTCTATGAGTCGTTCGTGATTTTGTCGTTTAGATCCTCAAAAAGTAGCCTGAATATGCTTCGAAGTCGTTTTCGTGCAATTTTTTACGATTTTGTGCTTTTTGAGTTATTTTTTGCCTCGATTTTTGGGTTGAATTTTCAGGCTGTTGGTCGAAAGCCAAAACGATTGATTTTGACGAACAGCAAACAAATTTGAAGAGCTTAATATCGGGTTTTCGATGAGCACTAGAGCGCCCTCATCGGATTCACTGTTTAGAAGATACGAGCCTCCAAACAGGGGTGTTGTTTTTTGGCCAACGGACCCCCTTTCACGTCGTGAACCAGCAGGGTGCAGTACATTGTGAAGCGGACTTTATGAATTTTATCCCAAAAAAAATTGGACTGTTTCACATTGTGAAATGCTCAGGATTTCACGCTGTGAACCGCTTCACGAAAAAATTAAATTTGATTTTTTTTATATGAACCCTTAGGCCGTGAGAGTGCACAAAATGGTTCACGTGGACTATTTCAGGTCGTGAAATACTTAAGAGTTCACACCGATTTTTGATTTTTTTTTTACAGGGACTATTTCACGTCGTGAAACACTTAAGGGTTCACGTCGTGAACCGTTCAGGATGTGAACCGATTTTTTTTGGGGGGCATGAACCCTTAGGCCGTGAGACCTTAAGGCATGAGAGTGCAAAAAATAGTTCACGCGTGAACCTTTTTTTCAAAAAAAAAATTGGAGTCTAGTGGGGGAAATTCTAATTTCCTTGTTTGGGGGGAATTTTTTTGAATTTTAAATTAAGGAGATATGGGCATTTTCCCCAAAAAAAAGTAAGTGGGAACCAAAAAAAAGTAAGTGAGAACCAAAAGAAGTCAACCTTTTTATGACACCCCCTTACACCCTTCATAAATGAAAAGATGCAGGGGGGAAGAGAGCTTGAGCTCTTGCAAGCACACACACACACTCACAAAACCCTAATAGAGAACACACAAGGTGAGAGGCTGAAAATCTTCTTCTTCTCTACTCAACACTCAACACACCATATACAAGACTAAGAGTACACATAATATGAAAGGTACTCATTCAATACATACACGGGTTCTCTATAGTGTGAACCCGACTAAATAAGCTGGCGCTATAACTATGCCAGTCTCTAGAATGGCTGTCACACAGCCTGTCATCCCACTGGCCGCATATCTCCCATGATCTCACCAACCATGCCAGTGGTGTAAGTGTGGGGCCTATCCCCCAGGCGGGTCATCAGTGGCCACCGCCTCACTAGACGAGCTCGATATCTCAACACTCCCCCTCGAGCTCAACTCCATCTCATGTACACCAAGCAAAGCCCTGAATCTGCGGAGCTTCTCTGTACCCAATGCTTTGGTGAAGATGTCAGCTACCTGATCCTCTGTGCTGACATAAACAAGGTCAAGGTCTCCTGCCAAGACCTTCTCTCTGACGAAGTGGTAGTGGACCTCTATGTGCTTTGTACGAGCATGAAAGACTGGGTTCCTGGCCAACTGTATACTGCTAATGTTGTCACAGAAAATGACAACTTGTCTATCCACAAATAGACCCAAATCTGCAAGTAGCTTTCTCAACCAAGCTACCTCACATGCTGCCGTAGCAGCTCCTCTGTACTCGGCCTCTGTACTCGATAGAGCAACCGTAGGCTGCTTTTTGCTGCTCCAAGTCACAATAGCACTCCCCAAAGAAAACATGAATCCACTGGTAGATCTTCTATCTGAGATACTACCAGTCCAATCAGCATCTGTGTACCCATGTACACATATCTCTGTCCCAGTCTCATAGAATAGTCCACAATGCAAGGTAGACTTCACATACCTCAGTATGCGTCTCACTGCATCCAAATGTGGTTTCCGTGGAACCTGCATAAACTGACTCACCAACCCAACAGCATAGCTCAAATCTGGTCTGGTGATCGTCATGTAGATCAAACTTCCTACTATGCGCCTATACATAGTAGGATCCTCTAAGATCTCTCCTGAATCTACACTCAACTTGCCATTCTGATCTAATGGCATGGAAATAGGCTTACAGCCTGTCATACCATACTTGGACAACATGTCCAAGCCATACTGTCTCTGCAGTAATCCAATACCATGTGGTGACCTAATCACCTCAATGCCCAAGAAATATCTGAGCTCCCCCAGATCCTTCATCTCAAACTTCTGTCTAAGCAAGATCTTTACATCAAAGATCTCTGCATCATGGTCCCCCGTAATGATCAAGTCATCTACATAGATGACAACAAGCACAACCCCTCTATCACCATGTCTCACATACAATGAGAAATCTACATTGGCTACATGAAAGCCAATAGTGACAAGATATTCAGAAATCTTGTCAGACCATGCTCTTGGTGCTTGCTTTAAGCCATACAAGGCTTTCTTCAACCTGCAAACATGCTCGGGGTGACCCACATCCTCATAACCAGGTGGCTACAACATATACACCTCTTCTTGCAAATCCCCATGCAAGAATGCATTCTTTACATCCATCTGATGTAAAGACCATTGCTTTGACGCAGCCACTGCTATCACAACTCTCACCGTTGCCATCTTGGCAACTAGGCTGAAAGTTTCCTCATAATCAATCCCATATGTCTGCGCATATCCTTTGGCTACCAATCTAGCCTTGTACCTGTTTATGCTTCCATCACTGTTATGTTTAACTTTGTACACCCACTTGCATCCAATGGCTTTCTTGCCTTCAGGCAATTGCACTAAATCCCAAGTTTCATTTCCATATAGTGCATCCATCTCCTCATCCATAGCTTTCTCCCAACACACATTTCCAACAGCCTCATCAATGCATGTGGGCTCAACAACCTGCACAACCTTTGCCATATATGCATAGTGATGTGCCACATAACCATCATAGGTAAATCTCTGCACAGGATTTCTCACTCTCCCAGATCTTCGTAGCTTCTCATTCATGGCTTCCATAGCCTTCTTTACACCAGGTGTTCTCATAGCTGGGATCCCAAGCTCCTCATCAAGGCTCATATCTGAGCCACTAGACTCTCCATCAACATGAGAATGCCCTGCAAAAATGTCAGGCATACCAAGGGGCTCAACCACTTTCTCTTTTCCTTTACGTGATGTAGTAATCACATTTGCAGGGTTGGTCTTATGACGTAGCCTGCCACTCCATGGTCTATCAACAGACCCACTAGATGAGGACTCTCCTGGTCCACTCAAAGACTGTGATTGCTGACCTGCATTCTATGCAACCACACTTCCACTCACATCAGCCCCAACAGCTTCTTTTTCAGCAGCATACCAGCTGCTCATCTCATCAAACACAACATCCCTGCTTACCCTCAGCTCATGTGTAGCAGGGTTATAACACCTGTATCCCTTTTGCTCAAGGGAATATCCAATAAACACACATTTTTCAGCTTTCGGGTCCAGCTTAGTTCTCAGCTCATCTGGCACATGCACATATGCAATGCATCTAAAGACTTTCAGATGAGACAAATCTGGTTTTCTGCCAGTAAACTTCTCCTCTGGAGTTACATCATGTATGGCTGCGGTTGGAGTCCTGTTCATGATGTATACTGCTGTGGAAACAGCCTCAGCTCAATAGCAATGCGGCATATTCTTCTCTTCCATCAATGCTCGCGCAATCTCAGCAATGTGCCTGTTTTTTCGCTCAGCAACACCATTTTGCTGCGGAGTATATCTGCATGTAAACTGTCTCCGAATACCATTCTTCTTCAAAAATTCAGAGAACTCATTGGAGAAGTATTCTCCCCCTTCATCTGACCTTAGGCACTTGACATATTTCCCTGTTTACTTTTCAACCAAAACTCTGAAATTCTGAAAGTGAGTGAACACCTCACTCTTCTCCTTCATGAAATATACCCACACTTTCCTTGTGTGGTCATTAATGAAAGTCACATAATACCTGCAACCTCCCATAGATATGGTCTTCGTAGGACCCCATACATCTGAATGCACAACATCCAGTGCATTTCTGCTCACATATCTGTTACGTGGAAACACATGCTTTGTTTGCTTCCCAAATTGGCATGCTTCACATATTTTTTGCATACCTTCCACTTTAAATTTTGGCACCCCTGTCACAATTCCTTTTGTCTGCATAGACTTCAATCTCTGCACATTTACATGTCCAATCCTTTTATGCCATATGTCTGTGTCTGCAACAACTCCTGAACCATTTGCAAACATCGCAGCACTCATTTCAGGCATGTCTACATTCAATGTAAACATTCTGCCCACTCTGTTGCCTTTTGCAACCAACCTGCACTTGTCTTTAAAATCTTCAACATAACACCCATCAGGGTTAAACCGAACCTACAAACCCTGCTCAATCATCTGGCCAACTGAAACCAGATTCTTTGTTATGTTTGGTACATGAAGTACATCTGCAAGGTACTTCACTTTGCCATCCTGCATAGACAATGGCACATCTCCAACGTGGGCAATTGGATGAGCAGTGTCATCCCTTGTTTCCACAAAACCTGGTCTTTTCGGGTTTTTCATCTCCTTGAACCACTCCCCATGACTTGTCATATGGTTCGAAGCGCCTGAATCCACATACCATACATTATCTTTTTGTGCTGCATCAACATTTTCAGACATGGCATTCACAACATGCTGCATAACAAACAACCTTTCATTATCCTCATTATTTCTGCTTGAGGATGCATAGTTGTTTTGCTGCACTTTCCCATTTTGCATGTCAGCCTGCTTCTTATAACATTCTGACTGCACATGTCCAGGCTTACCACAATAATAGCATTCATGTGCATCATTATATTGCCTTTGCCAATTTCCACGGCCTCTTTGACTCCCCCTGCCTCTGAATTTGCCTCTTCCACCTGTGTGTTGTTGTTGTTGTTGTTGATTCTGGGACTGTTGTTGTTGCTGCTGCCTGCTGACCATAATTCTGATTACCTGTTGGGCCACCTCCTTGACCGTGTCCACGGCCTCCTCTACCTCGTCCTCTTCCTGAGCTCGTGTAGAAGGCCTGTTGCTCTGAACTGTTTTTGCTTTGTGAAGATTGTTGGTCTTCACCCAAGCTCTTCTCTTCGCATAGACACCAAATCTGTAAAGTTGGGAATGTTTTCCCGAGTCTGAATAGACGTCTTGAACGCCTTGTATTGTGGCCCGAGACCACGTAGACAGACTTCCACCTTATCATCATCATCTACTGACACACCAATAGATGCAAGGGATTCCACAATACCCTTTATCTTCAACGCATAGTCATTCATAGACATGCTCTTTTTCTCCACAGTATGAAGTTCATTCTTCAACTGTATCTTACGTGCCTTGGTATTTGTTTCATAAAGCTTTACCAAGGTGTCCCACGCCTCCTTGGGGGACTTGGCATCCTGAATGTGCCCAATCATGGTGTCCTGTATACTAATGGAAAGCCAATACATAACCTTCCTGGCTCCTTGGTTCCAATCTTTAAACTCTTTCACATCTGCAGCAGTCGGATTTATATCCGGTATCTCCGGTGCCTCTTCATGCTCACCTTCTATGTAGTCCCAATAGCCTTTTCCCATCAGGAAATTCATCAACCTGAACCTCCAAGCATGGAAGTTATTCTTGTCAAGCTTCTCAGCCACAATCTGAGTTATCCCATCATTTGACATCTTGCCAAACACACAATTTTACCAGAAACTGCACTCTGGTTTTTCTGCACAAACTGCTGTATTTTCTACACAGCGGTACTGTAGTACTCTCAAATGTCACAACCAGTGACTTCAATGTGCATACATACACCCAATGGCTTGTAGACCTCTTTGCAGCACCCACAGTGTCTGCACAGTTAATCTGTCTTCCTGCAATTCTTAAAACAGAGTTCTGCAGAGAATCGATGACTTACCCGCAGTGCTCGAAATCGCCTGACTTCTGAAAAACGGAGGTCCAGACGAGCCCGAAACACGTTTTCGGCCTGGAAATTGTAGTCCAAAGGATTGTATAGTTGCCCTATAGCTTTACTCCCGTGAAGAAAGCTCCTCAATCAGAGACCGTTTGCCGGTGCCTCCCGTAGAGCTCCCGACAAGGGTGTAGTCACCAACACAAATAGGGAAGAGTAGTAGAAGCTCTTACCCTCGTACCGCTTCCTGTGGTTCTCTTGCTTGCAGCTCAGCCCTTAGCACGAACCAGGCTCTGATACCATGAAAAGATGCAGGGGGGAAGAGAGCTTGAGCTCTTGCAAGCACACACACACACTCACAAAACCCTAATAGAGAACACACAAGGTGAGAGGCTGAAAATCTTCTTCTTCTCTACTCAACACTCAACACACCATATACAAGACTAAGAGTACACATAATATGAAAGGTACTCAACCAATACATACACGGGTTCTCTATAGAGTGAACCCGACTAAATGAGCTGGCGCTATAACTATGCCAGTCTCTAGAATGGCTGTCACACAGCCTGTCATCCCACTAGCCGCATATCTCCCATGATCTCACCAACCATGCCAGTGGTGTAAGTGTGGGGCCTATCCCCCAGACGGGTCATCAGTGGCCACCGCCTCACTAGACGAGCTCGATATCTCAACAATAAATGACCCCCAAAATGGACAATTTGATAACTCATAGGCATCTAATCATTGAATGCTCACTAGCCATAATGAGTTAAGTAAAAAAGTGATTAAAAATTAATCAAAGATTAATCTTTTCACTAATCTTTCCCTCTTTTATACTAATGAAGGACTCTAATTAACTACTAATCCCTAATTAATTCATACAATTGAGTACATCATTGGATAGAGCAAGGGAATGCTAAGCTATGTGTATCAATAAATGTGTAAATCAATCTAAAATAGGAGATTAATTAGACTCTTAATTTTGGTCTCTTCTTTTAAGGTAAAATTAAGCAAAAGAGAGTTAAATTCATCCAATTGATGAAGAAATTAATGTAATTAGGTGTTTTAAAGCATGTAGATGCTCTCAAAACACTCAAAACACTAATTTCAACTACTTACATGATCAATTTAACACATTTCATAAATTTTTTACCTCTTGAATAAAATTAATCACCACCCTTAATAACAAAAACTAGTCCATTAAGAGAAATTAGTCGAATTCAAGGGTTTTTTGATGGTTTTGAGAATTTTTTTTCAATGATTAAGCTACTTCTAATGCTTGCTAACACTCTAATGCAAATATTTTTAACAAAAAAACAAACAAATTAAGCTAAAATTAATGATTTTAGTTCTATGTTTAACACTAAAGAGAGCTAACATTCACTAAAAATTGTATTCTATTACATTGTTTGATGCAATGGATGCAAAAACCAAGCGGTTGTTCTTCACACCTAGAGTATTCACACCAAGTTGGCTATAAACGTAATGAATGGATGCCCGTATCCCCAATGTCACATGGTATTTTAGTGTATTATTTCAACTCCCTCCCTCAAAAAAATATGCATGGCTACTATGATCTCAATGCTAGCTCTAGTTATTGTTTACAAAGCTGTTTATGATGACCATCCAAGTCTCCGAAAGGTCTTACTCATGGTGGCTTACAATGCCAGTCAATCATGACAAATGCTAGACATCTAGTTATGATTACATTTTACTTAGGATAGAGGGGTGACCACCACAGGTGGGCTAGCCTTGGCTGGTTTAGGAAGCCACCTATGCCTTTTATAACATCAAGGCTATATAACAAACCCAAAAATTCCAAAAGATCCAAATTTTGGGGGACGACCCGGGTAGAGAATCCTTGTCTCAACATAAAATAGGAATTAGAAATAAAGGAAGAGTCCCCCCTTGTTGATGACCAATATGCTGATGAAGATCTTCTTGATGTAGCTCTTGATCTTCTTTATGTCAATGTAGATCTTGATGTTGATGTAGCCCTTGTTCTTCTTCGTCCTTGATTTCATTGTGTAATGAAATCCATGTAGGCAAAGATGGATCATATTCTCAATGTGTTCATGAAGCCTGACATGATGCTGATACATATCCCTTTCACATGATAATGCATTGAATCTACTTCAGGAGGTCTTAGCCTTATCAATGGCCAGTGTCTTTCCCTTGTACAAGTGATTTATGAGCATGATAGATGTGGTACATGAAGCATATAAGCTCAAAAATCCCATTATCCCAAACAATGTGAATATAGATTTATACCCGAATTTGGATTAACAAATGGACCACTCAAATCAGGGAGAAATTTGATGCTTTACATAGGTTTAGCAACACTTGAATGTGACATATGAACCATTAATGGCCCTAAAACCCTCAGATGATTAGCACTAATCAAGGTATTAGTGAATGTAATTTTTTGTTAATTGAGCCAAAAATACCTTGAATTAGAGAGTACCGTCGGAGGGGAAAATCAAGGGGCTTTCTCAATATGGAGCTTTGGCAAGTAATAGCAGGTCCCCAATGGTATGACTGAACCCTCAATGGTCCAAGGACACAAATTTTGGTCCAAGAACCAAACTTTGCTGTGGGGGGGACCCCACCCCACATGCGTCCCCCCCCCCACATGCTCGCAAAGTTTGGTCACCATCGGACGATGTGGCTACGATGGCATCAGGAAGAGGGGGCACTACTTGACTTTGCGAAGATCGTTCGATGGTGACCAAACTTTACGTCCCCCCCCACATGCTCGTAAAGTTTGGTCACCATCATACGATGTGGGTACAATGTCATAGGGAAGAGGGGGTGCTATTTGGCTTTGCGAACATTATTCAATGGCGACCAAACTTTGCGAGCATGTGGGGTGGGGGCGCAAAGTTTGGTCCCCCCACATGCTCGTAAAGTGTGGCGTGTTAGGAATAGGCAAAGACATAAACAAACGAAACTTCTTTCCTTTACGACTCTTGATCTTTTGGGGCAAACAACACATTTAGAAACAAACTTAGCTACATTTTTATGCATAGTAGGCCAAAAGAAATCTCTCGTAACTATTTTCAAAGTAGATGATGCTCCTCTATGACCAACGAAAGGAGGTTGATGAGATTCTTGAATCATAGTTTGCCTAAATAGTTTAGTAATGCATAATCTCTTTTGGAAGAAAAGAAAACCGTAAAAGAATAATCGGGATATGGTACCAGTCATTATCTTTCAACTTGTTATATACGTCAAAAAAATTAGATTCATTTTCATATATTCTCTTCATGTTATCAAAAGAGATGCCTTCAATAGTAGATATATTATTAATGGTAGGTCTCCTACTCAAAGCATTAGCCACATAACACTTTCAAGACCAGATGTATATTGAATAGCTGGCTAGAAATTTTGAATGAAAGATTCCCTTTTAATATGTTATTTGATATTAAAGATTGAGAAAGCAAGTGTTTGATACTTTGTTAATCTGTTTTAATGATAAACTCAGAGCCCATAAGATAATGTTTCCACATTTTTAATGCATGAACAACAACAATTAACTCTTTATCATAGGTGCTATATTTAAGCTCATATGGATTCAATTTTTTACTTTCAAAAGAAATTGGGCGATTATCTTGCATAAGCACAACACCAATACCATCTCCACTAGCATCAGTCACACTACCGTAAAGAATGGTCTAAGGAAATCTGCTAGTGTTAATACAGGTGCATGGGTAAGTGTGTTCTTAAGTGCATTAAAAGATTTTTCATGCATGTTAGTCCAAAGAAAAACTTATAGTCTTTTTCAACAATTCACTCAAGTGATGTGCTTTATAAGCAAACTTTTTCACAAACCTTCTATAGTAAGAACATAAAAAGATTTTAACTCATGAATATCCTTTGGTCTAGGCCATGATCTAATGGTCTCTATCTTTTTAGGATCGACACAAATTCCTTTTACAGACACGATATATCCAAGGTATTTAATTTCTTTTTGAAAGAATTCACTCGTGTCTGGGTTGGCATAGAGTTAAATTTCTTTCAAAAGATTGAATAATATCTCTAGATGTTTCTTGTGTTCATCTTCGTCTTTGTCAAAAACTAAGATGTCATCAAAGAAAACAACTATAAAATTTTGGTGCTTCAAGAATATACGGTTTACCATGCGATTAAATGTAGCTGGTGCATTAGTAAGTCTAAAAGACATTGCTAAAAACTCATAAAGAGCCGTTTGCATGCAAAAAGCTATCTTATAAACATCTTCTTCAGCCATTCTAGCCTCTGACTTAAGGTCACTGACTTAAGGTCAATCTTGGAAAATACTTTGGCTCCTCTCAACTTATCTAAAGAGATCATCCCATGTGGAATAGGATATATATTCTTGAAAGTATTCTTATTTAACGCTTGGTAGTCAATACACATGTGAAACCTTCCATTCTTCTTTTTGACAAGAAGAACAGGTACTCTATAACTAGGCCTAATAAGTTTCCTATCAAGTAGGTTCTCTATTTGGGATTGGATCTCTTTTTGCTCTAGAAAACTTACTCCCTAAGGAGCCCTACAAGGAGGAATAGTACCAGGGATAATGTCTGTCCAATGGTCTTCCAGTTTAGAATTAAATAATCCAGGAGGTAGCTCATTCATAAAATAATCCGAAAATTGTGAGATGAATGGTTGGTGCAAGGTGTCCTTGGAAATTGTTTAAGAGGCAGAAACCTCATTAATCATGACTAGATAAATCTTTTCCTTTATCCTTATAGCTTGCTTAGCTTGGGTATGGCTAAGGAGTGCACATTCACTAGATTCCCTTAATTCTTTTAAGCATACATTCTCACCATTGAATACAAAAGATATGACATGAGAATCATAATCAATGTGAGGGTTATGCTCTCAAGCCCGCACCTTTCTAGTTGCACCCCCTAGCATTCGTATGATGTTATTCTTTCACTTCCTTTGTGCAATTATATGTTGTTCCTTGAAAAGCAGTTTTGATTTTATATTTTAAAGGAGTGGCATTCAATTTAAAGGAGTGGCATTCAATTTTATATTTTAAAGGAGTGGCATTCTATTTTAAAGGAGTGGCATTCAATTTAAGAGCATGCACAAGTTTTTTTGGAAATAAAGTCATGCATACTACCATCATCATGTAATATATTTACTTCCTTGCCCTTAATTTGTCCTTTTGTTTTTTAAAGCATATAGGTGAAAATTGCTTTTCAATAGGTTTAGACATACCTGGATCATATGAGAGATCTTCATTTTCGGAATTACCCTCTTGCTCGGGAGAGAAGTTGCCATCCTCTGGATCTGCTTCACCATAAATCATGAATTGACTTGTGTAATTATTCACTTCTTCTTCTTCTCCAGGCAATTGGGTGTTCTTTTTGTCGAGAATTGTAACATGTCATTACCACTCGAGGTACAAAATCTTGTTTCTTCTTTGCGTCATCGTTCTTGTTGTTGTTGTTGTTGTTGGCACCACGATTGTTATTGTTGTTTGAAGCAATACCCTTGGTATCATTAGTGTACCTGTCAAATTTAATAAACTTTCTAAATTTGTTAGCATGTCATTGAGAATCCTGTGGGGGTGGTCTAAATTTGTTAGCATGTCATTGAGAATCCTGTGGTGGTTTGTTGTCCTTTGGTACTCCATTCTTTCGCTCACAATTATAAGCTAAAGAGATTGCTATGAAGAGACAATGAGGTTGGAACATATTGATCTCCGCTCAAAGAGTTGGCTTTAATCTAGCAATGAATTTGTGTTTTTGCTCCATTGTTCTCACTCGTTCAATGGCTTGGAGTTGGATGAGAACTTGCCAAAATTTGGCCACATATAGTTGTACAGTCTCTTTGTCAAGTTGACGAAGCATATCCCATTGTTGACGTGCTCTTGCTTTGTATTGAGGTGGCAAAAATTTCTTCTTGATGAGCTTTTGGAATTCTTTCCAAGTCCTAGGTCTTTCACGTCCTTACTTGATTGCATTCCATCACAATGACCAAATGATTTGCAGCACACTTGGCTTTGTGTTTCTCAGATAATTCTTCCTGAGAAAAAAAATTATCAAGTTTATTAATCCATGACAACACCGTTTTTGCATCCTTGCTACCCTCTTTGCTACCAGCAGGTAAAGCCATCACCAACAAGCAGTGGGATGCTTGAAGTCATGAGCCTATTCATGGTGGGCGAACACAAGGATTCTGACCAATCCACTTGTAAGATATTCCACACATTGTCAATTTTCTCTCAGAGGTTTTAATGAAGTAAAAGAGCACCTAGGGTGTGTACTCCAGGTATAATGAAGAGTAGACGTGTGTGTACTCCGTAGTACGATAATGCTAAGGTGCCTACAGTTGGGACAAACGCTAGTTCGAAGAGATGCCACCCTATGCATAGAAACTGTAGGAAGGTGAAATGGGGATCCGCCTACCTATATATGCCGTCGTATCAAAGTTGTTCTTAATTCTTCCTCCAGTTATTTATTTTTATTTTCCTGCATTAACATTAAAACTTTGGTTTGATATGGCTTATTCTTTCGCTCAAATGTCATGTGCTTTCTTTTGCATGGGGAGCGGGGGGAGGGGGAAGAGGAGGAGGAAAACCTATCCCTTATTTTCAAGTGGAAGTGGCATGTGATTGAGAGTTCAACATTTCCTTACAGAATTATGCACTCATGCATCTTTTTAGTTATCCATTTTTGTTTTCTTCTTTATCATTTAAAATGTGCTTTGTTATTAACTCACACAATAAAATTGGCGAATGACTTTACCATACTATGTAAAACTAATCATTATATTCAATATTGTCTTGAGTAGACTAATCATTATATTGTCTTGACTATAAATCATATAAATTTGCCACATTAGAATGTAAAATCCATTAGGTTAGCTTTATAATTTATTTTGAATGTGAACCAAGTGTTGATAGTGCACACCATTTGTGAGCTTATGTGCCCATGGAATGCATATTTGTGTAGTGATTTTAAACACCTTTTGTAGAATCTTATCTTAACCTATGAATTTCAAAAATCCAATTGTATCAACAACTTTAAAGAGGAAATTGGATGAATTGAAAAGGTCATCATGATATCATGCAACTTTAGGGAGGAAAGAAAATTTGCAATGAAAAGTGGTTGAACTCATTTAAAATTAAGCTACAACCACATAGAGGTCAAGCAACTAGGGTTGGTAGATGTGTTTTGAAAAAGTTATCAAAAAAGTACGGAAAACATGTGTATCTTGGTTGCACTTTTGCATCATTGTATTGCCCAATATTCTCCACTTTAGGTTGGGATTGATATTCTCAATTCTTTGTTGGGTGATGGATGGAAGAGTGTGTATGCAAGTAGTATCAATAAAGTGTGAAGTGCTTTGTGGGCCATGTTGGTCAAGGTCAAGGTAAAGTATGCAATTTTGTGTTATTATAACTCCCATACATTTACACATGGTGCAAAACCCACATATTAGATAGGGTTATACACCATGATAGTGAGAGTGATTTTTGAGGGAGCTTGGTGGAAGGAGCTTTTTTTGGTTGTCCTCTATCTACTTGAACTATCTCTCTCTAACTATTGCCACCACCATCTCTGCCCACCACCACCCAGCCCAGCCCAGCCTAGGTCACCCTCCCTCCCTCTCTCTCTCTCCGTGTCCCACCACCGCCTAGTCCATACTACCACCCTCTCTGTCCTTCTCCCCCCCTCCTCTCCCCTCCCCCTCTCTCTTCCCTCCCTTTCACTCTCCCACCCTCTCTCTCTCCTTCTCTCTCCTCTCCTTCTCTCCCTATCTCTCTCCCACCCTCCCTCTCTCTCCTTCTCCCACCCTCCCTCTCTCCTCTCTCTCTCCCTTCCTTCTCCCTCCTCTCCTTCTCCCACCCTCTTCCCTCTCTCCTCTCCCTCTCTCTCTTTCTCTCTCCCACCTCCCTCTCTCTCTTTCTCCTTCCCACCACCCTCTCTCACCTCTCTCTCTTCCTTTCTCTCTCCCACTCTCCCTCTCTCTCTCTCTCTCTCTCTCTCTCTCATCTCTCCTAACCTCCCTCTCTCTCCTCTCTCCCTTTCTTTCTTTCTCCCACCCTCCCTCTCTCTCCTCTCTCTCCCTCCCTTTCGCTCTCCCACCCTCCCTTCTCTCCTTCTCCCACCCTCTTCCCTCTCTCTCTCTCCTTGTCCCACCACTGCCCAGCCCACACTACCCTCTCTCCTTCTCCCAACCTCTTTCCTCTCCCTCTCTCTTCCCTCCATTTCACTCTCCCACCCTCTCTCTCTCTCTCCTTCTCTCTCCCTCCCTCCCTCTCTCTCCTTCTCCCACCCTCTTCCCTCTCCGTCTCTCTTCCCTCCCTTTCACTCTCCCACCCTCTCTCCCTCCCTCCCTCCCTCTCTCTCCTTGTCCCATTCTCCCTATACATAATCTCTTTATCCAGATGTTATTACATGTGGATGTTATTGCATATGGATGTTATTGCATATGGATGTTATTATATGTGTATGGTAATCCATGCCCTTTGCACGTGATTTCATAGCATTTAAAGCCTTTGCATGTGATGCCATATCTTTGCATGTGAGTACAATTAACAAGGTGAATAATTTCAAGATTTATACATACAAGCTATCTACTATGCCTTGCGTAAGAAGCAATGAAGAATGTAAATTTATTAAGATCAATAATTTTTCAATTATGATTGAGATCATGGCCTAATTATTTGAGAGGAAGCGAGAGAGCGAGAGAGAGAGAGAGAGAGAGAGAGAGAGAGAGAGAGAGAAGAGAGAAGAACATGATGCTGCTATTCCAAACATACAATAAACCAAGAATTTGATATAATTAATCATAGCAATAACAAATCCATAATTAATACAAAAGACATGGTGATCTATAGTTGAAACCACTTTATTCCAAAAAAAGGTTATTACATGTGCTTTTCAAGCTCTATCCATTGATTTTTTTGAGACTTTGTTTTGAGTAGCACATAAAAAGTTATAGCTGTCCGATCAGAGCAGATTTTTCACTTTGGGAAGTTTTATTGGTTTCTTTCTTTTTTTTGAAAATGATGTAGCCCAACCATCCGATCCATTCCAAATGAGCCGTATCAATATACCCCTTTCACTTCAATTCACATCGTATTGAGCCGAAAGATTTTCTTCCCAGCAGCAAAGACTTGCCCTCACTTTTGGAGCTGATCGCTTGGCTCAAATTAATGCTTCTCGCCGAGAGCCTTTCCTATTTCCTCTTTTGGACTACAATCTCACCTTTGATGTCTCTATATTTGTTTTGATCTAGGGAGATAGAGGGTGAGAGTTTGTTCCTGTTCCTTCTTTGGCATCGAGACCGCCTCCCCTTCTTCAACCTTTGGGTTTGAGACGTGACCAAAGATAACCTCCAACTTTGTGTCACAGTAGGACAAAAATTAGGCATGAACATTGTTTGTATTGATCCCGAAGAGGATGTACTGGAGGGTGTCTTGATGAAGATTTCATTGTGGTGTAGTAAACATATTTATTTGTGAATATTCAAGTGATTGGGTCATGATCTTATTTATAGAAATTATTTATGATTATGTTATGATCTTATTTTTCATATTAAAAAAGAGAGAAAGAGGGTGACAACAATGCATGTTGGGGTTTTGCAAAAATAAGACACCATTCCCCTTTGTAGCCAACGATGTTTATATACGTACAAACCAATAAAGAATTGACATTTTCTGTATGTGTGGATGAATAAGGTAGTGAAGCGTTTGTAGCCTCAAGGATCTGTACGCAAAACACGAGTTAAGTAAGCTTTGTTGAGAAATGAGAAAGAAATATAAAGAAGTGATCAAAGAGAAGGACATAAAGAGTGAGTGAGAGAGAAAGCACGACAGGGAGCAAGAGCAAAGAGAAGGGAAGAGAGAGAAAGAGCTTGAGCAAAGAAAGGTACTGAAAGACTGAGAGAGAAGGGTAGAGAGGAAAAGATAGAGAGAGTGAGCAAAAAAAAGGAGAGAGAGAGAGAGAGAGAGAGAGAGAGAGAGAGAGAGAGAGAGAGAGAGAGAGAGAGAGAGAAGGAGATCCAACAGAAGAGGAGGTAAGAGAAGGATAGAGAGAGAGAGATAAGGAGATACAAAAGAGAGAAGGATAGAGAGAGTTAGCAAAGAGAAGGGAAGAGAGAGAGGGAGGATAAAGAGCTTGAGCAAAGAAAGGGACTGAAAGAGTGAGAGAGAAGGGTAGAGAGGAAAGATAGAGGGAGTGAGCAAAAAAAGGGATTGAAAGAGAGAGAGAGAGAGAGAGAGAGAGAGAGAGAGAGAGAGAGAGAGAGAGAGAGAGAGAGAGAAGGGTAGAGAGAGAGGGAGGTGAGAGTGAGCAAAGAGATGGACTAAAGAGTTAGCAAAGAGAAGGATAGCGAGAAGAGAGAGAGAGAGAGAGAGAGAGAGAGAGAGAGAGAGAGAGAGAGAGAGAGAGAGAGAGAGAGAGAGGGATAGAGAGAGAGAGAAGGAGAGCCAAGAGAAGGATAGGAGGTAAGAGAAGGATAGAGAGAGAGAGAAGGAGATACAAAAGAGAGAAGGATAAAAAGAAGGGAAGAGAGAGAGAGAGAGAGAGAGAGAGAGAGAGAGAGAGAGAGAGAGAGAGCCAAGAGAAGGAGGGCGTGAGAATGAAAGGGAGGGAGAGAGAATCGAGAGAGAGGGAGAGAAGGAGAGAGAGGGGTGAAAGGGAGGGAAGAGAGAGGGGAGGGAGAGAGAAGGAGAGAGAGGGGTGAAAGGGAGGGAGGGAAGAGAGAGGGGGAGGGAAGAGGGTGGGAGGAGGAGAGAGAGGGTGGTGTGGGCTGGGCGGTGTGGCGAGACAGGGAGAGAAAGAGAGGGAAGAGAGTCGAGAGGAGAGAGTGTTGAGATATCAAGCTCAACTAGTGCTACGGCGGACATTGATGACCCGCCTGGGTGATAGCTTCCGCATCTACACCACTGGCATGGTTGGTCAGAAAGTTATGGGTGATATGCGGCCAGTGGGATGACAGGCTATGTGACAGCCGTTTTGGATTACTAGAGACTGGCATAGTTATAGCGCCAGCTCATTTAGTAGGGTTCACATTATGGACCGACCCTTATATGCTGTAGTAGTTGAGTACTAACCTATATAGTGTGTACTCTTATCTTTATGTTATGTTGGTTGAGTATAGAGAAGAAGAAGATAGAAGAAAATTCAGCTATCCATCTCTCTCTTATGTCTTGGTCTCTCTTGTGTGTGTGTGTTTGCTTGCTTGGGTTTGAAGCTCTCCTCTCTCCCCCACATTCTCTTTATGGTATCAGAGCCTGGCTCGTGTGAGAGCTAAGGAGGCAAGCAAGAGGCAAGAACAAGCAAGGAAGGAAGCGGTACTACACGGGGTATTTTCGATAGTTTTCTGGAAGTTCTATGGTAGAGAACTGTTTCTGCTTGAAATCTAGTTATTGCAGTGCAGCAGTGCATTTTGGAAGTGCACACAAGGTTTGCACATGTATTGTTGATACTGGGTGTATGTACATGTACTCTGGTCACATTTGGTGACACACAAGCTGTGCTGAAGTACCGTTGCTGTGCAGCAGTTACAGGAGATACTGTTGTATTACAGGTTGCATACAGAAGTTGTTTGTTTGCAAGTTATTTGATTGCTACAGGAAAACATATTTGACGGAATTATTCAGATTGTTAGTGAGAAGCTGGATAAGAATAATTTCCATGCCTAGAAGTTCAGAATGACCAATTTCCTAATGGGTAAAGGATTTTGGGATTATGTAGAAGGAGACAATGAGGATCCTCCAGAGTTATCTGAGGAGAATGCCACTCCTGCATATATAAAGGCATTCAAGGATTGGAATCAGGGTGCAAGAAAAGTTATGTACTGGCTTTCAATTAGTGTCACAGATACTATGTTAGGACACATACAGGATGCAAACACTCTAGCAGTTGCATGGCAAAATTTGGTTCAGATGTTCCAGACTAACACAAAGGCAAGGAAGTTGCAGTTAAAGAAAGAGTTGCATACTGTGGAAAAGAAAAGCATGTCCACCATCAATGAATATGCCTTAAAGATCAAGGGCATTGTTGAATCCCTTGGGTCTATCAATGTATCAATGGAGGATGATTTATTTGGTGAGTGTCTGTCTGAATGGGCTTGGCAAAGAGTACAAGCCATTCAAGACCTCCATTGCAGTTAGGGAGAATATTCTCAACTTTCGGGACTTGATATCTATGTTGATCATAGAAGAAAAGGCTTTAGGTGAGGATTCTTCTTCACAAAGCAAGAACACATAAGAACAAGACTTCTACTCTAATTCAGGTAGAGGCAGAGGTAGAGGCCGTGGTCGAGGCCAAGGTGGTGGCCGACAAGGAAATCAGAATTCTAGACAACAACAGTCCAATGATTCATAGTAGCAATCATACACAGGTAGAAGAGGCCAATCTAGAGGCAGGGGGAGCCAAAGAGGCTGAGGTGGTTGGCAAAGAAATCAAAATGCAAATAGCATAGAGTGCTATTACTGTGGCAAACCAAGACACATGGCAAAGGACTACTAAAAAAAAAGCAGAATGACATTAAAAGTGGGAAGTTGCAGCAAGGCAACTATGCATCATCCAGCAAACATGGAGGTGATGACAGAAGTGAGCAACTGTTTGTGATGCAGCACATGCTTAGCTCCATAATAGGGGATGTGTCAAGATCTCAAGATATATGGTATGTGGATTCTGGCGCCTCTAACCACATGACCAGTCATGCTGAGTGGTTTAGAGATATGCAAAAAAATAGAAAAACCAGGTTATGTAGAAACAAGTGATGATACTGCGTATCCCATTGCGCATGTTGGTAAAGTGCCATTGTCTATGTAGGATGGCAAAATGAAGTACTTGGCTAATGTACTTCATGTTCCGAATATTACAAAGAACTTGGCATCTGTTGGACAGATGGTTGAGCAAGGCAACTATGCATCATCTAGCAAACATGGAGGTGATGATAGAAGTGAGCAGCTATTTGTGATGCAGCACATGCTTAGTTCCATAATAGGTGATGACAGAAGTGAGCAACTATTTGTGATGTAGCACATGCTTAGTTCCATAATAGGGGATATGTCAAGATCTCAAGATATATGGTATGTGGATTCTAGCGCCTCTAACCACATGACCAATCATGCTGAGTGGTATAGAGATTTAAAGCCTTGGTCGAGAAGGAAAAAGGCATGCAAATAAAACGCCTAAGATCAGATGGTGGGGGAGAATATTTCTTCAATGAGTTCAGCGATTTCTTGAGAAAGCAGGGAATCAAGAGGTAGTTTACGTACAAGTACACTCCCCAACAGAATGGTGTTGCAGAAAGTAAAAATAGGCACATTGCAAAAGTAGCAAAAGGAAAAATAGGCACATTGCAAAAGTGGCACGTGTCTTGATGAAAAGAATATGCCACAACTTTTGGGCAGAAGTAGTAGCAACTACTGTGTACATTATGAACAGGACACTCACTATAGTTGTTCATGGTATGACTCCTGAACAGAAGTTTACAAGCATAAGACCGGATGTGTCTCACTTGAAAGTGTTTGGGTGTATGACATATGTACATATTCCTGATGAAGTGAGAACAAAGTTGGATCCAAAGGCAGAGAAATGCATCTTCATTGGTTATGCTATGGAGCAAAAAGGTTATAGATGTTATAACCCTACCACTCGTGAGATGTGAGTAAGCAGAGATGTTGTCTTCAATGAGATAAGTAGCTGGTATGCACCAATAGTGAAGGCAACAGAAGATGCAAATGTAAGAAGTGCTGATGTTGCACCACATGTAGAGTAGCAATCATAGGTGCTGAGTGGACCAGGGGAGTCCTCGAGCAGTGGATCCCATGTTAGCCCATGGTCAAGCAAGTTGAGGAATGATGTAGGTACACATGTATCACAGAAAGGGAAGGAAAAGGTAGATAACCCTTTTGTGCCTGATCTGTCCAGCAGGTCACTCATATGTGGATGGTGGCTCTAGTGGCTCTGAGAAGAGCCTTGATGAGGATCTTGGCATTCCGTATGTGGTTACTCCTAGTGTAAGGAGAACCAGGGCTGTTTTGAGGACACCTAGTAGTGATCCAAGTGTACACAGGTCTACGAGGGATAGATACCATGTTGACAGGTTGAGATATGATGGATATACAACCCATCATTATGCTTACATGGTAAAAGCGATACAGAAGGCTGAGCCCACTTGCTTTTGAGCAGGCAATTGGAAATAAGAAATGGGAAGATACCATGGATGAGGAGATGGCAGCATTGGATGCAAATGCAACATGGGAGTTAGTGCCTTTGCCTAAAAGAAGGCAATTGGATGTAAGTGGGTGTATAAAGTCAAGCACAATGTTGATGGTTCAGTGAGAGGATACAAGGCAAGATTGGTTGCCAAGGGCTTTGCATAGACTTATGGCATAGACTATGAGGAGACATTCAGCCCGGTTGCAAGAATGGCAACTATGAGAGCTGTCAGTGCTATGGCTTCAACAAAGGGTTGATCTTTACATCAAATGGATGTAAAGAATGCTTTCTTCCATGGTGATTTGCAAGAAGAAGTATACATGATGCAGCCACCAGGTGTTATGAGAGTGATGCACATCCAGATTTTGTGTGCAGGTTACCCAAAGCCTTGTATGGCTTGAAGCAGGCACCGAGAGCATGGTCAAACAAGATCGGGGAGTATCTTGTTACCATTGGATTTGAGATATCCAATGTAGATTTTTCACTATATGTGAAAAAGACAGATAGAGGGATCATGCTATTAGTCATCTATGTGGATGACTTGATTATCACTGGTGATAGTGATGTAGACATACATGATGTCAGGATGCTTTTGAAGCAGAAAATTGAGATGAAGGATTTGGGTGAGCTATGGTATTTCTTGGGCATAGAGGTGGTGAGATCACCTCATGGCATTTTGCTATTGTAGAGGCAGTATGGCTTGGACATGTTGTCCAAGTATGGTATGACAGGCTGTAAGCCTATTTTAGTGCCATTGGAGTAGAATACAAAGCTTTCTGCAGATACAGGTGACTTTTTGGAGGACTCCACTACATACAGGCGCATAGTGGGTAGTTTGATCTACATGACTATTACAAGGCCAAACTTGAGCTATGTTGTTGGACTTGTAAGTTAGTTTATGCAGGCCCCTACGAAGCCACACTTGGATGCGGCTAGACTAATCCTTAGGTACATAAAGTCCACAGTTGATTATGGACTTTTCTATGAGGTTGGTATAGAGATACAGTTGCATGGGTACACATATGCTGATTGGGCTGGCAATATTGCAGATAGGAGATCTACCAGTGGTTTTATGTTCTCATTTGGGAGTGCTATTGTGAGTTGGAGCAGTAAGAAGAAGCCAACAGTTGTCAAGTACAGAGACAGAGTACAAGGATGCTGCTATGGTAGCTTGTGAGGTAGATTGGTTTTTCAGAAGCTACTTGGTGACATGGGAGAGCCCGTGGGATAGGGCAGTTGTCATATATTGTGACAACATGAGCAGCATACAGTTGGCCAATAACCCAGTATATCATGCTAGAACAAAGCTCATTAAGGTGCATTATCACTTTGTGAGGGAGAAGGTTCTAGCAGGAGATGTAGATCTGGTATATGTCAGCACAGAGGATCAGGTGGCTGACATCTTCATGAAGGCATTGGGCATAGAGAATCTCCATAGGTTTAGGGCTTACTTGGAGAAATGTGTGGAGTTGAGCTTGAGGGGAAGTGTTGAGATATCAAGCTCAACTAGTGCTACGGGCGGACATTGATGACCCGCCTGGGTGATAACTTCCGCATCTACACCACTGGCATGGTTGGTGAGATTATGGGTGATATGCGGCCAGTGGGATACAGGCTGTGCGTGACAGCGATTTTGGATTACTAGAGACTGGCATAGTTATAGCGCCAGCTCATTTAGTCAGGTTCACATTATGGACCAACCCTTATATGTTGTAGTAGTTGAGTACTAACCCATATAGTGTGTACACTTATCATATAGTGGTTGAGTAGAGAAGAAGAAGATAGAAGAAAATTCAGCTATCCATCTCTCTTGTGTCTTGGTCTCTCTTGTGTGTGTGTTTGCTTGCTAGGGTTTGAAGCTCTCCCTCTCCCCACATTCTCTTTAGAGAGAGGGAGGGTGGGAGAAGGAGAGAGGAGGATATAGCCCACCCACACTCTCTTTCCTAGAGAGGGTGAGAGAGGGAAAGGGAGGGAAGAGAGAGAGGGGGAGGGAAGAGGGTGGGAGAAGGAGAGAGAGGGTGGTGTGGGCCAAGCTGGGTGGTGGTGGTGGTAGCAATAGTTAGAGAGAGATTGTTCAAGTAGAGAGAGAGGGAAACCAAGAAACGCACCCTCTAAATCTCCCTCCAACCAAGCTCGCTCAGTGACCATCCCCCATGCTATTTGGATGAGAAAACTTGAAATTTATTTTTGAATCCTTTTTTAAAGAGTTGTTCTACACATAAGCACATTACATAAGTATGCATACAGAAATGCCCATGCTCAAGAGGGTTTACACAAGGTGGTGGGGCATCAATTGTTGCCCCACCATCCTATCACTAATAAGCCAAAAAGATCAACAAATTTTAGTGGTAGTAGCTTATAATTTTGAGAAATGTTTATTCAATACATCATCAAAGTTTTGAAAGTTCGTGAGAAGTTTGATAAATTGTAATTATGATATTCAATGGTATGTATGGTCCTTATGCTCCCTTCATAAGCTCCTTCACAAGCATTCATAGACAACAACCATGTCTATATAGCAGGTCCATGTAGTTGGGTAGGGAGTAGGGTAGCAAGTAGCATGGGCTGAGAGGAAGAATGAGCAGTGTTTTAAAAAAAACCCGAGTTTAGTATAGTTTGTAGTTGAATATTTTGAAAAATACCTTTAAATTTAAAACTTGAAGGTACAAATACCTCTAGATATTGAGAAGTTATAGAACAAAAACCTCTAGATTTTAAGATTTTTCTTTATAAATAATTCGACAATTTGTAGATAAAGGTTTCCACTTTTTGAGAAAATACTTTTTCTAACATTGATGTGGAGGACTTGGGGAAATTCTACATGAAAAGATGTGCAAGTGCATAAGTATATGTGAGGAAAATGTGATCATTGAACTCTCAATCACCTCACACGCAAAAGAAAGCACTCGATATTTGAGTGAAACAATAAACCCTATCAAACCATTTTTTTTGTCAATTTATGAAAATGAAAAAAATGACTAGATTCTCGTCAATTTATGAAAATTTTTTTGTCAATTTATGAAAATGAAAAAAATGACTAGATTCTCGTCGATCGTAAGCTTTTTTGTAATTTTTTCTTGAATTGTTCATTTATAGATAATATACCTATGATCGAGGGCTCCATAAAAGCATTTTTTTAAACTGATCAAAATAAGGACATACTTATAAAGTAACCAGGTTTTCTAGGCTAAATTTACATATTTTGCCAGTGTTTTAACTAAAAACACTGGCAAAACTAGTGTTTTAACTAAAAACTAGTAAATTTGAATCGTTTCTACAGCTATGTGCCCTACTCGTGGGTACATTCCTCAAAATTCTCAGAAACGAGCTTGCTTGCTTCTGACCCCATCTCGAAAAACAAAAACAAAATTCCTTTAGAGTCAACTCTGTTTGACTGCCTAGCTACATCTGTCCTCACAGCCCTAATTCATGGGAATAAATAGTACATCGACTATGTGCATGTCGGACGCCTAGCTATGCATACGTATTGTCTATGACCAGGCGCACGTTCTTGCATGGCCCTAGCTACTACCCAGCACTGATGTGTGATTGTGTGTAACGGCAATAATAGCTCTGGTCCAGTTCCACCCCTTTGTCTTAACTTGAAAGTTGAGGGTTATATGTCCAAGTTAACAAAGAAAAAAAAAACTTCTAATAAATAAATTACAAATTTTAAAATGTAATTTTTTAGTAAAAAAGTGAAATTTTAAAAAAAACTTTTTGACGTGTGATGCAACAATAAGTAACTTTTCAAATTTAAGATGTTACAAAAACTTAAATTAACCAAATATCAAAGTTTCACAGACACAAGTCTAAAAATCTTGACTAATTTCAATGATAAATAGAGACTTGAGTTACAAAAAATTAAGTCCAATATACTTCAAACTTCTAAGTCCAAAATATCTTAAGGAAAGCTTTCACTCAATCTACATGTATATAAAAATGTCTTGATGTCTTTGCTCCATCTCTCCACAATCCAATGGCATCTGTAAAATCAAAACACATGAGCGGAGGACCTTCAGCAGTAGATATTTGCATGAGAACGTCCATACTTTTAATCTCCAAACAGTTTCTCAACTTGTTTTTTCTAATGTTTTGTGCACTGAAACCTCTTTCACATACTACAATGCTATAACATTGCAACTTGTGCCAAAGCAGGTAAGGTAGGATACTTAAGACGCCACCTTCATTTTTTCCAATGAAACTCCATGTGCCTTTGAGAGATTTCACTCTCCAATCAGATGCACCTTGTACATTAAAGACATGGAACTCCTTTCTTGAATATCTTTCATCTATCATTACGTCAATCTGAGTTTCATCTTGTAATGTGATAGCAATTCCATACTGTTTAACGAATGCATCTAATTCAAGTGCCCTATAGCTCTTCAACTCCTTGGAAGAAGAAAACCCAAGAGGAACGAGGATATTAAAATTCTTCAAAATGGATGAACCAGAAAACTTGATTTGTAACTGTGATCTAACTTCCAAGAATAATTGTGTTTGAAAATTAAGAGCTTGTGACGAAGGCAAAAGGGCGACAAGCATCACAGGCCCCACTTAGCTTAAGAAAATAATGTAGCGTTAATAAAACAACCCTCTACACATATGTAACTGATTACATACTACACAATAAAACAACCCTCTACACGTATGTAACTGATTACATATTACACAATACTCATGAGTCACAAGTGATGGACACGTGGTGGCCTCATTTTTTGAACATACATCAAATTTCCACCCGCCAGCAAGATAGCAATCATCATCATGAGACTCCATGGGCGAGCGGCGATAGTGGCCTACATGGAATTTTCACCCGCCAATAATAGCAAGACATCAATCATCAACATCAGACTCTAAAGCATCTCAGAAACATTCATCTAGAAGTTGGAACTTTTAACTTGGGGTATGGCATGTCCCATGGATCATCTCACTTTTATAGCAACATTACCCACCTGATTTCCATGTGGCTTTATCCTACTGGACAACCACCTTAACCCTAAACCCTTAAAGATATTGTCAAACCTTAGAAAACCCTCTCTTAAAAATATTATACCATGTAAAACCTTTGTAGTTAAATTTAGTGTTATGAAAAACCTTGAGCTCACCTATTCTTGTAAGAGATTTACTTTAGGTCTCAAATTATGTGATTTTTAAAAATTTTCAAATTTGATTTTTACAAGTGAGCTCCAAATATTTGCAGTTTTGTTATCTCACTGTTTACAGGTTTTCTATGAACAGTGCCTTATTCCATGTAAGCATCACATGCATTCTATTTTTTAAAATGTTATTTGATTAGTTATTTTAAATCCTAAGCACGTGTGTGCGCGTGCATGAATCATACACATTATATTTTAAATCCTATTTAAAACACACACACACACACACACACATACATATATATTTTAAATCCTAAAAACACACAAACACGCATACATACATATATAATTTAGATCCTATAAAAACACACACCACACACACATATATATACGTTAATTAATTACTATGTTAATTGACATACACACATGCATGCATATATATATATGTTATGTGTTAATTTTGGCTTGATTAAATAATTTGTTAATTATCACACACATAAATATATATATGTTAACACACCAATAATGATTACGTTTTATATATAATAATGGAAAACACACACACACACACACACACACATATTTATTAGTTAACACACATACGTGCACGTACACACACGCACATACATATTAATTAACACACATACGTGCACGTACACACACGCACATACATATTTAATTCACACACACACACACACACACACACACACACACACATACACATATGTTAATTAACACACACACTGTACACACATACATATATGTTAATTAACACACACACACACACACACACACACACACAAAGTGACACATGCATAATTACATTGAATACATATAAATATAAGGGTGGATGTTGTTGGCAATCACATAGGTTCAACCATGGAGCTATGGAGGATGAAATCTCTCTGTGGTTGAGGAGGAAGAAGAAGAGAGAGCAAGTTGCGCACAACACAAGGTGATTGTATTATGAATGAATGAGAATGAGATGAATGAACCACCACAAGTACAATACCCTTTTATAGGCATTAAATCCTATCTTTTGATTCTAACCAAGAGGTTGTTCACACCTAGAGTATTCACACCAAGTTGGCTATAAACGTAATGATCGGATGCCCATATCGCCAATGTCACATGGTATTTTGGTGTATTATTTCAACACCCTCCCTTAACAAAATATCCGTCGTTACTATGATGTCAATGCTACCTCTAGTTACTATTTATAAAGCTATTTATCATGACCATCCAAGTGCCCTGTTATGGCTCAACCTAACATCCCTTGAAACACATCCATCAAGAGATTACTTGGTGAACCACAACTGTCGTGAGGATTTTTCCAATAGTCAAGCTCGTAACCCTTGAGGTCTCCAAGCTCTACAACTCCTTGAGAAGCAATTCCACTCTACCTCCTGAGTGTTGTCACACCGCCGCATTGCACTACGGGTACTCGTCCCTCTTCTCACCTCACTTCACTCACACACACTCACTAGCATGCATTAGGGAGATAGATTAGCAAGAGGATTAGCAAGAGTAAGACTCAATAGCACAATCGGAGAGTGTGTTGTATTATGAGAGAAATTCACTTATATTTATGGTCATAAGTGTTCACACTCACTTACATTGTGGGCGGATCGGGCACTTTAGGCTCATAAGAGGCCTAATACTATTACAATGACTACTCTCATAATATATCCATGAAGTACATCACTTGGGACTTCATCCTAACTTGCTACCACATGCTCTTGAAATGGGAATTCCCATAAATACTCCATCACACCATCACGGGCGCCCGTCCAAGAAGTTGTAGCCTTAAACACCATTGCTTTATATCTTAAATGTATGACCTGTTGGTGTATCTACCTTGACTCCTTGATGTAAGATAATGGTGGTAGTTCTTGTTAGCCTTGGGAATGCGTTAACATTTTCCCCTTCCTGATGGCGATCGCGTCCTCGTGATCGTGTTGAAGACCTTTATGTGTGGAGAATGGACAAGCTTTGTCGATGGCTTTCATGTTGATTGACATTCAATGGTCTTTAGTACCTCCAGAAGGAATAAGAGAGAAGAGAGGGAAGGATCTAGAGGAACGTAGACATTATCATCATAATGAGATGGTGATTCTTAGTTCCTCGTTTAATTCATTGAAGTGACATTCATCATTTGAAGAAATTGGCCTTCGATGAAGTCCTTTTGTGTGGCAGGATTCTTGTCAAATGTTGTTGAGTAGGACCTATTCCTGCATGCTGCTTCCCATGTGCTATTTATGTTTTTAAGTATATTTAAGTTCTCTTAGAAAGAAGATATATATGAAGCATAGGAAGTGAGTCATATAGACTCTTATTGAACTGCTCTATGTCGAAGTAGCCACTTGTTTTAGTGAGGATTAAAAGAATTACATCGACTTGCGAGGCTAATATAAAATATCTACACTAAGGATTGAAGATCATTGATTTGTGAAGATGATAGCATTGTTTGGAGAGGTTTGTAATTTGAAGAAAAATTCCAGGCGATGGATTATACCATTAACCAGCCTTTTGCCCACCACGGCCCCCCCATCCAAAGATATACCTGGAAGTTGTCGATGATGAGGCTTTAGTGCAAATGCCCTCCAGTGCATGAGTATGGATATGTACTCATGGAGCAGTTGCTACATTCACTTAGCCAAAAGAATAGTAAGCTATAAGCTTAACCAAATATTATGGCTATTTAAGATCCTTGGGAGTTGCTTGTGATATTCTACCACTTCTAGGTAGGCCATATGTGTGACTTCCTAATGTTTGTGTTTTTTTTTTAAAACTACCACCTTATAAGAAACAGGTTCTTGTGGCTACTCTCCTTTTTTAGATGAGAGATTCTTATGTCTACCGCGTAGCTTCTGCACTTACACTGCATATCCAGAGGGGTGAAAAGAGAATTGTGAGTTTGTCTTTGATGCGCTCATAAGTCTCCGTTGTAGACGTGGGAATTGATTCTTGAATTTTTGGCTCAAATGTTATCGAGGTGGTAGATAAGATTGCTGGTTGGTTACCATTGGGGTTGCTTGAACACATAAGCTCTTGTGTAGGTGCTGAATGCACGAGAGTGATTGAGTGTCTTGTGTAGGTGCTCAATGCACGAGAGTGATTGAGTGACTTGCTTGGTGTTGCTTGGGTTGCCATTCTTATCGAGCTTTAGGTGAAGCTGTTGGGGTACCCAAATTTAATTGGCACCTTCATAGTAGCCTTGAGCAACGATTAGCTGCTTCTCCACCCACATTTTGATACCATTAAGATACCTTGATTTTTGTTGTCTTGGTGGATTTTTCTTTTTGGTTGAAGTGGGGGGTTTTGGGTTCTCCTTCACATTGGTTGGAACTGAGGCTGCAAGTTTGAGACTCATGGTGTGTTTGATAAAGCTATGCTTGAGCTGTGGTGATTTTATTAGAAAGTTCCAATCCAACTAGAATCCTAGGGATCTTTTCAGTAAGATATGTTGGAAGTTCTAACTCCTCCAAGGTCTCTTCCTCCCGTAAGCAATTGCATTGAGAATCATTTAATTTCTCCCATGACTCACATCATGAGTCCAAGAGTTTTATCCAAAGGATAAAGTCTCTAATAGTTTCGTTTCGCTCAATTGAATAGAGTTCTTTCATTGTACTCCACCAGGGGCAGTGTGGATTTCCAAAGGCTTCACATCTCTATTCAACCATTTGAATGAATTGAACAAGATCAGTTGTTCCATGGTATTTGCCCATAATTTTGGAGATCTGTACAGCCGTATTTTTGTATGTCACTAAGGCCGTATGTGAGTGCCCCCACGTAGTCCCTCTAACGTTGCCATGTCTGACACTATCAGTTGCTCCTTAATGAGCAAGCATACATGTTTTTTTATTGCTTTTGGATTTTCTTACAGCCCGTTACAGCCTCAAGAGGCCTAGAGTACTCTTCGTTAGGTCAAACGAGTGTCCATTTGCCCTAATTAGCTGACTCTACATGCACATGAACCTTAGGGATATTTTTCCGAAAAAAGTGCATGCTAGTAACTTCCCAGATGGAAGAGGAGATCCTAAAAACGTATTTTCCATTATTGTCTTAAGATGAAAATTTTTTTAAAAAATTTTTCCCTGTTTCGTAGCACGTTTGAGACTGTTCCAAAAGGAATTTGGAAAAACTCTATATGAGAGAGTTGTAGTATTTTTGGACTACTACAACTTTGTCTCTGTGAGTCGTTCATGATTTTGTCGTTTAGATCCCCAAAAAGTAGCCTGAATATGCTTCGAAGTCGTTTTCGCGTAATTTTTTTACGATTTTGTGCTTTTTGAGTTGTTTTTTGCCTCGATTTTTGGGTTGAATTTTGAGGCTACTGGTCGAAAGCCAAAACGATTGATTTTGACGAACAGCGAACAAATTTGAAGAGCTTAATATCGGGTTTTCGATGAGCACTAGAGCGCTCTCATCGGATTCACTGTTTAGAAGATACGAGCCTCCAAACAGGGGTGTTGTTTTTTTGCCAACGGACCCCCTTTCACGTTGTGAACCAGCAGGGTGCAGTACATTGTGAAGCGGACTTCATGAATTTTATCCCAAAAAAAAAAATTGGACTGTTTCACATTGTGAAATGCTCAGGATTTCACGCTGTGAACCGCTTTACGAAAAAATTAAATTTGATTTTTTTATATGAACCCTTAGGCCATGAGAGTGCACAAAATGGTTCACGTGGACTGTTTCAGGTCGTGAAATACTTAAGAGTTCACGTCGTGAACCGATTTTTGATTTTTTTTTTACAGGGACTATTTCACGTCATGAAACACTTAAGAATTCACGTCGTGAATCGTTTAGGATGTGAACCGATTTTTTTGGGGGGGCATGAACCCTTAGGCCGTGAGACCTTAAGGCATGAGAGTGCAGAAAATAGTTCACGCGTGAACCAATTTTTCAAAAAAAAAATGGAGTCTAGTGGGGGAAATTCTAATTTCCTTGTTTGGGGGGAATATTTTTTGAATTTTAAATTAAGGAGATATGGGCATTTTTCCAAAAAAAAAAAGTAAGTGGGAACCAAAAGAAGTCAACCTTTTTATGACACCACCTTACACCCTTCATAAATGACCCCCAAAATGGACAACTCATGGGCATCTAATCATTGAATGCTCATTAGCCATAATGAGTTATGTAAAAAAGTGATTAAAAATTAATCAAAGATTAATCTTTTCACTAATCTTTCCCTCTTTTATACTAATGAAGGACTCTAATTAACTACTAATCCCTAATTAATTCACACAATTGAGTACATCATTGGATAGAGCAAGGAAATGCTAAGCTATGTGCATCAATAAATGTGTAAATCAATCTAAAATAGGAGATTAATTAGACTCTTAATTTTGGTCTCTTCTTTTAAGGTAAAATTAAGCAAAAGAGAGTCAAATTCCTCCAATTGATGAAGAAATTAATGTAATTAGGTGTTTTAAAGCATGTAGATGCTCTCAAAACACTCAAAACACTAATTTCAACTACTTACATGATCAATTTAACACATTTTATAAATTTTTTACCTCTTGAATAAGATTAATCACCACCCTTAATAACAAAAACTAGTCCATTAAGAGAAATTAGTCGAATTCAAGGATTTTTTGATGGTTTTGAGAATTTTTTTTCAATGATTAAGCTACTTCTAATGCTTGCTAACACTCTAATGCAAACAATTTTAACAAAAAAACAAACAAATTAAGCTAAAATTAATGATTTTAATTCTATGTTTAACACTAAAGAGAGCTAACATTCACTAAAAATTGTATTCTATTACATTGTTTGATGCAATGGATGGAAACTAAGCCTAATACAAACTATGTACAAGCCCTAAGAACATTAAAAACCACATTAAAAACAACAAAAACAACAAATTAAGCTAAAAATTAAGCCAAAAAAATATTCTTTACAAAACAAAAAAGAGAGCTATTTCACACAAAATCACACACAAATCTCCATCAAATGCACATATTTTTCATGGGAAACCATTAATTAAGATAATGGGCAATGGGTAATGCGTAGATTAGAGGAAAAACGATGGAAAAAGATAAGGGATGGCTCCCCGACAGCACTGTAAAAAATGTTATGGCTCACCCTAACCTCCCTTGAAACACATCCACCAACAAGAGTTTGCCTGGTGAATCGCAACTGTCGTGAAGGATCTTTCCAATGGCCAAGCTCGTAACCCTTGAGGTCTCCAAGCTCTACAACTCCTTGAGAAGCAATTCCACCGCACCTTCCGTTGAGCGTTGTCACACTACCGCCTTGCACTACGGGTACTCGTCCCTCCTCTCACCTCACTTCACTCACACACACTCACTAGCATGCATTAGGGAGAGAGATTAGCAAGAGCAAGACTCAATTGCATAATGGGAGAGTGTGTGTGTGTTGTATTATGAGAGAAATTCACTTATATGCATGGCCATAAATGTTCACACTCACTTTAGGCTCATAAGAGACCTAATGCTATTACAATGACTACTTTTATAATATATCCATGAAGTACATCACTTAGGACTTCATCCTAACTTGCTACCACACACTCTTGAAGCGGAAATCACCATAAATACTATCACACCATTACGGGCGCCCGTCCAAGTTGTGGTAGTCCTTGTTAACCAGGTTAACATGCCCGTAGGTCTTCATCATGGTGGTTTACAATTCCAATCAATGATGACAGATGCTAGACATCTAGTTATGATTACATTTCACTTAAGAAAGAGGGGTGACCATAGGTGGGCTGGCCTTGGGACTAGTTTAGGAAGCCACCTATGCCTTTTATAACATCAACGCTATATAACAAACCCAAAAAAGTGAAACAGATTCAAATTTTGGGGGACGACCCTGCCAAAGAACCCTTGACTCAACATAAAATAGGAATTAGAAATAAAGAGAGAGTCCCCCCTTGTTGATGACCAATATGCTCATGAAGATCTTCTTAACGTAGTTCATAATGTTGATGTAGCTATTGACCTTCTTTATGTCAATGTAGCTATTGATGTTGATGTAGCCCTTGGTCTTCTTCATCCTTGATTTCATTGTGTAATGAAATCCATGTAGTCAAAGATGGATCATATTCTCAATATGTTCATGAAGCTTGACATGATGTTGATACATATCCCTTTCACATGATAATGCGTTGAATCTACTTAAGGAGTTCTTAGCCTTATCAATGGCCAGTGTCTTGCCCTTGTACATGTAATTTATGAGTATGATAGATGAGGTATTGGCCTGAAGTATATAAGCTCAGAAATCCCATTGTCCCAAACAATGTGAATACAAATTTATACCCGAATTTGGATTTACAAATTGACCACTCAAATCAAGGAGAAAATTCGATTTGATGCTTTACAAAGGTTTAGCAACACTTGATTGACTGTGACATATGAACCATTAATGACCCTAAAAAATTGAGATGATTAACACTAATCAAGGTATTAGTGAATGTAATTTTTTATTAATTGAGCAAAAATAGCTTGAATTAGAGAGTACCGTCGGAGGCGCAAATCAAGGGGCTTTCTCAATATGAAGCTTTGGCAAATAATAGCAAGTCCCCAATGGCATGAATGAATCCTCAATGGTCCAAGAACACAAATATTAATGCCTATTAATCATTGATTAGAAGAGGCAATTACTATTTGTAGTGTAGAAGAATGGGCGACTTGGAGCTTTCAATTGAAGCACATTAACAAACCTTATTCAAAAAGCCTTCGTAGCAATATTTCTACTTGAGTTTTCATCTCATAATCATGAGATTAACACTTTTAATCATGCATTAATCTCACCTTTGGTAAACTGGCTTTTATGATGCACCCAGAGTCAAAGCGGTCGCTAGAAGCGTTATTCAAAAATTTGATCATGCAGGAGGATTTCTCACCCTCAAAAAATCCCTGAAAGAGCTGGTAATCTCTCCAATTATACTACATTGAAGTGACACATCGTTTTTGCCAAGAACTATGTTTTTTTTTCAATCATCTTCTCCCAGTGATTTCGCGCGTGATTGTGCTCGATTGAGATGACTGGAGGGTCAACCTAAGAGTTGGGGAGAGGCCTGAAGTTGTAGCTTGAGAAATGGTTGAGTCTTTAAGGATAAATCATGAATCCAATGGAAGGGGATAGAGCTGTGTTTTTGCAAGGAAGAGGGAAAAAATGGGTAATTTCTCACTAATCAAGATTAGGGAATGTGTTAATGAGTAGAGATTAAGCATTAATTTTTGAGAAGCATGGCTCTTATACCATATTGGCAATCACAAGTTCAATCATGGAGCTATGGAGGATGAAATCTCTTCATGGTTGAGGAGGAAGAAGAAGAGAAGAAAGAGAGAGCAAGTTGGGCACAAAACACAAGATGATTGTATTAATGAATGAGAATGAGATGAATGAACCACCAAGTACAATACCCTTTTATAGGCATTACACCCTATCTTTTAACTCTAACTAATAGGTTGTTCAAACCTAAAGTATTCACACCAAGTTGGCTATAAATGCAATGATGAGATGCCCATATCCCCAATGTCACATTGTATTTTGGTGTATTATTTCAACACCCTCCCTCAACAAAATAGTCATAGCTACTATGATGTCAATGCTAACTCTAGTTACTATTTACAAAGCTCTTTATGATGACCATCCAAGTTCCGGTAGGTCTTACTCATGGTGGTTTACAATGCCAGTCAGTGATGACAGATGCTAGACATCTAGTTATGATTACATTTCACTTAGGATAGAGGGGTGACCATAGGTGGGGGCTGGCCTTGGATGGTTTAGAAAGCCACCTATGCCTTTTATAACATCAAGGCTATATAACAAACCCAAAAGAGTGCAAAAGCTTCAGATTTTGGGGGATGACCTGGGCAAAGAACCCTTGACTCAACACAAAATAGGAATTAGAAATAAAGAGAGAGTCCCCCCTTGTTGATGACCAATATGCTCATGAAGATCTTCTTGATGTATCTCGTAATGTCAATGTAGCTCCTGACCTTCTTTATGTCGATGTAGATCTTGATGTTGATGTAGCCCTTGGTCTTCTTCATCCTTGATTTCATTGTGTAATGAAATCCATGTAGTCAAAGATGGATCATATTCTCAATGTGTTCATGAAGCCTGACATGATGCTAATACATATCCCTTTCACATGATAATGCGTTGAATTTGCTTAAAGAGTTCCTAGCCTTATCAATGGTCAGTGTCTTGCCCTTGTACAAGTGATTTATGAGCATGATAGATGAGGTACTGGCCTGAAGCATATAAGCTCAGAAATCCCATTGTCCCAAACAACGTGAATATAGATTTATACCCGAATTTGGATTAACAAACTGACCACTCAAATAAAGGAGAAAATCTTATTTGATGCTTTACTTACAGAGGTTTAGCAACACTTGAATGTGACAAATGAACCATTAATGGCCCTAAAAACCTCAGATGATTAACATTAATCAAGGTATTAGTGAATGCAATTTTTTGTTAATTGAGCAAAAAAATACCATGAATTAGAGAGTACTGTGGGAGGGGCAAATGCTAATTAGTAGAGGCAATTTACTTTTTGTAGTGTAGAAGAACTTTTAATCATGCATTAATCTCACCTTTGGCAAACTAGCTTTTATGATGCACCCAAAGTTGAAGCGGCCGCTAGAAGCGTTAATTCAAAAATCTGATCATGCAAGAGGATTTCTCACCCTTGAAAAACCCCTGGACGAACTGGTAATCTGTCCAATTGTGCTACATTGAAGCGCTACAATGATTTTGCCCAAGAACTGCATTTGTTGTCAATCATTGTCTCCTGCTAATTTTGCGCATGATTGTGCTCAATTGAGATGGCTGGAGGGTGCACCTAAGAGTTGGGGAGAGGCCTAAAGTTGTAGTTTAAGCAATGCCATTGAGTCTTTAAGGAGAAATCAAGAATCCAATGGAAGGGGATAGAGGTGTGTTTTTGTAAAGCAGAGGAAAAAAGAAAAAATGGGTAATTTATCACTAATCAAAATTAGGGAATGTGTTGATGAGTAGAGATTAAGCATTAATCTCTGAGAAGCATGGCTTTGATACCATATTGGCAATCACAAGTTCAACCATGGAGCTATGGAAGACGAAATCTCTCCATGGTTTTTGAGAGGAGGAAGAAGAAGAGAGAGCAAGTTGGGCACAACACAAGGTGATGGTATTATGAATGATTGAGAATGAGATGAATGAACCACCAAGTACAATACCCTTTTATAGGCATTAAACCCTATCTTTTGACTCTAACCAAGAGGTTGTTCTTCACACCTAGAGTATTCACACCAAGTTGGCTATAAACGTAATGACTGGATGCCCGTATCCCCAATGTCACATGGTATTTTAGTGTATTATTTCAACTCCCTCAAAAAAATATGCATGGCTACTATGATCTCAATGCTAGCTCTAGTTATTGTTTACAAAGCTGTTTATGATGACCATCCAAGTCTCCAAAAGGTCTTACTCATGGTGGCTTACAATGCCAGTCAATCATGACAAATGCTAGACATCTAGTTATGATTACATTTCACTTAGGATAGAGGGGTGACCACAGGTGGGCTAGCCTTGGCTGGTTTAGGAAGCCACCTATGCCTTTTATAACATCAAGGCTATATAACAAACCCAAAAATTCCAAAAGATCCACATTTTGGGGGACGACCCGGGTAGAGAATCCTTGTCTCAACATAAAATAGGAATTAGAAATAAAGGAAGAGTCCCCCCTTGTTGATGACCAATATGCTGATGAAGATCTTCTTGATGTAGCTCTTGATCTTCTTTATGTCAATGTAGATCTTGATGTTGATGTAGCCCTTGTTCTTCTTCGTCCTTGATTTCATTGTGTAATGAAATCCATGTAGGCAAAGATGGATCATATTCTCAATGTGTTCATGAAGCCTGACATGATGCTGATACATATCCCTTTCACATGATAATGCATTGAATCTACTTCAGGAGGTCTTAGCCTTATCAATGGCCAGTGTCTTTCCCTTGTACAAGTGATTTATGAGCATCATAGATGTGGTACATGAAGCATATAAGCTCAAAAATCCCATTATCCCAAACAATGTGAATATAGATTTATACCCAAATTTGGATTAACAAATGGACCACTCAAATCAGGGAGAAATTTGATGCTTTACATAGGTTTAGCAACACTTGAATGTGACATATGAACCACTCAAATGGACCACTCAAATCAGGGAGAAATTTGATGCTTTACATAGGTTTAGCAACACTTGAATGTGACATATGAACCATTAATGGCCCTAAAACCCTCAAATGATTAGCACTAATCAAGGTATTAGTGAATGTAATTTTTTGTTAATTGAGCCAAAAATACCTTGAATTAGAGAGTACCGTCGGAGGGGAAAATCAAGGGGCTTTCTCAATATGGAGCTTTGGCAAGTAATAGCAAGTCCCCAATGGTATGACTGAACCCTCAATGGTCCAAGGACACAAATTTTGGTCCAAGAACCAAACTTTGTGAGCATGTGGGGGGGACCCCACCCCACATGCGTCCCGCCCCCACATGCTCGCAAAGTTTGGTCACCATCGGACGATGTGGCTACGATGGCATCAGGAAGAGGGGGCGCTACTTGACTTTGCGAAGATCGTTCGACGGCCGGTGACCAAACTTTACGTCCCCCCCCACATGCTCGTAAAGTTTGGTCACCATCATACGATGTGGGTACAATGTCATGGGGAAGAGGGGGTGCTGTTTGGCTTTGCGAACATTATTCAATGGCGACCAAACTTTGCGAGCATGTGGGGTGGGGGCACAAAGTTTGGTCCCCCCACATGCTCGTAAAGTGTGGCGCGTTAGGAATAGGCAAAGACATAAACAAACAAAACTTCTTTCCTTTATGACTCTTGATCTTTTGGGGCAAACAACACATTTAGAAACAAACTTAGCTACATTTTTATGCATAGTAGGCCAAAAGAAATCTCTCGTAACTATTTTCAAAGTAGATGATGCTCCTCTATGACCAACGAAAGGAGGTTGATGAGATTCTTGAATCATAGTTTGCCTAAATAGTTTAGTAATGCATAATCTCTTTTGGAAGAAAAGAAAACCGTAAAAGAATAATCGGGATATGGTAACCAGTCATTATCTTTCAACTTGTTATATACGTCAAAAAAATTAGATTCATTTTCATATATTCTCTTCATGTTATCAAAAGAGATGCCTTCAATAGTAGATATATTATTAATGGTAGGTCTCCTACTCAAAGCATTAGCCACATAACACTTTTAAGACCAGATGTATATTGAATAGCTGGCTAGAAATTTTGAATGAAAGATTCCCTTTTAATATGTTATTTGATATTAAAGATTGAGAAAGCAAGTGTTTGATACTTTGTTGATCTGTTTTAATGATAAACTCAGAGCCCATAAGATAATGTTTCCACATTTTTAATGCATGAACAACAACAATTAACTCTTTATCATAGGTGCTATATTTAAGCTCAGATGGATTCAATTTTTTACTTTCAAAAGAAATTGGGCGATTAACTTGCATAAGCACAACACCAATACCATCTCCACTAGCATCAGTCACACTACCATAAAGAATGGTCTAAGGAAATCTGCTAGTGTTAATACAAGTGCATGGGTAAGTGTGTTCTTAAGTACATTAAAAGATTTTTCATGCATGTTAGTCCAAAGAAAAACTTATAGTCTTTTTCAACAATTCACTCAAGTGATGTGCTTTATAAGCAGACTTTTTCACAAATCTTCTATAGTAAGAACATAAAAAGATTTTAACTCATGAATATCCTTTGGTCTAGGCCATGATCTAATGGTCTCTATCTTTTTAAGATCGACACAAATTCCTTTTGCAGACACGATATATCCAAGGTATTTAATTTCTTTTTGAAAGAATTCACTCGTGTCTGGGTTGGCATAGAGTTAATTTTCTTTCAAAAGATTGAATAATATCTCTAGATGTTTCTTGTGTTCATCTTTGTCTTTGTCAAAAACTAAGATGTCATCAAAGAAAACAACTATAAAATTTTGGTGCTTCAAGAATATACGGTTTACCATGCGATTAAATGTAGCCGGTGCATTAGTAAGTCTAAAAGACATTGCTAAAAACTCATAATGACCCGTTTGCATGCAAAAAGCTATCTTATAAACATCTTCTTCAGCCATTCTAGCCTGATGATAGCCTGTCTTAAGGTCAATCTTGGAAAATACTTTGGCTCCTCTCAATCTTGGAAAATACTTTGGCTCCTCTCAACTTATCTAAAGAGATCATCCCATGTGGAATAGGATATATATTCTTGAAAGTATTCTTATTTAAAGCTTGGTAGTCAATACACATGTGAAACCTTCCATTCTTCTTTTTGACAAGAAGAACAGGTACTCTATAACTAGGCCTAATAAGTTTCCTATCAAGTAGGTTCTCTATTTGGGATTGGATCTCTTTTTGCTCTAGAAAACTTACTCCCTAAGGAGCCCTACAAGGAGGAATAGTACCACGGATAATGTCTGTCCAATGGTCTTCCAGTTTAGAATTGAATAATCCAGGAGGTAGCTCATTCATAAAATAATCCGAAAATTGTGAGATGAATGGTTGGTGCAAGGTGTCCTTGGAAATTGTTTTAGACGCAGAAACCTCATTAATCATGACTAGATAAATCTTTTCCTTTATCCTTATAGCTTGCTTAGCTTGGGTATGGCTAAGGAGTGCACATTCACTAGATTCCCTTAATTCTTTTAAGCATACATTCTCACCATTGAATACAAAAGATATGACATGAGAATCATAATCAATGTGAGGGTTATGCTCTCAAGCCTGCACCTTTCTAGTTGCACCCCCCTAGCATTCGCGTATGATGTTATTCTTTCACTTCCTTTGTGCAATTATATGTTGTTCCTTGAAAAGCAGTTTTGATTTTATATTTTAAAGGAGTGGCATTCAATTTAAGAGCATGCACAAGTTTTTTTGGAAATAAAGTCATGCATACTACCATCATCATGTAATATATTTACTTCCATGCCCTTAATTTGTCCTTTTGTTTTTTAAAGCATATGAGGTGAAAATTGCTTTTCAATAGGTTTAGACATACCTGGATCATATGAGAGATCTTCGTTTTCGGAATTACCCTCTTGCTCGGGAGAGAAGTTGCCATCCTCTGGATCTGCTTCACCATCAATCATGAATTGACTTGTGTAATTATTCACTTCTTCTTCTTCTCCAGGCAATTGGGTGTTCTTTTTGTCGAGAATTGTAACATGTCATTACCACTCGAGGTACAAAATCTTGTTTCTTCTTTGCGTCATCGTTCTTGTTGTTGTTGTTGTTGTTGGCACCACGATTGTTATTGTTGTTTGAAGCAATACCCTTGGTATCATTAGTGTACCTGTCAAATTTAATAAACTTTCTAAATTTGTTAGCATGTCATTGAGAATCCTGTGGGGGTGGTCTAAATTTGTTAGCATGTCATTGAGAATCCTGTGGTGGTTTGTTGTCCTTTGGTACTCCATTCTTTCGCTCACAATTATAAGCTAAAGAGATTGCTATGAAGAGACAATGAGGTTGGAACATATTGATCTCCGCTCAAAGAGTTGGCTTTAATCTAGCAATGAATTTGTGTTTTTGCTCCATTGTTCTCACTCGTTCAATGGCTTGGAGTTGGATGAGAACTTGCCAAAATTTGGCCACATATAGTTGTACAGTCTCTTTGTCAAGTTGACGAAGCATATCCCATTGTTGACGTGCTCTTGCTTTGTATTGAGGTGGCAAAAATTTCTTTTTGATGAGCTTTTGGAATTCTTTCCAAGTCCTAGGTCTTTCACGTCCTTACTTGATTGCATTCCATCACAATGACCAAATGATTTGCAGCACACTTGGCTTTGTCTTTCTCAGATAATTCTTCCTGAGAAAAAAAATTATCAAGTTTATTAATCCATGACAACACCGTTTTTGCATCCTTGCTACCCTCTTTGCTACCACAGGTAAAGCCATCACCAACAAGCAGTGGGATGCTTGAAGTCATGAGCCTATTCATGGGCGAACACAAGGATTCTGACCAATCCACTTGTAAGATATTCCACACATTGTCAATTTTCTCTCACAGGTTTTAATGAAGTAAAAGAGCACCTAGGGTGTGTACTCCAGGTATAATGAAGAGTAGACGTGTGTGTACTCCGTAGTACGATAATGCTAAGGTGCCTACAGTTGGGACAAACGCTAGTTCGAAGAGATGCCACCCTATGCACAGAAACCGTAGGAAGGTGAAATGGGGATGCAAGGGCATCCGCCTACCTATATATGTCGTCGTATCAAAGTTGTTCTTAATTCTTATGCATGTGGTCCCCAATAACGGTGTCACGCGTGAAAACGTCCCAAGTTTAGTCTTTGACGTGTTTTCTGCCGACCCGGTCCGAGCTGCTACAATGGCGTTAACATCCGAAGTTCGAACTTGTGAAAGTTACAAAGCTGCTCATAATCTTATAATCCTCGCTTCGTTGTCTTCTTTCTCGCTTCGTTGTCTTCTTTCTCGCTTAATCAATCACTCACTCTGCCTCAGCTTAATCAATCACTCTGCCTCAGTTTAATCGCTTCTTTCTCGCTTAATCAATCACTCTGCCTCAGTTTAATCGCCTCTTTCTCGCTTAATCAATCAATCACTCTGCCTCAGTTATGGGACACCATCACCACCATCACCATGGCCACCACCATGAAGAGCAGCAGCATCATGGACACCATGGCTATGCCGGCGCTCCTGCCGTTTACTATCCCCCTCCTCCCTCCGCGTACCCCCCACCAGCACCTCTGCCTTACGGCCATGGCGCCCCCGACCCTTACAACTACGCCATTCAGCCGGCTCCATACGGCGCCCCCTCCTTTGATCCTTACCGGCAGCAGCAGTTGAATCACGCCATCGCCGACCAGCATCGTCATGCCCGAAACGAGCACGCCGCAGAAGCGGGCGCAGTGGCTGCGGGAGCATTTGCTCTGGTATGTTCTTCCCCTTCTTCTAGGGTGTCTTGAATCTAGGGTTAGGGTTTACGTTTTCTCAATGGCGAATGAGTTTTCTGACTTTTCCTACGGCCCAAGGTCATGGTTTCTGATTGTTACTTGTAGTTGGATATTAAGATCCCGAGGGTCTAAATAGTTTGATGTAGTCAATTATTGCAATAGCAAGCCATGCACCGTTCTTAGGGTTAGGGTTTCTACCTTCTTGATGTTAATGGATGTTGTCATTCCTCTTATGTGCATCGTTTTAAGGTCGGTGTTTCGAAGTAGTATGAAAACCTAGGGTTACTGTGTGTCATGTTTAGGGTTAGAGGTTCTTGTTGTGTGATGTGGATGAGTGTTGTGATCCTGATGGCAGTATGAAGCACATGAAGCCAAAGTGGATCCAGCCCACGCAGGCAGGCACAAGCTTGAAGCAGAGATAGCAGGGGCAGCAGCTGTGGGCTCGGCAGCATACGCCTTCCATGAACACAAAGAGAAGAAGAAGGATGAGCACCTCATTGCCAGCCTTGGCGGCGGCCAAAGTCATCATGGCCATGGCCATGGCCATCACCACAAGCATGAAGAAAATCGCCATAAAAGCCATCACCACTTCTGGTGATATCATTGTCATGGAACATTAGCACCACCACTTTCTTTGTGTTGTTGGATTGTTTACGTTTTGGGTCTCTAATTATTTCTGACGCTGAGATTTCTATCTCAGCATATGGATTGTTATTTCATCAAGACTATCCTTTTTCTTTTTTTCTGTATAAATATTTTAAATTTGATTTCTTCACGTTATGCAGTCATGATGATGACTTGTTTTGCTGTGTGGATGTGAAATTTGGGAGATACTGTGCATTAGAGAGAAGAAATAAATTTCCGAAGCTCGCTCTCTCTACATGAAGTATATGTGTTCAAAGAGTCTACAGTATTTGAGAAACAACTTGACAAGCTTGTGAAAGTAACACATTGTGGAGGCCAAAAAAGTTGTTGATGATAAACCAGCCATGCTTGTATATGAAAAACGGTGTGTCTCAAGATTGAAGAAATTTGTGTGATTACACTAGCTCTGCAGCCATAAGATTTAAAGGATTGCAACCGAGTTACCTTAAGTATATGAGGAAACTGATGAGGAGTTTGATCCTAACATTGTACTTTTTTCCCTCTAAATGTTATAGTAAATTTTCAATTTGGATTTCCAAAAATCCCATTCAAGTAAACTATCTCAATTTTCAACGTCTTTATAAACCTTCTCTAACCTTCAAGTGATTGTCTGTAACAAGGAAGAATATCCTATGGAAAGAAGAAAGCTTTGCACATCAACTATATTCACAAAATCTTCCTCTAGTTATTTCTTTTTATTTTCCTGAATTAACATTAAAACTTTGGTTTGATATGGCTTATTCTTTCGCTCAAATGTCGTGTGCTTTCTTCTGCATGGGGAGCGGGGGGAGGGGGAAGAGGAGGAGGAAAACCTATCCCTTATTTTCAAGTGGAAGTGGCATGTGATTGAGAGTTCAACATTTCCTTACAGAATTATGCACTCATGCATCTTTTTAGTTATCCATTTTTGTTTTCTTCTTTATCATTTAAAATGTGCTTTGTTATTAACTCACGCAATAAAACTGGCGAATGACTTTACCATACTATGTAAAACTAATCATTATATTGTCTTGAGTAGACTAATCATTATATTCTTTAGTAGACTAATCATTATATTGTCTTGACTATAAATCATATAAATTTGCCACATTAGAATGTAAAATCCATTAGGTTAGCTTTATAATTTATTTTGAATGTGAACCAAGTGTTGATAGTGCACACCATTTGTGAGCTTATGTGCCCATGGAATGCATATTTGTGTAGTCTTCAAGTAAAAATGGATGATTTTAAACACGTTTTTTAGAATCTTATCTTAACCTATGAATTTCAAAAATCCAATTGTATCAACAACTTTAAAGAGGAAATTGGATGAATTGAAAAGGTCATCATGATATCATGCAACTTTAGGGAGGCAAGAAAATTTGCAATGAAAAGTGGTTGAACTCATTTAAAATTAAGCTACAACCACATAGAGGTCAAGCAACTAGGGTTGGTAGATGTGTTTTGAAAAAGTTATCAAAAAAGTACGGAAAACATGTGTATCTTGGTTGCACTTTTGCATCATTGCATTGCCCAATATTCTCCACTTTAGGTTGGGATTGATATTCTCAATTCTTTGTTGGGTGATGGATGGAAGAGTGTGTATGCAAGTAGTATCAATAAAGTGTGAAGTGCTTTGTGGGCCATGTTGGTCAAGGTCAAGGTAAAGTATGCAATTTTGTGTTATTATAACTCCCATACATTTACACATGGTGCAAAACCCACATATTAGATAGGGTTATACACCATGATAGTGAGAGTGATTTTTGAAGGAGCTTGGTGGAAGGAGCTTTTCTTGGTTGTCTTCTCTCTCTACTTGAACTATCTCTCTCTAACTATTGCCACAACCATCTCTGCCCACCACCACCCAGCCCAGCCCAGCCTAGGTCACCCTCCCTCTCTCTCTCTCTCTCTCTCCGTGTCCCACCACCGCCCAGTCCATACTACCCTCTCTGTCCTTCTCCCCTCCTCTCCCCTCCCCCTCTCTCTTCCCTCCCTTTCACTCTCCCACCCTTTCTCTCTCCTTCTCTCTCCTCTCCTTCTCTCCCTATCTCTCTCCCACCCTCCCTCTCTCTCCTTCTCCCACCCTCCCTCTCTCCTCTCTCTCTCTCCCTTCCTTCTCCCTCCTCTCCTTCTCCCACCCTCTTCCCTCTCTCCTCTCCCTCCCTCTCTTTCTCTCTCCCACCTCCCTCTCTCTCTTTCTCCTGCCCACCACCCTCTCTCACCTCTCTCCCTTCCTTTCTCTCTCCCACCCTCCCTCCCTCTCTCTCTCTCATCTCTCCTAACCTCCCTCTCTCTCTCTCTCTCTCTCTCTCTCATCTCTCCTACCTCCCTCTCTCTCCTCTCTCCCTTTCTTTCTTTCTCCCACCCTCCCTCTCTCTCCTCTCTCTCCCTCCCTTTCGCTCTCCCACCCTCCCTTCTCTCCTTCTCCCACCCTCTTCCCTCTCTCTCTCTCCTTGTCCCACCACTGCCCAGCCCACACTACCCTCTCTCCTTCTCCCAACCTCTTTCCTCTCCCCCTCTCTTCCCTCCATTTCACTCTCCCACTCTCTCTCTCTCTCTCTCTCCTTCTCTCTCCCTCCCTCCCTCTCTCTTCTTCTCCCACCCTCTTCCCTCTCCGTCTCTCTTCCCTCCCTTTCACTCTCCCACCCTCTCTCCCTCCCTCCCTCCCTCTCTCTCCTTGTCCCATTCTCCCTATACATAATCTCTTTATCCAGATGTTATTACATGTGGATGTTATTGCATATGGATGTTATTATATGTGTATGGTAATCCATGCCCTTTGCACATGATTTCATAGCATTTAAAGCCTTTGCATGTGACGCCATATCTTTGCATGTGAGTACAATTAACAAGGTGAATAATTTCAAGATTTATACATACAAGCTATCTACTATGCCTTGCGTAAGAAGCAATGAAGAATGTAAATTTATTAAGATCAATAATTTTTCAATTATGATTGAGATCATGGCCTAATTATTTGAGAGGAAGCGAGAGAGAGAGAGAGAGAGAGAGAGAGAGAGAGAGAGAGAGAGAGAGAGAAGAACATGATGTTGCCAAACATACAATAAACCAAGAATTTGATATAATTAATCATAGCAACAACAAATCCATAATTAATACAAAAGACATGGCGACCTATAGTTGAAACCACTTTATTCCAAAAAAAGGTTATTACATGTGCTTTTGAAGCTCTATCCATTGATTTTTTTGAGACTTTGTTTTGAGTAGCACATAAAAAGTTATAGCTGTCCAATCAGAGCAGATTTTTCACTTTGGGAAGTTTTATTGGTTTCTTTCTTTTTTTTGAAAATGATGTAGCCCAACCATCCGATCCATTCCAAATGAGCCGTATCAATATACCCCTTTCACTTCAATTCACATCGTATTGAGCCGAAAGATTTTCTTCCCAGCAAAGACTTGCCCTCACTTTTGGAGCTGATCGCTTGGCTCAAATTAATGCTTCCCGCCGAGAGCCTTTCCTATTTCCTCTTTTGGACTACAATCTCACCTTTGATGTCTCTATATTTGTTTTGATCTAGGGAGATAGAGGGTGAGAGTTTGTTCCTGTTCCTTCTTTGGCATTGAGACCGCCTCCCCTTCTTCAACCTTTGGGTTTGAGACATGACCAAAGATAACCTCCAACTTTGTGTCACAGTAGGACAAAAATTAGGCATGAACATTGTTTGTATTGATCCCGAAGAGGATGTACTGGAGAATGTCTTAATGAAGATTTCATTGTGGTGTAGTAAACATATTTATTTGTGAATATTCAAGTGATTGGGTCATGATCTTATTTATAGAAATTATTTATGATTATGTTATGATCTTATTTTTCATATTAAAAAAGAGAGAAAGAGGGTGACAACAATGCATGTTGGGGTTTTGCAAAAATAAGGCATCATTCTCCTCTGTAGCAAAACGATGTTTATATATGTACAAACCAATAAAGAATTGACATTTTCTATATTGTGTGGATGAATAAGGTAGTGAAGCGTTTGTAGCCTCAATGATCTGTACGCAAAACATGAGTTAAGTAAGCTTTGTTGAGAAATGAGAAAGAAATATAAAGAGAGTGATCAAAGAGGACATAAAGAGTGAGTGAGAGAGAAAGCACGACAGGGAGCAAGAGCAAAGAGAAGGGAAGAGAGAGAGGGAGGATAAAGAGCTTGAGCAAAGAAAGGTACTGAAAGAGTGAGAGAGAAGGGTAGAGAGGAAAAGATAGAGAGAGAGAGAGCAAAAGAGAGAGAGAGAGAGAGAGAGAGAGAGAGAGAGAGAGAACAAAGAGAAGGGTAGAGAGAGAGAGGGATAGAGAGAGAGAAGGGTAGAGAGAGAGAGGGATAGAGAGAGAGAAGGAGATCCAAGAGAAGAGGAGGTAAGAGAAGGATAGAGAGAGAGAGAGAGATAAGGAGATACAAAAAAGAGTTCAAGGATAGAGAGAGTTAGCAAAGAGAAGGGAAGAGAGAGAGGGAGGATAAAGAGCTTGAGCAAAGAAAGGGACTGAAAGAGTGAGAGAGAAAGGTAGAGAGGAAAGATAGAGGGAGTGAGCAAAAAAAGGGATTGAAAGAGAGAGAGAGAGAGAGAGAGGGAGAGAGAGGGAGGTGAGAGTGAGCAAAGAGATGGACTAAAGAGTTAGCAAAGAGAAGGATAGCGAGAGAGCGAGAGAGCGAGAGAGAGAGAGAGAGAGAGAGAGAGAGCCAAGAGAAGGATAGGAGGTAAGAGAAGGATAGAGAGAGAGAGAGAAGGAGATACAAAAGAGAGAAGGATAAAAAGAAGGGAAGAGAGAGAGGTGGAGAGAGAGAGAGAGAGAGAGAGAGAGAGAGAGAGAAGGAGGGCATGAGAGTGAAAGGGAGGGAGAGAGAAGAGAGAGAGAGAGGGAGAGAAGGAGAGAGAGGGGTGAAAGGGAGGGAAGAGAGAGGGGAGGGAGAGAGAAGGAGAGAGAGGGGTGAAAGGGAGGGAGGGAAGAGAGAGGGGGAGGGAAGAGTGTGGGAGGAGGACAGAGAGGGTGGTGTGGGCTGGGCGGTGTGGCGAGACAAGGAGAGAAAGAGAGGGAAGAGGGTCGAGAGGAGAGAGTGTTGAGATATCAAGCTCAACTAGTGCTACGGCGGCGGACATTGATGACCCGCCTGGGTGATAGCTTCCGCATCTACACCACTGGCATGGTTGGTCAGAAAGTTATGGGTGATATGCGGCCCAGTGGGATGACAGGCTATGTGACAACCGTTTTGGATTACTAGAGACTGGCATAGTTATAGCGCCAGCTCATTTAGTAGGGTTCACATTATGGACCGACCCTTATATGTTGTAGTAGTTGAGTACTAACCTATATAGTGTATACTCTTATCTTTATGTTATGTTGGTTGAGTAGAGAAGAAGAAGATAGAAGCAAATTCAACTATCCATCTCTCTCTTATGTCTTGGTCTCTCTTGTGTCTTGGTCTCTCTTGTGTGTGTGTGTTTGCTTGCTTGGGTTTGAAGCTCTCCCTCTCTCCCCCACATTCTCTTTATGGTATCAGAGCCTGGCTTGTGTGAGAGCTAAGGAGGCAAGCAAGAGGCAAGAACAAGCAAGGAAGGAAGCGGTACTAAACGGGGTATTTTTGATAGTTTTCTGGAAGTTTTGTGATAGAGAACTGTTTCTGCTTGAAATCTAGTTATTGCAGTGCAGCAGTGCATTTTGGAAGTGCACACAAGGTTTGCACATGTATTGTTGATACTGGGTGTATGTACATGTACTCTAGTCACATTTGGTGACACACAAGCTGTGCTGAAGTACCGTTACCGTGCAGCAGTTACAGGAGATACTGTTGTATTACAGGTTGCATACAGAAGTTGTTTGTTTGCAAGTTATTTGATTGCTATAGAAAAACATATTTGACGGAATTATTCAGATTGTTAGTGAGAAGCTGGATAAGAATAATTTCCATGCCTAGAAATTCAGAATGACCAATTTCCTAATGGGTAAAGGATTTTGGGATTATGTAGAAGGAGACAATGAGGATCCTCCAGAGTTATCTGAGGAGAATGCCACTCTTGCATATATAAAGGCATTCAAGGATTGGAATCAGGGTGCAAGAAAAGTTATGTACTGGCTTTCAATTAGTGTCACAGATACTATGATAGGACACATACAGGATGCAAACACTCCAGCAGTTGCATGGCAAAATTTGGTTCAGATGTTCCAGACTAACACAAAGGCAAGGAAGTTGCAGTTAAAGAAAGAGTTGCATACTGTGGAAAAGAAAAGCATGTCCACCATCAATGAATATGCCTTAAAGATCAAGGGCATTGTTGAATCCCTTGGGTCTATCAATGTATCAATGGAGGATGATGATTTGGTGAGTGTCTGTCTGAACGGGCTTGGCAAAGAGTACAAGCCATTCAAGACCCAGTCATGCTGAGTGGTATAGAGATTTAAAGCCTTGGTCGAGAAGGAAAAAGGCATGCAAATAAAACGCCTAAGATCAGATGGTGGGGGAGAATATTTCTTCAATGAGTTCAGCGATTTCTTGAGAAAGCAGGGAATCAAGAGGTAGTTTACGTACAGGTACACTCCCCAACAGAATGGTGTTGCAGAAAGTAAAAATAGGCACATTGCAAAAGTAGCAAAAGTAAAAATAGGCACATTGCAAAAGTGGCACATGTCTTGAAAAGAATATGCCACAACTTTTGGGCAGAAGCAGTAGCAACTACTGTGTACATTATGAACAGGACACTCACTATAGCTGTTCATGGTATGACTCCTGAACAGAAGTTTACAAGCATAAGACCGGATGTGTCTCACTTGAAAGTGTTTGGGTGTATTACATATGTACATATTCCTGATGAAGTGAGAACAAAGTTGGATCCAAAGGCAGAGAAATGCATCTTCATTGGTTATGCTATGGAGCAAAAAGGTTATAGATGTTATAACCCTACCACTCGTGAGATGCGAGTAAGCAGAGATGTTGTCTTCAATGAGATAAGTAGCTGGTATGCACCAATAGTGAAGGCAACAGAAGATGCAAATGTAAGAAGTGATGATGTTACACCACATGTAGAGCAGCAATCATAGGTGCTGAGTGGACCAGGGGAGTCCTCGAGCAGTGGATCCCATGTTAGAGCAAGTTGAGGAATGATGTAGGTACACGTGTATCACCAAAAGGGAAGGAAAAGGTAGATCAATCTTTTGTGCCTGATCTGTCAGCAGGTCACTCATATGTGGATGGTGACTCTAGTGGCTCTAAGCAGAGCCTTGATGAGGAGCTTGGCATTCCGTATGTGGTTACTCCTAGTGTAAGGAGAACCACGACTGTTTTGAGGACAGTAGTGATCCAAGTGTACACAGGTCTACGAGGGTTAGATACCATGTTGACAGGTTGAGATATGATGGATATACAACCCATCATTATGCTTACATGGTAAAAGCGATACAGAAGGCTAAGCCCACTTGCTTTTGAGCAGGCAATTGGAAATAAGAAATGGGAAGATATCATGGATGAGGAGATGGCAGCATTGGATGCAAATGCAACATGGGAGTTAGTGCCTTTGCCTAAGGAAAAGAAGGCAATTGGATGTAAGTGGGTGTATAAAGTCAAGCACAATGTTGATGGTTCAGTGAGAGGATACAAGGCAAGATTGGTTGCCAAGGGCTTTGTGTAGACTTATGGCATAGACTATGAGGAGACATTCAGCCCGGTTGCAAGAATGGCAACTATGAGAGCTGTCAGTGCTATGGCTGCAAACAAAGGGTTGGTCTTTACATCAAATGGATGTAAAGAATGCTTTCTTCCATGGTGATTTGCAAGAAGAAGTATACATGATGCAGCCACCAGGTGTTATGAGAGTGATGCACATCCAGATTTTGTGTGCAGGTTACCCAAAGCCTTGTATGGCTTGAAGCAGGCACCGAGAGCATGGTCAAACAAGATCGGGGAGTATCTTGTTACCATTGGATTTGAGATATCCAATGTAGATTTTTCACTATATGTGAAAAAGACAGATAGAGGGATCATGCTATTAGTCATCTATGTGGATGACTTGATTATCACTGGTGATAGTGATGTAGACATACATGATGTCAGGATGCTTTTGAAGCAGAAGTTTGAGATAAAGGATTTGGGTGAGCTATGGTATTTCTTGGGCATAGAGGTGGTGAGATCACCTCATGGCATTTTGCTATTGTAGAGGCAATATGGCTTGGCCATGTTGTCCAAGTATGGTATGACAGGCTGTAAGCCTATTTCAGTGCCATTGGAGTAGAATACAAAGCTTTCTGCAGATACAGGTGAGTTTTTGGAGGACTCCACTACATACAGGCGCATAGTGGGTAGTTTGATCTACATGACTATTACAAGGCCAAACTTGAGCTATGTTGTTGGACTTGTGAGTTAGTTTATGCAGGCCCCTACGAAGCCACACTTGGATGCGGCTAGACTGATCCTTAGGTACATAAAGTCCACAGTTGATTATGGACTTTTCTATGAGGCTGGTATAGAGATACAGTTGCATGGGTACACATATGCTAATTGGGCTGGCAGTATTGCAGATAGGGGATCTACCAGTGGTTTTATGTTCTCATTTGGGAGTGCTATTGTGAGTTGGAGCAGTAAGAAGAAGCCAACAGTTGTCTTGTCGAGTACAGAGACAGAGTACAAGGATGCTGCTATGGTAGCTTGTGAGGTAGATTGGTTTTTCAGAAGCTACTTGGTGACATGGGAGAGCCCGTGGGATAGGGCAGTTGTCATATATTGTGACAACATGAGCAGCATACAGTTGGCCAATAACCCAGTATATCATGCTAGAACAAAGCTCATTAAGATGCATTATCACTTTGTGAGGGAGAAGGTTCTAGCAGGAGACGTAAATCTGGTATATGTCAGCACAGAGGATCAGGTGGCTGACATCTTCATGAAGGCATTGGGCACAGAGAATCTCCATAGGTTTAGGGCTTACTTGGAGAAATGTGTGGAGTTGAGCTTGAGGGAAGTGTTGAGATATCAAGCTCAACTAGTGCTACGGGCGGACATTGATGACCCGCCTGGGTGATAACTTCCGCATCTACACCACTGGCATGGTTGGTGAGATTATGGGTGATATGCGGCCAGTGGGATACAGGCTGTGCGTCACAGCGATTTTGGATTACTAGAGACTGGCATAGTTATAGCGCCAGCTCATTTAGTCAGGTTCACATTATGGACCAACCCTTATATGTTGTAGTAGTTGAGTACTAACCCATATAGTGTGTACACTTATCTTTACGTTATGTTGGTTGAGTAGAGAAGAAGAAGATAGAAGAAAATTCAGCTATCCATCTCTCTTGTGTCTTGGTCTCTCTTGTGTGTGTGTTTGCTTGCTAGGGTTTGAAGCTCTCCCTCTCCCCCACATTCTCTTTAGAGAGAGGGAGGGTGGGAGAAGGAGAGAGGAGGATATAGCCCACCCACACTCTCTTTCCTAGAGAGAGTGAGAGAGGGAAAGGGAGGGAAGAGAGAGAGGGGGAGGGAAGAGGGTGGGAGAAGGAGAGAGAGGGTGGTGTGGGCCAAGCTGGATGGTGGTGGTGGTAGCAATAGTTAGAGAGAGATTGTTCAAGTAGAGAGAGAGGGAAACCAAGAAACGCACCCTCTAAATCTCCCTCCAACCAAGCTCGCTCAGTGACCATCCCCCATGCTATTTGGATGAGAAAACTTGAAATTTATTTTCGAATCCTTTTTTAAAGAGTTGTTCTACACATAAGCACATTACATAAGTATGCATATAGAAATGCCCATGCTCAAGAGGGTTTACACAAGGTGGTGGGGCATCAATTGTTGCCCCACCATCCTGTCACTAATAAGCCAAAAAGATCAACAAAATTTAGTGGTAGCAGCTTATAATTTTGAGAAATGTTTATTCAATACATCATCAAAATTTTGAAAGTTCATGAGAAGTTTGATAAATTGTAATTATGATATTCAATGGTATGTATGGTCCTTATGCTCCCTTCATACGCTCCTTCACAAGCATTCATAGACAACAACCATGTCTATATAGTAGGTCCATGTAGTTGGGTAGGGAGTAGGGTAGCAAGTAGCATGGGCTGAGAGGAAGAATGAGCAGTGTTTTAAAAAAAACTCGAGTTTAGTATAGTTTGTGAATACCTTTAAATTTAAAACTTGAAGGTACAAATATCTCTAGATATTGAGAAGCTATAGAACAAAAACCTCTAGATTTTAAGATTTTTCTTTATAAATAATTCCACAATTTGTAGATAAAGGTTTCCACTTTTTGAGAAAATACTTTTTCTAACATTGATGTGGAGGACTTGGGGAAATTCTACATGAAAAGATGTGCAAGTGCATAAGTATATGTGAGGAAAATGTGATCATTGAACTCTCAATCACCTCACACGCAAAAGAAAGCACTCGATATTTGAGTGAAACAATAAACCCTATCAAACCATTTTTTTGTCAATTTATGAAAATGAAAAAAATGACTAGATTCTCGTCGATCGTAAGCTTTTTTGTAATTTTTTCTTGAATTGTTCATTTATAGATAATATACCTATAATTGAGGGCTCCATAAAAGCATTTTTTTAAACCGATCAAAATAAGGACATACTTATAAAGTAACCAGGTTTTCTAGGCTAAATTTACATATTTTGCCAGTGTTTTAACTAAAAACACTGGCAAAACTAGTGTTTTAACTAAAAACTAGTAAATTTGAATCGTTTCTACAGCTATGTGCCCTAATCGTGGGTACATTCCTCAAAATTCTCAGAAACAAGCTTGCTTGCTTTTGACCCCATCTCGAAAAACAAAAACAAAATTCCTTTAGAGTCAACTCTGTTTGACTGCCTAGCTACATCTGTCCTCACAGCCCTAATTCATGGGAATAAATAGTACATCGACTCTGTGCATGTCGGACGCCCAGCTATGCATACGTATTATCTATGACCAGGCACACGTTCTTGCATGGCCCTAGCTACCCAGCACCGATGTGTGATTGTGTGTAACGTCAATAATAGCTCTGGTCCAGTTCCACCCCTTCGTCTTAACTTGAAAGTTGAGGGTTATATGTCCAAGTTAACAAAGAAAAAAAACTTCTAATAAATAAATTGCAAATTTTAAAATGTAATTTTTTTAGTAAAAAAGTGAAATTTTAAAAAAACTTTTTGACATGTGATGCAACAATAAGTAACTTTTCAAATTTAAGATGTTACAAAAACTTAAATTAACCAAATATCAAAGTTTCACAGACACAAGTCTAAAAATCTTGACTAATTTCAATGATAAATAGAGACTTGAGTTACAAAAAATTAAGTCCAATATACTTCAAACTTCTAAGTCCAAAATATCTTAATGAAAGCTTTCACTCAATCTACATGTATATAAAAATGTCTTGATGTCTTTGCTCCATCTCTCCACAATCCAACGGCATCTGTAAAATCAAAACACATGAGCGGAGGACCTTCAGTAGATATTTGCATGAGAACGTCCATACTTTTAATCTCCAAACAGTTTTTCAACTTGTTTTTTCGAATGTTTTGTGCACTGAAACCTCTTTCACATACTACAATGCTATAACATTGCAACTTGTGCCAAAGCAGGTAAGGTAGGATACTTAAGACGCCACCTTCATTTTTTCCAATGAAACTCCATGTGCCTTTGAGAGATTTCACTCTCCAATCAGATGCACCTTGTACCTTAAAGACATGGAACTCCTTTCTTAAATATCTTGCATCTATCATTACGTCAATCTGAGTTTCGTCTTGTAATGTGATAGCAATTCCATAATGTTAACCAGAAAACTTGATTTGTAACTGTGATCTAACTTCCAAAAATAATTGTGTTTGAAAATTAAGAGCTTGTGACGAAGGCAAAAGGGCGACAAGCATCACAGGCCCCACTTAGCTTAAGAAAATAATGTAGGGTTAATAAAACAACCCTCTACACATATGTAACTGATTACATACTACACAATAAAACAACCCTCTACACGTATGTAACTGATTACATATTACACAATACTCATGAGTCACGAGTGATGGACAGGTGGTGGCCTCAGTTTTTGAACATACATCAAATTTCCACCCGCCGGCAAGATAGCAATCATCATCATGAGACTCCATGGGCGAGCGGCGATAGTGGCCTACATGGAATTTTCACCCGCCAATAATACCAAGACATCAATCATCAACATCAGACTCTAAAGCATCTCAGAAACATTCATCTAGAAGTTGGAACTTTTAACTTGGGGTATGGCATGTCCCATGGATCATCTCACTTTTATAGCAACATTACCCACCTGATTTCCATGTGGCTTTATCCTACTGGACAACCACCTTAACCCTAAACCCTTAAAGATATTGTCAAACCTTAGAAAACCCTCTCTTAAAAATATTATACCATGTAAAACCTTTGTAGTTAAATTTAGTGTTATGAAAAACCTTGAGCTCACCTATTCTTGTAAGAGATTTACTTTAGGTCTCAAATTATGCGATTTTTAAAAATTTTCAAATTTGATTTTTACAAGTGAGCTCCAAATATTTGCAGTTTTGTTATCTCACTGTTTGCAGGTTTTCTATGAACAGTGCCTTATTCCATGTAAGCATCACATGCATTCTGTTTTTTAAAATGTTATTTGATTAGTTATTTTAAATCCTAAGCATGTGTGTGCGCGTGCATGAAACATACACATTATATTTTAAATCCTATTTAAAACACACACACACACACACACACATACATATATATTTTAAATCCTAAAAACACACAAACACACATACATACATATATAATTTAAATCCTATAAAAACACACACCACACACACATATATATACGTTAATTGATTACTATGTTAATTAACATACACACATGCATGCATATATGTATGTTATGTGTTAATTTTGGCTTGATTAAATAATTTGTTAATTATCACACACATAAATATATATATGTTAACACACCAATAATGATTACGTTTTATATATCATAATGGAAAACACACACACACACACACACACACACATATTTATTAGTTAACACACATACGTGCACGTACACACACGCACATACATATTAATTAACACACATACGTGCACGTACACACACGCACATACATATTAATTAACACACACACACACACACATTGTACACACATACACATATGTTAATTAACACACACACTGTACACACATACATATATGCACACACACACACACACACAAAGTGACACATGCATAATTACATTGAATACATATAAATATAAGGGTGGATGTTGTTGCCAATCACATAGGTTCAACCATGGAGCTATGGAGGATGAAATCTCTCTGTGGTTGAGGAGGAAGAAGAAGAGAGAGCAAGTTGGCCACAACACAAGGTGATTGTATTATGAATGAATGAGAATGAGATGAATGAACCACCACAAGTACAATACCCTTTTATAGGCATTAAATCCTATCTTTTGATTCTAACCAATTGGTTGTTCACACCTAGAGTATTCACACCAAGTTGGCTATAAACGTAATGATCGGATGCCCATATCGCCAATGTCACATGGTATTTTGGTGTATTATTTCAACACCCTCCCTTAACAAAATATCTGTGGTTACTATGATGTCAATGCTAGCTCTAGTTACTATTTATAAAGCTGTTTATCATGACCGTCCAAGTGCCCTGTTATGGCTCAACCTAACATCCCTTGAAACCAACAAGAGATTACTTGGTGAACCGCAACTGTCGTGAGGATTTTTCCAATAGTCAAGCTCGTAACCCTTCCAAGCTCTACAACTCCTTGAGAAGCAATTCCACTCTACCTCCTGAGTGTTGTCACACCGTCGCATTGCACTACGGGTACTCGTCCCTCTTCTCACCTCACTTCACTCACACACACTCACTAGCATGCATTAGGGAGATAGATTAGCAAGAGGATTAGCAAGAGTAAGACTCAATAGCACAATCGGAGAGTGTGTTGTATTATGAGAGAAATTCACTTATATTTATGGCCATAAGTGTTCACACTCACTTAATCAAGGTATTAGTGAATGTAATTTTTTGTTAATTGAGCAAAAATAGCTTGAATTAGAGAGTACCGTCGGAGGCGCAAATCAAGGGGCTTTCTCAATATGAAGCTTTGGCAAATAATAGCAAGTCTCCAATGGCATGACTGAATCCTCAATGGTCCAAGAACATAAATATTAATGCCAATTAATCATTGATTAGAAGAGGCAATTACTATTTGTAGTGTAGAAGAATGGGCGACTTGGAGCTTTCAATTGAAGCACATTAACAAACCTTATTCAAAAAGCCTTCAAGGGACACTCGTAGCAATATTTCTACTTGAGTTTTAATCTCATAATCATGAGATTAACACTTTTAATCATGCATTAATCTCACCTTTGGTAAACTGGCTTTTATGATGCACCCAGAGTCAAAGCGGTCGCTAGAAGCCTTAATTCAAAAATCTGATCATGCAGGAGGATTTCTCACCCTCAAGAAATCCCCGAAAGAGCTGGTAATCTCTCCAATTATACTACATTAAAGTGACACATCGTTTTTGACAAGAACTATGTTTTTTTTTTCAATCATCTTCTCCCAGTGATTTCGCGCGTGATTGTGCTCGATTGAGATGACTGGAGGGTGCACCTAAGAGTTGGGGAGAGGCCTGAAGTTGTAGCTTGAGAAATGGTTGAGTCTTTAAGGATAAATCAAGAATCCAATGGAAGGGGATAGAGCTGTGTTTTTGCAAGGAAGAGGGAAAAAATGGGTAATTTCTCACTAATCAAGATTAGGGAATGTGTTAATGAGTAGATTAAGCATTAATTTTTGAGAAGCATGGCTCTTATACCATATTGGAAATCACAAGTTCAATCATGGAGCTATGGAGGATGAAATCTCTTCATGGTTGAGGAGGAAGAAGAAGAGAAGAAAGAGAGAGCAAGTTGGGCACAAAACACAAGATGATTGTATTAATGAATGAGAATGAGATGAGTGAACCACCAAGTACAATACCCTTTTATAGGCATTACACCCTATCTTTTAACTCTAACTAATAGGTTGTTCAAACCTAAAGTATTCACACCAAGTTGGCTATAAATGCAGTAATGAGATGCCCATATCCCCAATGTCACATTGTATTTTGGTGTATTATTTCAACACCCTCCCTCAACAAAATAGTCATAGCTACTATGATGTCAATGCTAACTCTAGTTACTATTCACAAAGATCTTTATGATGACCATCCAAGTTCCCGTAGCTCTTACTCATGGTGGTTTACAATGCCAGTCAGTGATGACAGATGCTAGACATCTAGTTATGATTACATTTCACTTAGGATAGAGGGGTGACCATAGGTGGGGGCTGGCCTTGGATGGTTTAGAAAGCCACCTATGCCTTTTATAACATCAAGGCTATATAACAAACCCAAAAAAGTGCAAAAGCTTCAAATTTTGGGGGATGACCCGGGCAAAGAACCCTTGACTCAACACAAAATAGGAATTAGAAATAAAGAGAGAGTCCCCCCTTGTTGATGACCAATATGCTCATGAAGATCTTCTTGATGTATCTCGTAATGTCGATGTAGCTCTTGACCTTCTTTATGTCGATGTAGATCTTGATGTTGATGTAGCCCTTGGTCTTCTTCATCCTTGATTTCATTGTGTAATGAAATAGTCAAAGATGGATCATATTCTCAATGTGTTCATGAAGCCTGACATGATGCTAATACATATCCCTTTCACATGATAATGTGTTGAATTTGCTTAAAGAGTTCTTAGCCTTATCAATGGTCAGTGTCTTGCCCTTGTACAAGTGATTTATAAGCATGATAGATGAGGTACTGGCCTGAAGCATATAAGCTCAGAAATCCCATTGTCCCAAACAATGTGAATATAGATTTATACCCGAATTTGGATGAACAAACTGACCACTCAAATCAAGGAGAAAATCTTATTTGATGCTTTACAGAGGTTTAGCAACACTTGAATGTGACAAATGAACCATTAATGGCCCTAAAAACCTCAGATGATTAACATTAATCAAGGTATTAGTGAATGCAATTTTTCGTTAATTGAGCAAAAAAATAACATGAATTAGAGAGTACCGTGGGAGGGGCAAATGCCAATTAATCACTAATTAGTAGAGGCAATTTACTTTTTGTAGTGTAGAAGAATGGGCGATTTGGAGATTTTAATTGAAGCCCGTTAACAAATCTTATTCAAAAAGCCTTCAAGGGGCACTCATAGCAATATGTCTACTTGAGTTTTAAGCCCATAATCATGAGATTAACACTTTTAATCATGCATTAATCTCACCTTTGGCAAACTAGCTTTTATGATGCACCCAAAGTCGAAGCAGCCGCCGCTAGAAGCGTTAATTCAAAAATCTGATCATGCAAGAGGATTTCTCACCCTTGAAAAACCCCCGGACGAACTGGTAATCTGTCCAATTGTGCTACATTGAAGCGCTACAATGATTTTGCCCAAGAACTGCATTTGTTTTCAATCATTGTCTCCTGCTAATTTTGTCCAAGAACTGCATTTGTTTTCAATCATTGTCTCCTGCTAATTTTGCGCATGATTGTGCTCAATTGAGATGGCTGGAGGGTGCACCTAAGAGTTGGGGAGAGGCCTGAAGTTGTAGTTTGAGCAATGTCATTGAGTCTTTAAGGAGAAATCAAGAATCCAATGGAAGGGGATAGAGGTGTGTTTTTGTAAAGAAGAGGAAAAAAGAAAAAATGGGTAATTTATCACTAGTCAAAATTAGGGAATGTGTTGATGAGTAGAGATTAAGCATTAATTTCTGAGAAGCATGGCTTTGATACCATATTGGCAATCACAAGTTCAACCATGGAGCTATGGAGGACGAAATCTCTCCATGGTTGAGAGGAGGAAGAAGAAGAGAGAGCAAGTTGGGCACAACACAAGGTGATGGTATTATGAATGATTGAGAATGAGATGAATGAACCACCAAGTACAATACCCTTTTATAGGCATTAAACCCTATCTTTTGACTCTAACCAAGAGGTTGTTCTTCACACCTAGAGTATTCACACCAAGTTGGCTATAAACGTAATGACTGGATGCCCGTATCCCAAATGTCACATGGTATTTTAGTGTATTATTTCAACTCCCTCCCTCAAAAAAATATGCATGGCTACTATGATCTCAATGCTAGCTCTAGCTATTGTTTACAAAGCTATTTATGATGACCATCCAAGTCTCCGAAAGGTCTTACTCATGGTGGCTTACAATGCCAGCCAATCATGACAAATGCTAGACATCTAGTTATGATTACATTTCACTTAGGATAGAGGGGTGACCACCACAGGTGGGCTAGCCTTGGCTGGTTTAGGAAGCCACCTATGCCTTTTATAACATCAAGGCTATATAACAAACCCAAAAATTCCAAAAGATCCAGATTTTGGGGGACGACCCGGGTAGAGAATCCTTGTCTCAACATAAAATAGGAATTAGAAATAAAGGAAGAGTCCCCCCTTGTTGATGACCAATATGCTGATGAAGATCTTCTTGATGTAGCTCTTGATCTTCTTTATGTCAATGTAGATCTTGATGTTGATGTAGCCCTTGTTCTTCTTCGTCCTTGATTTCATTGTGTAATGAAATCCATGTAGGCAAAGATGGATCATATTCTCAATGTGTTCATGAAGCTTGACATTATGCTGATACATATCCCTTTCACATGATAATGCATTGAATCTACTTCAGGAGGTCTTAGCCTTATCAATGGCCAGTGTCTTTCCCTTGTACAAGTGATTTATGAGCATGATAGATGTGGTACATGAAGCATATAAGCTCAAAAATCCCATTATCCCAAACAATGTGAATATAGATTTATACCCGAATTTGGATTAACAAATGGACCACTCAAATCAGGGAGAAATTTGATGCTTTACATAGGTTTAGCAACACTTGAATGTGACATATGAACCATTAATGGCCCTAAAACCCTCAGATGATTAGCACTAATCAAGGTATTAGTGAATGTAATTTTTTGTTAATTGAGCCAAAAATACCTTGAATTAGAGAGTACCGTCGGAGGGGAAAATCAAGGGGCTTTCTCAATATGGAGCTTTGGCAAGTAATAGCAAGTCCCCAATGGTATGACTGAACCCTCAATGGTCCAAGGACACAAATTTTGGTCCAAGAACCAAACTTTGCTGTGGGGGGGACCCCACCCCACATGCGTCCCCCCCCCACATGCTCGCAAAGTTTGGTCACCATCGGACGATGTGGCTACGATGGCATCGGGAAGAGGGGGCGCTACTTGACTTTGCGAAGATCGTTCGATGGTGACCAAACTTTATGTCCCCCCCCACATGCTCGTAAAGTTTGGTCACCATCATACGATGTGGGTACAATGTCATGGGGAAGAGGGGGTGCTATTTGGCTTTGCGAACATTATTCAATGGCGACCAAACTTTGCGAGCATGTGGGGTGGGGGCGCAAAGTTTGGTCCCCCCACATGCTCGTAAAGTGTGGCGTGTTAGGAATAGGAAAAGACATAAACAAACAAAACTTCTTTCCTTTATGACTCTTGATCTTTTGGGGCAAACAACACATTTAGAAACAAACTTAGCTACATTTTTATGCATAGTAGGCCAAAAGAAATCTCTCGTAACTATTTTCAAAGTAGATGATGCTCCTCTATGACCAACGAAAGGAGGTTGATGAGATTCTTGAATCATAGTTTGCCTAAATAGTTTAGTAATGCATAATCTCTTTTGGAAGAAAAGAAAACCGTAAAAGAATAATCGGGATATGGTAACCAGTCATTATCTTTCAACTTGTTATATACGTCAAAAAAATTAGATTCATTTTCATATATTCTCTTCATGTTATCAAAAGAGATGCCTTCAATAGTAGATATATTATTAATGGTAGGTCTCCTACTCAAAGCATTAGCCACATAACACTTTCAAGACCAGATGTATATTGAATAGCTGGCTAGAAATTTTGAATGAAAGATTCCCTTTTAATATGTTATTTGATATTAAAGATTGAGAAAGCAAGTGTTTGATACTTTGTTAATTTGTTTTAATGATAAACTCAGAGCCCATAAGATAATGTTTCCACATTTTTAATGCATGAACAACAACAATTAACTCTTTATCATAGGTGCTATATTTAAGCTCAGATGGATTCAATTTTTTACTTTCAAAAGAAATTGGGCGATTATCTTGCATAAGCACAACACCAATACCATCTCCACTAGCATCAGTCACACTACCATAAAGAATGGTCTAAGGAAATCTGCTAGTGTTAATACAGGTGCATGGGTAAGTGTGTTCTTAAGTGCATTAAAAGATTTTTCATGCATGTTAGTCCAAAGAAAAACTTAGTCTTTTTCAACAATTCACTCAAGTGATGTGCTTTATAAGCAAACTTTTTCACAAATCTTCTATAGTAAGAACATAAAAAGATTTTAACTCATGAATATCCTTTGGTCTAGGCCATGATCTAATGGTCTCTATCTTTTTAGGATCGACACAAATTCCTTTTACAGACACGATATATCCAAGGTATTTAATTTCTTTTTGAAATAATTCACTCGTGTCTGGGTTGGCATAGAGTTAATTTTCTTTCAAAAGATTGAATAATATCTCTAGATGTTTCTTGTGTTCATCTTCGTCTTTGTCAAAAACTAAGATGTCATCAAAGAAAACAACTATAAAATTTTGGTGCTTCAAGAATATACGGTTTACCATGCGATTAAATGTAGCCGGTGCATTAGTAAGTCTAAAAGACATTGCTAAAAACTCATAATGACCCGTTTGCATGCAAAAAGCTATCTTATAAACATCTTCTTCAGCCGTTCTAGCCTGATGATAGCCTGACTTAAGGTCACTGACTTAAGGTCAATCTTGGAAAATACTTTGGCTCCTCTCAACTTATCTAAAGAGATCATCCCATGTGGAATAGGATATATATTCTTGAAAGTATTCTTATTTAAAGCTTGGTAGTCAATACACATGTGAAACCTTCCATTCTTCTTTTTGACAAGAAGAATAGGTACTCTATAACTAGGCCTAATAAGTTTCCTATCAAGTAGGTTCTCTATTTGAGATTGGATCTCTTTTTGCTCTAGAAAACTTACTCCCTAAGGAGCCCTACAAGGAGGAATAGTACCAGGGATAATGTCTGTCCAATGGTCTTCCAGTTTAGAATTAAATAATCCAGGAGGTAGCTCATTCATAAAATAATCCGAAAATTGTGAGATGAATGGTTGGTGCAAGGTGTCCTTGGAAATTGTTTTAGAGGCAGAAACCTCATTAATCCATGACTAGATAAATCTTTTCCTTTATCCTTATAGCTTGCTTAGCTTGGGTATGGCTAAGGAGTGCACATTCACTAGATTCCCTTAATTCTTTTAAGCATACATTCTCACCATTGAATACAAAAGATATGACATGAGAATCATAATCAATGTGAGGGTTATGCTCTCAAGCCCGCACCTTTCTAGTTGCACCCCCTAGCATTCGTATGATGTTATTCTTTCACTTCCTTTGTGCAATTATACGTTGTTCCTTGAAAAGCAGTTTTGATTTTATATTTTAAAGGAGTGGCATTCAATTTAAGAGCATGCACAAGTTTTTTTGGAAATAAAGTCATGCATACTACCATCATCATGTAATATATTCACTTCCTTGCCCTTAATTTGTCCTTTTGTTTTTTAAAGCATATGAAGTGAAAATTGCTTTTCAATAGGTTTAGACATACCTGGATCATATGAGAGATCTTCGTTTTCGAAATTACCCTCTTGCTCGGGAGAGAAGTTGCCATCCTCTGGATCTGCTTCACCATCAATCATGAATTGACTTGTGTAATTATTCACTTCTTCTTCTTCTCCAGGCAATTGGGTGTTCTTTTTGTCGAGAATTGTAACATGTCATTACCACTCGAGGTACAAAATCTTGTTTCTTCTTTGCGTCATCGTTCTTGTTGTTGTTGTTGTTGGCACCACGATTGTTATTGTTATTGTTGGCACCACGATTGTTATTTTTGTTTGAAGCAATACCCTTGGTATCATTAGTGTACCTGTCAAATTTAATAAACTTTCTAAATTTGTTAGCATGTCATTGAGAATCCTGTGGGGGTGGTCTAAATTTGTTAGCATGTCATTGAGAATCCTGTGGTGGTTTGTTGTCCTTTGGTACTCCATTCTTTCGCTCACAATTATAAGCTAAAGAGATTGCTATGAAGAGACAATGAGGTTGGAACATATTGATCTCCGCTCAAAGAGTTGGCTTTAATCTAGCAATGAATTTGTGTTTTTGCTCCATTGTTCTCACTCGTTCAATGGCTTGGAGTTGGATGAGAACTTGCCAAAATTTGGCCACATATAGTTGTACAGTCTCTTTGTCAAGTTGACGAAGCATATCCCATTGTTGACGTGCTCTTGCTTTGTATTGAGGTGGCAAAAATTTCTTTTTGATGAGCTTTTGGAATTCTTTCCAAGTCCTAGGTCTTTCACGTCCTTACTTGATTGCATTCCATCACAATGACCAAATGATTTGCAGCACACTTGGCTTTGTCTTTCTCAGATAATTCTTCCTGAGAAAAAAAATTATCAAGTTTATTAATCCATGACAACACCGTTTTTGCATCCTTGCTACCCTCTTTGCTACCACAGGTAAAGCCATCACCAACAAGCAGTGGGATGCTTGAAGTCATGAGCCTATTCATGGGCGAACACAAGGATTCTGACCAATCCACTTGTAAGATATTCCACACATTGTCAATTTTCTCTCACAGGTTTTAATGAAGTAAAAGAGCACCTAGGGTGTGTACTCCAGGTATAATGAAGAGTAGACGTGTGTGTACTCCGTAGTACGATAATGCTAAGGTGCCTACAGTTGGGACAAACGCTAGTTCGAAGAGATGCCACCCTATGCACAGAAACCGTAGGAAGGTGAAATGGGGATGCAAGGGCATCCGCCTACCTATATATGTCGTCGTATCAAAGTTGTTCTTAATTCTTATGCATGTGGTCCCCAATAACGGTGTCACGCGTGAAAACGTCCCAAGTTTAGTCTTTGACGTGTTTTCTGCCGACCCGGTCCGAGCTGCTACAATGGCGTTAACATCCGAAGTTCGAACTTGTGAAAGTTACAAAGCTGCTCATAATCTTATAATCCTCGCTTCGTTGTCTTCTTTCTCGCTTCGTTGTCTTCTTTCTCGCTTAATCAATCACTCACTCTGCCTCAGCTTAATCAATCACTCTGCCTCAGTTTAATCGCTTCTTTCTCGCTTAATCAATCACTCTGCCTCAGTTTAATCGCCTCTTTCTCGCTTAATCAATCAATCACTCTGCCTCAGTTATGGGACACCATCACCACCATCACCATGGCCACCACCATGAAGAGCAGCAGCATCATGGACACCATGGCTATGCCGGCGCTCCTGCCGTTTACTATCCCCCTCCTCCCTCCGCGTACCCCCCACCAGCACCTCTGCCTTACGGCCATGGCGCCCCCGACCCTTACAACTACGCCATTCAGCCGGCTCCATACGGCGCCCCCTCCTTTGATCCTTACCGGCAGCAGCAGTTGAATCACGCCATCGCCGACCAGCATCGTCATGCCCGAAACGAGCACGCCGCAGAAGCGGGCGCAGTGGCTGCGGGAGCATTTGCTCTGGTATGTTCTTCCCCTTCTTCTAGGGTGTCTTGAATCTAGGGTTAGGGTTTACGTTTTCTCAATGGCGAATGAGTTTTCTGACTTTTCCTACGGCCCAAGGTCATGGTTTCTGATTGTTACTTGTAGTTGGATATTAAGATCCCGAGGGTCTAAATAGTTTGATGTAGTCAATTATTGCAATAGCAAGCCATGCACCGTTCTTAGGGTTAGGGTTTCTACCTTCTTGATGTTAATGGATGTTGTCATTCCTCTTATGTGCATCGTTTTAAGGTCGGTGTTTCGAAGTAGTATGAAAACCTAGGGTTACTGTGTGTCATGTTTAGGGTTAGAGGTTCTTGTTGTGTGATGTGGATGAGTGTTGTGATCCTGATGGCAGTATGAAGCACATGAAGCCAAAGTGGATCCAGCCCACGCAGGCAGGCACAAGCTTGAAGCAGAGATAGCAGGGGCAGCAGCTGTGGGCTCGGCAGCATACGCCTTCCATGAACACAAAGAGAAGAAGAAGGATGAGCACCTCATTGCCAGCCTTGGCGGCGGCCAAAGTCATCATGGCCATGGCCATGGCCATCACCACAAGCATGAAGAAAATCGCCATAAAAGCCATCACCACTTCTGGTGATATCATTGTCATGGAACATTAGCACCACCACTTTCTTTGTGTTGTTGGATTGTTTACGTTTTGGGTCTCTAATTATTTCTGACGCGGATTTCTATCTCAGCATATGGATTGTTATTTCATCAAGACTATCCTTTTTCTTTTTTTCTGTATAAATATTTTAAATTTGATTTCTTCACGTTATGCAGTCATGATGATGACTTGTTTTGCTGTGTGGATGTGAAATTTGGGAGATACTGTGCATTAGAGAGAAGAAATAAATTTCCGAAGCTCGCTCTCTCTACATGAAGTATATGTGTTCAAAGAGTCTACAGTATTTGAGAAACAACTTGACAAGCTTGTGAAAGTAACACATTGTGGAGGCCAAAAAAGTTGTTGATGATAAACCAGCCATGCTTGTATATGAAAAACGGTGTGTCTCAAGATTGAAGAAATTTGTGTGATTACACTAGCTCTGCAGCCATAAGATTTAAAGGATTGCAACCGAGTTACCTTAAGTATATGAGGAAACTGATGAGGAGTTTGATCCTAACATTGTACTTTTTTCCCTCTAAATGTTATAGTAAATTTTCAATTTGGATTTCCAAAAATCCCATTCAAGTAAACTATCTCAATTTTCAACGTCTTTATAAACCTTCTCTAACCTTCAAGTGATTGTCTGTAACAAGGAAGAATATCCTATGGAAAGAAGAAAGCTTTGCACATCAACTATATTCACAAAATCTTCCTCTAGTTATTTCTTTTTATTTTCCTGAATTAACATTAAAACTTTGGTTTGATATGGCTTATTCTTTCGCTCAAATGTCGTGTGCTTTCTTCTGCATGGGGAGCGGGGGGAGGGGGAAGAGGAGGAGGAAAACCTATCCCTTATTTTCAAGTGGAAGTGGCATGTGATTGAGAGTTCAACATTTCCTTACAGAATTATGCACTCATGCATCTTTTTAGTTATCCATTTTTGTTTTCTTCTTTATCATTTAAAATGTGCTTTGTTATTAACTCACGCAATAAAACTGGCGAATGACTTTACCATACTATGTAAAACTAATCATTATATTGTCTTGAGTAGACTAATCATTATATTCTTTAGTAGACTAATCATTATATTGTCTTGACTATAAATCATATAAATTTGCCACATTAGAATGTAAAATCCATTAGGTTAGCTTTATAATTTATTTTGAATGTGAACCAAGTGTTGATAGTGCACACCATTTGTGAGCTTATGTGCCCATGGAATGCATATTTGTGTAGTCTTCAAGTAAAAATGGATGATTTTAAACACGTTTTTTAGAATCTTATCTTAACCTATGAATTTCAAAAATCCAATTGTATCAACAACTTTAAAGAGGAAATTGGATGAATTGAAAAGGTCATCATGATATCATGCAACTTTAGGGAGGCAAGAAAATTTGCAATGAAAAGTGGTTGAACTCATTTAAAATTAAGCTACAACCACATAGAGGTCAAGCAACTAGGGTTGGTAGATGTGTTTTGAAAAAGTTATCAAAAAAGTACGGAAAACATGTGTATCTTGGTTGCACTTTTGCATCATTGCATTGCCCAATATTCTCCACTTTAGGTTGGGATTGATATTCTCAATTCTTTGTTGGGTGATGGATGGAAGAGTGTGTATGCAAGTAGTATCAATAAAGTGTGAAGTGCTTTGTGGGCCATGTTGGTCAAGGTCAAGGTAAAGTATGCAATTTTGTGTTATTATAACTCCCATACATTTACACATGGTGCAAAACCCACATATTAGATAGGGTTATACACCATGATAGTGAGAGTGATTTTTGAAGGAGCTTGGTGGAAGGAGCTTTTCTTGGTTGTCTTCTCTCTCTACTTGAACTATCTCTCTCTAACTATTGCCACAACCATCTCTGCCTACCACCACCCACCAGCACAGCCTAGGTCACCCTCCCTCTCTCTCTCTCTCTCTCCGTGTCCCACCACCGCCCAGTCCATACTACCCTCTCTGTCCTTCTCCCCTCCTCTCCCCTCCCCCTCTCTCTTCCCTCCCTTTCACTCTCCCACCCTTTCTCTCTCCTTCTCTCTCCTCTCCTTCTCTCCCTATCTCTCTCCCACCCTCCCTCTCTCTCCTTCTCCCACCCTCCCTCTCTCCTCTCTCTCTCCCTTCCTGCTCCCTCCTCTCCTTCTCCCACCCTCTTCCCTCTCTCCTCTCTCCTCTCCCTCCCTCTCTCTCTCTCTCTCTCCCTCCCTCTCTCTCTCTCTCTCCCACCTCCCTCTCTCTCTTTCTCCTGCCCACCACCCTCTCTCACCTCTCTCCCTTCCTTTCTCTCTCCCACCCTCCCTCCCTCTCTCTCATCTCTCCCAACCTCCCTCTCTCTCCTCTCTCCCTTGCTTTCTTTCTCCCACCCTCCCTCTCTCTCCTCTCTCTCCCTCCCTTTCGCTCTCCGACCCTCCCTTCTCTCCTTCTCCAACCCTCTTTCCTCTCTCTCTCTCTCTCTCTCCTTGTCCCACCACTGCCCAGCCCGCACTACCCTCTCTCTCCTTCTCCCAACCTCTTCCCTCTCCCTCTCTCTTCCCTCCATTTCACTCTCCCACCCTCTCTCTCTCTCCTTCTCTCTCCCTCCCTCCCTCTCTCTCCTTCTCCCACCCTCTTCCCTCTCCGTCTCTCTTCCCTCCCTTTCACTCTCCCACCCTCTCTCCCTCCCTCCCTCCCTCTCTCTCCTTGTCCCATTCTCCCTATACATAATCTCTTTATCCAGATGTTATTACATGTGGATGTTATTGCATATGGATGTTATTATATGTGTATGGTAATCCATGCCCTTTGCACGTGATTTCATAGCATTTAAAGCCTTTGCATGTGACGCCATATCTTTGCATGTGAGTACAATTAACAAGGTGAATAATTTCAAGATTTATACATACAAGCTATCTAATATGCCTTGTGTAAGAAGCAATGAAAAATGTAAATTTATTAAGATCAATAATTTTTCAATTATGATTGGATCATGGCCTAATTATTTGAGAGGAAGAGGGAGTGAGAGAGAGAGAGAGAGAGAGAGTGAGAGATAAGAACATGATGCTGCTATTCCAAACATACAATAAACCAAGAATTTGATATAATTAATCATAGCAACAACAAACCCACAATTAATACAAAAGACATGGCGATCTATAGTTGAAACCACTTTATTCCAAAAAAAGGTTATTACATGGGCTACCATTGTTTAAAATTGAAAACATACTATAACTACCTACGGATCCTACACCTATACACTTTTTTTGGCTACTTTATTCTTTAACTCCTCCCGTAAGGGCTCCTCCGTCTCTTCAGTAATATATCCGAAACTTCGCCAAATACCGATGGCGCTTCCAATCTTCATATTCCACACGAACAAATCTCCAAAATCAATAGGCTCATCTGCTAGCACCTTTGTCCAAAGATAGCGGGGCTCTGCCATGATTCTGAGATGTTCTGTTGTTGCAGCTCCGCCAGTTTTGTTGCTTAAATCTTTGTAAACCCTTTCCACGGTTTCCTTCAAAGTATAGCTAGGGCCATTAGAAGAATCCATTAGAGATTAACAAAGATAATTTATGGTCGTGAGGATTGTAAGGAAGAGAACAATAGAGAGGGAGAGAAATACAATGAGAGGGCGAGGGAGGCAACAAGTGGGAGAGGGAGGCAACAAGGTTTGGAAGTGAGGATTAGAGTAAGAGGCAGGGGTTAAATTTATAGATTCACAAAGCAAAAAGAAAAAAGCAAAAAGCTACTTTACATGGTTACCCACTAAATTTAGAAAAGTAGATGCTTGGCTTTTTCCTAAATTTAGAAAAGTACGTGCATGGCTTTCCCTAAATTTAGAAAAGTAGATGCATGTCTATCCACTTTTTTTTTTTAAAAGTAGATGAATGGAATGAACATATTCAAGGGATTGACATATAACCATATTAATTGTCTTGCTAAAACATTTTAAAAAATGAAAAGTAAATAGTCCTTACTAGAGAATTGAGACATCGGACATTTTATTATTACAACATGAAGGATCTTTTCAAAACTATAGTACAATGTCATCAACATTACTAGGTCCTTTTCACATTGTTCTCCTGTTGTTAAACATTCTCATTAGGTCCTCCTTTTTTAGAGTAGGTTGATGCATAAACATATTATGGTTCATGCTAACCCAAAGATACGCAAATATACAAAGTAAAGGTGCTTGTGTGCATAATATGGTCATCCAGCACACCTACCCTGATTTAAAAATCGGGACATATGCATGATGGATTCTTTCCCATAGTCACCCGGTATTTTTCATTACACACTAGTGATTCCTCAGTCTCAATTACAAACACTTCCATCTACCCAACTTTAATGACCAAATGCTCAAAGACCGTAGTTGTACTTGAAATTGCCGAATCTATTCGGTTGGCTGCCATATATGTGATATGCCACTTCTGTACCTTGTTGATCATTGGCCTACATCATTTGCTTTTCCTGGCATTGTTCCTTTTGCAAAACAAACCCACCAGCCTCCAATTCTCGAATCTCATCCACAGTCAGGTTTGTACCTCATCCCACCGAGGGTCTAGCAAGTGATTGTTGACAGATGGTGTTACATACTCTCCAAGTATGATTCACGTTGTTGTTACAAAACTACATGAACTGACACCTTTGCCCCCCAGACCATTCTCTCATACCATAAAAAGAAGGAGCTGGAATACCTTGCCCGCCGCCGCAGTTCTTGATGTTTTTTTTTGCACTTTCCATCTTGGCCACCTAACCATCCTTAGCAAGTTACCTTGCTGTGTAGAGATGTTCGATGTATAGTCCACATTGAATCGTGTATGTCACTCTCCAAAATTTCCTACAGCCTTGCTTCAGTTGTCTCTCCCTCTACATTTTTTTGACCACCTGTAGTTAAAGGAATAGTGGGTTGAAAGCTTAATCTCCTACCTTGTTTCTTGCATGGCTGGTTTTCTGTGATATACTCTGGACGATATGATGAGTTATCTTCCTCAAGATTTATAAATGTGGGTTTTTGACGCACCGGCTAACAATAATGTTATCACCAAAAAATTTTGGTTGCACGTGCATTGGTGTGCCACTCATCACTGCTTCTCCCACCAATCTGTTAGTGCTCGACGGACTTAATGCTTTTGATGTTTTGGCCTTCTCCATCAACTTCATTATTGTGTCTCCTGTTTGGCGCATATAGTTCACCAGATCTAAACCTGATGCAGGCTTGTGGTTGACATTTTAAACACATAACATCGGTCTAACTCATGCAAAGCTTGCCCAAGAAAACGACTGGGCCATAGAAGAACTCAAAAGCACATTGTCTCTTCAATTCTAGGATACTTGACTCTGCTCCTTGCACTAGACTGTTGATCCTAGAAGCACGCACCATCCTCCTGAATCCACAAGAGAATTGGACCACTTAACAAACTATGTAAACGTTCATTCACAAGAATTACCAAACAATTAGAATCAATATGGAAAGAACATTACCTTTGACATTGAATTGGGGGATGCATGTGTTCTAATAATAGTGACAAACTCCACGTTGCTAATATTTGATTCATTCTTCGTATGCTTCCTGATAATTGCATCCAATACGAGTTGTTTGGTGATATCCATTTGTACCTTCCTTGGACCACTTGTAGGAACCTTTGAAACGACCTCTTGCACAAGTTCTCTTATCTTTTGCAATGCCTTTCTTGATGTGCCCATTTGTACCTCATGCAAATGTTTCCCTTGATGTATCATCAATCTTGACATATGTGGATTAGCAGGCATACAATAGTACACCGTAGCACTACACATTCTTCTATATATACAGGTTTGTTCTTGCAGCAGCAGTAGAAACAAGCTAGTGATCCCCATATCCATCCGTTGTTAAGCCCAAAGAGGGAAGTTTCTGTGTGAGCTTGCCTATTATGTGAAAAATTACAAAGTTCCAATAAATAGTCTTATAAATCAAAGTTTATTGAAATTAAGCCAAGACAATAAGCTTACCAATCCATGATGTTGTATTCGGTGTGCCGTTCATAGTTCTACTTTCACATAAGGCATAAGTGCACTCAAATAAGCCTCCACAAGAACTCTTTCGTATAACTTGAGAAAACTTCACATGACTCTCTGCAGGCTTCACCCAGCAATGGCCATCATGTGCTTGCTCCATTCCTTGCATTGGAGAGGCTAAAGGATCACTTACATTATTCGGCAACTCAAAAGCCACATTACCATTATAGATTTGAGAAATCTCTTCTACTTTCTCAATATGTGTGCTTGCTAATAACAATCTACGAAGAACACCAGCATGAGATTCCTCAGACAATAAGTATTTGACCACACTCTTCTAAAGTGGTGTACCTATGGGAGAATCTCCTATTATAAGGTCAATAATGAATTCTTTTGGGGTGCTTGTTGTAGTGTTACTTGACTCTTCTATTATTGGAATAACAAGGTATTCTGTTGTTATATCTTTATCAAAGATATAACATGGTTCCTCTCCTAGCGGATCTAGCTAACTGGATAGGTATAAGATGTTCTACCCATCATCTTGTGGTTTGATTGCAAAAACTTTCAATCCAGAGTGAGGACATAATATTCCATCAAAATCATAAGCTTTAGTAATATAATAATGACCCTATATAGTTCTAACAATAGGATCACTCTCCAAACCTCCCACAAAAATGTGAAAAGCAGTGCTCTCCATGGCAAGAAAAGCTCTCAGAAAACCAACTCAGAAACACACAAGCTCTCAAAAAATCATCTCACAAACATACAACAAACTAATGACGACGAATTCAAAGTCTAAACATGAATTCTATAAATATTAATTTTTTTTAAAAAATTATACCCATTTTATAAAAATGATCATTATAAATAATGTCATTAATACACAAAATCTAAAATTCATTTTCAATAATTATACTATACAATAAATGCATGCATAACTACCTCTCATTTAATGATTATTCCATAACTAACTTCTATATAATGATTATTCCATAACTAACTCATATATAATGATCATTTCATAACTAACTACTATATAAGATTATTCCATAACTACCTCTCATATAATGATTGCATAACTTCTATATCTCTGTCATGATCCTAATTTAAGTTTTCACCTTTTTATCATCTCTTTTATGATTCCATCCATTTTTATTTCAAATAAAGAGTACATCCTTGTATTTCCCAACAATGCATGGTAGAATTTGAAAAGATTCAAAATGCAACATCTGAACATGTCTATCATCATCATCATGGTCATTGTTATCATTATAATAATAAAGGTCTCTCCTTTAGGTTTAGCCACAATTTCTATTTAGGTTGAGTGAGTTAGTAGTTGTGTTTTGCTTTTAAGGAGGGGGAGAGGAAAAGAAAGGCGTGTTTTGTTTTAGAGGGAAAGAAAGCTGCCGCGTTGAGGGGAGATGCGTTTTGTTTTGTTTTGGGATTTCCCACTAAGGGTGACCGTCACCCTTAGTGGGCAAGTTTCGCCCTTAGTGGGCAAGCCTCACTAAAGACTTGCCCACTAAGGGCGACGTCACCCTTAGTGGGGCTTTCCCACTAAGGGCGACCGTCACCCTTAGTGGGCCCGTCGCCCTTAGTAGGAAAGCTTGCCCACTAAGGGCGACCGTTGCCCTTAGTGGGCAAGCCCACCCCCCCAAAACAAAACGTGATTTCTTCCCCCCCCCCAAAAACAAAACGTGCTCTCTCTCCCCCCCAAAACAAAACACGCTCTCTTCCTCCCCCAAAACAAAACGTGCTCTCTCTCCCCCCCCCAAAAAACAAAACGCGCTCTCTCTCCCCCAACACGGAAGCTTTCTCCCCCTCCCTAAAACAAAATGCCTTTTTCTTTTCCTTTCCCTCTTCTTAAAAGCAAAACGCTTTTTCTTTCCCCCCCTTAAAACCAAAAGGCCTTCTTCTTCTCCTTTCCTCCTAATAGCAAAACATTCCTTTCCTTTCTTTTTAAAAACAAAACTCTCACACACCCTTGTCCTCTCTCTCTCTCTCAGAGATTCTCTACCTCCCTAAATCCTAAAAAGAAAGCTCTCAAGATAGCTCCCTCTCTCTCTCTCTCTCTCTCTCTCTCTCTCTCTCTCTCTCTCTCTCTCTCTCTCACCAACTCTTTCTTCACTCTCTTTTCTTCCTCTCTCTATACCTTTTCCTCTCCTCTTTTTTCTTCATTGTTTCTTCTCTTCTTTGTTTGTTCCTTCTTTCTTTTCTTTCAAAACCCTAATTTTTTAATTTAATCTTTTTTTCTCTATTTATATCTATCCCTCTATTTATATCACCTCTATTTATATCTATTGCTTTTTTGATCTATTTTTATCTTTTGCTTTCTTATATCTTTTAGGACTCTTTCTTCCTTGTTCATTCTCCTTCTTCTCGTGTTACTCCTCATGCTGTCTCCCCAATTCCAAAGAGGGACACAAGTATCCTTGACGTTCAGTGATACTAAGGTAGCTGCTGGGACCATTTTGCATGTAGACCCCGCCGTGGATACTGTCCATGGAATTGCTTTGCTTGCATGATCATGTTGGTGTATCGATGGAAGATGTTGAAGTGGGAAAAGTTCCTCTTCCTTTTCCATGGTGATATTAACAAGTTAAATTAAACCAAAGGATATATCATTGTGTGGCCAGCTAGAGATTGTGTAAGTCTTATTTTATCTCTCTCCACCTTTCCAATTATGCTCTTTTTTTTAGTGATTTTTTAAGAGAAATCTGTCTTGTATATGTCGATGTGTTTAGATTGCTACAACACATCAAAGGAAACCCCACATCCAAAGCATGCAAAACATGTAAAGAGCACACCTGCCAGGCAACAAAGCCAAGAAGTGACAAGTACCAAGAAGAGGAAGAAAGTGCAAGAGGAAGATGATGATTGGAGTCCTCCTCGAAGGAATCCAAGTCAAGTTGCTAAGTCTTCGAAGAAAGGTGCTTCTAAAGAAACTAAGGAAGCATGAGAGGTGGATGAGGGAATTGAAAAAGAAGGCAAGAATGAAGAGGGTTTCATGGTGACTGCTACAACTCGCTTGCGATTAGAACTCCTACAAGACAGTCTTAATAGAGTGAAGGTAATTGTTAACCACTTTTTATCAAATCTTACATAAGGTATCTTTTGGATTACCAAGCATAACGTGTGTGTGTGTGTGTGTGCATTGCAGGTGGTGAAATCCACTCCTTTGCCGTCTATTCCCTTGTGTAGACTTGTACCTAACCCCTCTATACGAAGAGTGCAGTTTAGGTACAAGAAGTTGGCAAGGAAATTTTATACGAATGGCTGTGTTGCCGATGGATGCAGGTTCATTTTCTCCATCTCCTCATCCCATAATCCTGTTGTTAGAGAAGTGACTTAAGATGATGTTATTGCATGGGATGACATCTGGTGATTGAAAAACGAGGAGTTCAAGAATATGATCAAAAGCATAGAGCGAGAATTCATGAGCAAAAAGATGTATGTGTGGGACGGCGATCATTGAGTTATGGCATGGATGGAGGAGATTAATAAATGTGAGTCTACTTAAACTGCCTACTTATTTAATGTGGTCTTTTGTTTTATAAAATAGTTTGGAGACTAATTAGATATGTAGTATCTAATTATAGCATTCAAGAATGTCGTATCAAGACATCTGTTGGAATTAGGGTTGCAGAAAAGCACACAAAGCTTGGAGAAGAAGAAGCAAGAATGCACACAACACAAAGTGTATTAGATTGTGTCAATGTACAAAAGATAAGTTAGCCCTAGAATGATGGGTGTATATACAAGCCGGGGAAAAAACCTCCTAAAGAGGGAAAAAGTACCCCGGCGGTCCTAAGTGTGTTCACACACATCACTACCTATATATATGGCAACAAATCCCCCCTGGGAGTGATGGTGTGAAAACGAGAGCTGGCACTTATGTATAGGGAAGTGCCATGCCCGAAGTAGATCAGTCCACAAAGGGGAGCAAGCCCAAAAGCTTTGCGGAAAGCTTCAAACTTCTCACGAGGAAGCGCCTTTGTGAAAAGATCGACGAGGTTGTCCTATATTGGCACATAGGCCAAGCTAATCTCTCCTGCTAAGAGTCTCTCCCTGACATAGTGATAATGCACCTCAATGTGCTTTGTGCGAGCATGAAAAACTGGGTTTCTTGCAACTGCCAATGCGCTCTGACTGTCAGTGTAGATAGAGGTGGCATGTCCAACACCCAAGTCAGCCACCATAAGCCGTTTGAGCCACACACACTCAACTGTAGCTGCTGTGAAAGCTGCCCTCCTGTACTCAGCTTCACAACTAGAAGTGGCCACAGTAGGTTGCTTCTTGCTCAACCAAGATATGCATGAGCTACCGAGCATGAAACAAAAACCACTTGTGGACACTCTTGTGTCATAGCAATAAGCCCAATCTGAGTTTGAAAAAGCATGTAAATCTAGCGGCAATGATCCCCCCTCGGGATAAAACAACCCAAGATGTATGGTGCCACTCAAGTAGCGAAAGATGCGTTTAACTGCCTTCCAATGCTGAGACCCTGTGCTATGCATAAACCTACTCACTTGTGAGACTGCAAACTGAATGTCCGGCCTCGTAATGCATACATAAATGAGGCAACCAACAGCTGTCTGATAGAGTGTGACGTCAAAGTGATCTCCAGCATCATGAAGACTCAACTTCAAACCTGTCTCCATTGGAGTAGCAATAGGCTTGCAGTCTTCAAGGCCAAATCTCCACAACAATGTCTCAATATACTTTGTCTGACACAAAGCAATACCTCTATCACACTGTTTAAATTGTATCCCCAAATAATGATGCAAATGCCCCAAATCTGACATCTCAAAAGAGGCATTCAAATTAGCCTTAAAATCAGCTATGACTCTCATTTGGTCGTTCTGTGAGCAGCATGTCATCAACATCGAGAGCAATGATTAGATGTACATCATCCACACATTTAACATACAAAGTGCTTTCTGTTGGACTATTTTGAAAACCATGTGCAGTCAAATATGCATGTATCTTTTCATACCAAGCTCGTGGAGCTTGCTTTAAACCATACAAAGCCTTTTTCAACCTGCACACTTTGTTTTCCTACCCTCTTTGAACAAAACCACGAGGCTGCGATACATACACCTCCTCATGCAAATCTCCATTTAAGAACGCACTCTTTATGTCCAATTGATGTACATTCCAACCATTATGAGCTACCAATGCACAAATGCTACGAATGGTAGTCATACGACAAGTGGGAGCAAAGGTCTCATCAAAATCAATGCCCTTTTCTTGAGCATAACCCTTTGCAACAAGTCTAGCCTTATAGCGATCAACACTGCCATCGGGCTTTTGTTTCAACTTAAAAACCCACTTACATCCAATGGCCTTTTTACCAATAGGCAAATCACACAAAGACCATGTACCATTCTTCATTATAGCATCATATTCACTTTGCATTGCAGCTAACCAATTTTATGATTTTTGTGCCTCATTAAATGAAAGAGGTTCTACCTCTTCACACATACTAGACACAGCCAAAGCATAACAATCTGATGCATAAGAGGCATGCTAAAATCCTGAACGAGTACGACTAGTCATAGGTGCATCAATTTTACTATCATGCAAGGTTTGCACCAGCCATTTAGGCATACCTCTAGCCTGCTCATTTTCAGCCCTATCCTCATGAATTACATCCTGTAAATCTGCATCAGAAATAGGCTGATCTATGACATCGTTTGAAATCTGCATAGGCTGAATATTTACCTCATTAGGACTTACATTTGAATTCCCACCTGTAAAGAGAGGCAACAACGTATCAAATACATCCCGTGAGCTCACACCTGTCTCTGGTACATGATAACAAAGGCTGCACAGCATCTTCCACAAAAACAACATTTGACTAATCAAGATACGCTTTGACTGCGGATGATACAATCTGTAACCCTTGCTCTCAGCAAGCACTGTAACCAACAAAAATGCATTTGACAGCCTTATCATCTAATTTTCTACGTTGTTGCACAGGCACTAAAGCATAGGCCAAGTAACCAAAGACATGCAAGTGACCAATAGAAGGCTTCCTGCCATGCCAAGCTTCGTATGGAGTAACAGACCGCAAGGCCTTAGTGGGACACGTGTTGAGTACATATGCAGCACACATGACAGCCTCAAGCCAAATTGCATGTGGCAATGACCATACATCATGCCATCTCCATAAGTGACCTGTTTTTCCTCTCAGCAACACCATTTTGCTGAGGGGTATACAACACTGGACATTGGTGTTTTATCCCACGACTAGCCAGAAATGCATCAAACTCTTTAGACATGTACTCCCCCGCTCGATCAGAACGGAGGGTGCCCACAGTACAATTGGATACATTTTCAACCATAAGCAAAAACTGTTTAAAGCACAAAAACACTTCGAACTTTGCCTTCAGTGGATATACCCATGCATTCCTTGAGTAATCATCAATGAAAGTCACAAAGTACAAGTGTTTAGCAAATGACAGAGTTTGCATAGGCCCATATACATCACTATGTACAAGTTGCAATTTGCGAGTGGCCCGCACAGAACCATCCTTTGCATACGCAGTATGCTGCATTTTGCCCAAAATACAGCCTTCACAAACATGTTTCAATGGTGCCTCAAGAGGGGGCAATGAAGCAACCATATCAAATTTCTGCAAACGTAGCAAACTAGCAAAGTTCAGATGACCAAAACGAGCATGCCATAGTTTGCATCTGAAACTGCCTTTTCATCAGAAACTACATTGATGAATCTTCCACACACTTGTCATAAGAATTGAGCCTATACAGCCCACGAAACAAGGTGCCAGATACAATAATCGTATCACCAGAAGTCAAATCATGAATAGTACATCTGTCATCCACAAATTTGACTATACAAGTCCAAGTCTAGCAAGCGCAGAGACAGACAATAGATTCTTCTTTATCCCTGGCACATACAAAGCATCTGAAAGTGTGAAAGAGCTGCCATTTGCAGCAGTAAGCATAATTTTACCAATGCCCTTCACTGGGTAAGAAGCATTATTGGCACATGTGACAGTATTCCCATTAGGGACAGCCTCAAGATAAGTGAACATATCATGATGCGAGGTAATGTGCTTTGTAGCACCACTGTCAAAATATCATACATCAGAGTCAACAGAAACTACCAAACATGCATCATGTACAGATGGGTCAAATTGGCAATACACGCTAAATGCCCATTCTGTATCCTGCACAACATTTGCAGAATCTGCATTTGTAGAAGCATCCGCTATTGTGGCTGCATTTGACTCTTTCTTTTTTGCCTCTTTAGCCTTTAGCTTAGGGCAATTCTTAATGACATGATCAGTTGCCTTTGCACCTGATCTTTTTCTTGCCTTTATCAAGAGACTTCTCAGACCTATTGTTGCTACCTGTGGAAGGAGAAGAAGTTGCAGACCTATTAATAGGAGAAGAAACAGTGGAAGGGGCTGCCTTACCACTTCTTCTCTGCTGAGCAGCAATAAATGCTTGATCAACTGCATGCTGCCTAGCCCCGTTTTGCCTCAACTGCGCTTCTTGCAAGAGCTTGTTGACTAAAGTATCATACTTGACAACATCAGGTCTGTCCTCAGTAACAAGTCTCCACGTGGAAGCAAAAGTCTGATATGACTCAGTTAAAGCATCAAGAACAGTCTGCACAAGAGAATGATCAGGAATAATCTCACCTGCAGAAATCAACTGTTCCTTGAGATCTTTAATCTCAGCAAGAAAAACATTCATGTCATGCATAATCTTCGATTCTAGCTCTTTACGCAGGTAAGAGATTTTTGCTTCGTTACGACCTGCATACAAACCAGCTAGAATATCCCAAGCCTGTTTTGCTGTTTTAGCTGAACAAATATGTGGGGTGATGTTACGTTTGACAGAAAGTGCAATCAAGGCATGAGCCTACGCATCTTTACCATACATCCCAACGAGCTTGTTCAGCAGCAGTGGGTAAAACAGCAGCAACAGTAGAGCTGCTAGAACCTGCAACATCCTCAACAGATCCTACATCCACAGAACCTGGACGTACATCCATACCCTGCACAATGTTCCACACTCCTTTTGCAACCAAAACATGCTGCATCATGTATGCCCAAAGTGGGTAGTTGCTGTCTCCATCCAATCAGCAGAGCAGCAGACAACATGCGAAATACATCATTGTTGTTATCAGCCATGGCCAGTGACTGAAACTGATGCAAAAGCTACCTGTAATGAAGCAAAGACTGAATAGAAAACAACTCGTGCTATGTAGCATGGTCCACAATAGAATATGTATGCCTGTTTTGTAGAAAACTACACTGTCGAAATTTCTGCACAAATTGACGAAAACACCTGTGCAGAACTTGAAATGCAAAAACAAAGCCCGAAACGATCTCAGATGCAATTTTTGTGAGAACCTCAGAGTATAGGGACTTGCAAGCACTCGTGAAAGCTCACCTCAATCGGAGAACGTGAATCGGAGGGTGCTATAGCGGCGTAGCCCTGGGAGCCAATCCCTGCTCTGATACCAATTGTTGGAATTAGGGTTGCAAGAAAGCACACAAAGCTTGGAGAAGAAGAAGCAAGAATGCACACAACACAAAGTGTATTAGATTGTGTCAATGTACAAAAGATAAGTTAGCCCTAGAATGATGGGCGTATATACAAGCCGGGGGGAAAAAACCTCCTAAAGAGGGAAATAGTGACCCGGCCGCGGCGGTCCTAAGTGTGTTCACACACATCACTACCTATATATATGGCAACAACATCCTTATGTTGATTCTATCCTTATTGAATTCAACGAGGATAGTGAGGGGGAGGTTCTCACAGTGATCCTTAAATAGGTAAGAGAATATATGTTTTAAGACTCTTTGAATTAGGAATATTCGACGTACTATGTTTCAATCTTTCATCATAACCTTAAATTTTGTTGCCATCATAGGATGAATGAAGTGGGCTATGTTTCTTCTTCTCTTGTGGACAAAGTGTGTCTCATTAGGGCACTTGGGCTGGCAAACAAAGAAACAATTATGAACAAGGCATGGATGGACACAAAAAAAGGGCCGCCCATCTTGGTATAACTGCGAGCTTTCGGAACTTTCCCAAATAGTATTCCAGGTAAACCTTCAATGTTTAGACACTTGAAATATGTGATAAACATTTGCATATCATCCACTAATGTTGCAATTCGTGAATAATAGGATGAGTACCTCGTAGAGCTACCTGAGAGATGTTGACCCCCTAGTAGATAGTTTTTCTGCACAAGAGTTTGAAGAGAGAGATGGAGAACATCATTTTATAAAGATGAAAGAAAGTGGAGGCATGCTACAAGAAGGCGGCTGGCGGTGATTGCAAACCTTGCATAAGGGAAAGGTTTCTTTAAGTAAGAAATCCTACATTATTTCCTCTGTCTATTTCGTAGGCAACAACATTGTATGGTTTTAATGTTGCGGTTTAATTATGGTGTTGTGTTGGACGACTAGTGCAAGTTAATTAGGACGAGAAACTGCATTTTTTGACAGAGGATAGGCTATACAGCTTGACAGCTAGCTCATTGCCAAATGACCACAAAGCACAAATTTTGGATATTTTGGTTGATGGCAATTCGCAGAGACTGAAGGATTCACAAATCCCTAAAAGTATGTAGTAATTACTTTTCCTATTCTCTTAATATTTACAAAGTACTCGATTTTGTTTGAATAACAATTTCAATGGCAATGTAGCAAATGCAAGTTTATTCAGGGATCATCTTCGAAGAGAAGTTATATGGCATGAGATTGGACTGCAGGGTGTAACCGTCCTTGCAAAAATATCAAAAAAGTACAAGGTAATTTTTTTAAATACATTCCTGGATGACCTCGCCGATCTTAATAGAATGTATTTTGGGAAGCTGTTCGAGGAAATGGTGGGATCCCTAAAGAAACAAGGCACTGAAGTAGCTTCAAACCCTACTGTCATCAAGGCTACCAAGCGTGATGTGTTTAGGTGCATAACATTTCATAAAGTGTACTTACTACTTGGTTGTACTCTTATATTTGTAAACTAAACGGATGTAATAATGTGTAGATGGATTTGTAAGTGCCATGCAGAGAGATCTATTGTGCAGATGTGTCTGCAATCTTAAAAGAATAGCGCAATTCAAAACATGAAAGCACTATGTATACACAGCAGCAACTTTGAGACCTTTGGGATGCAGAGATATACAAGAGATGCCCATTGTTCCTTGACTTTCCAAGTGGCAAGTTTCCCAAGAGCGAGAAGGAGATGTATACTCGGGCTTGTAAAGAAAAACAATCAACCATGGTATGAATTTTACAATTAGATATTTCACTTTAATTTAAATATTATTTCTTATATCTTTTTAAATGGTGAATTCTATTATGAAGCCTAGAAGTATACGTGACAAATCACATGTTTAAGGCAAAGGTAAAGGTCTTATGAAAGATAAAGGGGATGATGAAGATGAAGAGGATGATGATGATGATGATGATGATGATGATAATGATGAAGGGACAAAAGTGCCAGAAAAGGATACAGCGAAGGAAAAGAAAAGTCACTACAGGAAGAGGACGACTATGATTCCTCTCCATCAGAATATGACGAAAGCAATTCTGATGATAGCACACGCAAGATTGAGGTAACCCCAAAAGTTGAAGAAGTTGGTCATGTAGCTACATAGGCAGGGCACTTTTTTACTTGTGGTTTGGTATTATTGTTATATTGTTTGCATACTAACATAGATTAAGTTATGGATTCAGATAAGCTTGGCAAGAGGTGAAGCGCCAAATGCACCATTGTGACCAATTCATTCACCTAGCCAATCAAATGAATTTGCCAGGTATGATTTTACTCATTGGTAATGATAATGTAAAGTATTTGTGTGGTGCATGCACTTACAAAATGTATGCTTTGTAGGAGTGTCTTGTCATACCACCACAACAATAGTCCTTGGTGCTCCTAGCAAACATCAATGTGCTACTTCCTCTACCGTTATAGAAGACTTGGCAACGTTAATAGGTGGAATGATCAATTGTGACTACATGTGAAATGATTGTAAAGATGTGTCTTTTATATCCTGTAATAACAATTGATGTATAACTCTACTCAACATGGTGTGGCAGGACATCATTCTACAAAGATGATGGCATGTGTTGGGGATCCTTTGAAGATAGGCCGTGAACTTCTGAACCATTAGTGTCCATTGGAGCTATAACATGTCTTTGATATGTTGTTGAAGGCCAACGTGAGAGATAGGACCTTTACTGTTAAAGGTGTCAATACAAACACAACTTGTGATTGTATTGTAGTGAGGTTGCCCACATGAGGTTCTATTTATGGTTTCCCTAGGGACATTGTCCCACCATGGAATCTATACACATGAGTGATGATATTATTTTCCCTTCATTAAGACCTTGTGCGTTGTTGTGCATATGTTACATGTGTGTATGTCATGCTTACATTTTTGTGTATGTCATTCTAATTAATGATGCCACGTAGATGGAGAGGAGCATGCATTGCTTCAGATTTGCGAGACCATCTTAGATGACAATGGCTCTATTATTGTCATTGGTACTATGTATCAAGTGGCAACCATTATAGCTCACGCTGAGCATTCTGGCTTCTCCTTGGACACCTTGGTGAATGTACAATGTACAAGGCAGATTGGAAGGTCCTTTGGACAAGAGGTAAGGAACACTAACCATAGAGGTTTTCATTGAGCACATCGCTTTTTGCTACAAAAAATCATCTCATACCCTTGTGCAGATACATACCCTTATCTCGCTGCTACTGCTACCTTCATGAGCATAGTTGGACAAAACCATACACAACCTTTCTCACTCGATTATATCGTTGATCCTTGCAACATCATGCAATGGGGTGCGCGCCCAGATGGGACAACATGGTGAGGTATGGAGTTAACTCTTCATGTGCTCCTAAATAACAGCCTTACATTTTTTGGTGGAATTAAGAGAAATGTTTTCTTTACGGGTGGATCTCAACGTGGATATGACTTTTGAGATAGCTTATTGAGCCGTCATGTAAAGCAAGGGCAAGTGTTAGTAAAGCTTTATGCTGGATGTGGAGATTGTGCTATGGTAGTATGACAACAAAAATTGATATCTTTTTTTTAGAATAACAATAAGGTGGAAACTTGTGGGAGAATCTTGCAAGGCCCACAATGTGATGGAGAAGCTAGCCATGGAGACATGGGAGTTACCGAGAAGCGTGATGGAGAAGCTGGCAGCGGGGCAGAGGGCTTTTGGCCGACTAATCTCGTTGCGGCTTGTCAATCATTTAATGATGACTACTTTATCTCACGTAATAACAAATATGGGCTTAATACTATTTAGAATAATTAGTAGAATGATTATGGATGTGAGTATGAGTGGAGTGAATCATTATAAATACCATGTGTATGAGTTATAAATACCTTGGTATGGGGATAAAGTGGTTTGAGAGGGAAATATTATTAGATTATATTGGGAAGATATAAATGAGTCATGTATTTAGGGTGGGCCAAATGTCTACATAGACTCAATAAGATACTTAAATAATATAGAGACCACATGCCAAGCACATAAAGGGCATGTGGAGGAGTGTGGCGAAGTGTGGGATCAAGAGGAATCCTTCTAGAAATCCTAAGTGGAATATGGAGAATGCTGACATGTGGAAAAGAGAGGGTGTGGAGAAGTGTGGGATCAAGAGGAATCCTTCTACAAATCCTGAGTGGAATATGGAGGATGTTGACATGTGGAAAAGAGAGTGTCCCTATGGGCTCCATGTGAGAGGACTCTTTACTTTTTCAATTTTAAAAGATTCATGAGCATCTTTAGATGGGACACTTGTCAAAATGTGCCCAAAAGGACAATTGATGGTGATCCATGTCCTTATGTCACTAGGGTTGAAGGAATCTACTGCTGCTGGAAATGTAACAGGGTGAGAGTTTCTCTATAAAAGAGGCCTCTTGCCTCCATCTCAAACACCTCATTTTTTCTCCTTGTAGCTATGACATAGACTTGTATCCAGATCCTCCTATGTTTTCCCATCTCCCTTCATCTCCATTAAGCATTAGGCTCTCCTACTCTTGTAGTTCTCTCTCCAATTGGAAGTCTTTTTTTTTTGGCTTCATGAATCAAGCTTTTGCTTCCTTTCTCTATCTTTTCCCTCTTCGCTTCAAAGCTTAGTGTGTTCACATGAGTAGCTTGCTTCCAGATCTATTATAAGAGGATCCTCTACTCCATTGGGCAACCTCAACCCATTATGCATCTTGGAAGTTACTTCTCTAGGGAGGAAAATCATTGCCTCTCTTCACAGTTTGCAGGCGAGTATTGACAGTTTTAGTACTATTCACTAAAATAGTCATAACTTTGTGCTCCTTTCTTTGTTTTTTATGAAACTTATATCAAAGTCTTATTTTTTTCAAGATCTATCCATTTACTTTTTAGTTCTCTGTTCTAAGCAGCACAGAAAAAGTTATGGCTGTTTGATCAGAGAAGACTGTGTATTTGGGATAGTTTTGACACTTCTCACTAAAACAGTCAAACTTTGTGCTCACTTCTCTGATTTTCATGAAACTTATATCAAAATCTTTTTTTTTCAAGCTCAATCCATTGATTTTTTTAAGACTTTGTTTTAAGTAGCATAGAAAAAGTTATAGCTGTCTTATTAGAGTAGATTTTTCACTTTGGGAAGTTTTATTGGTTTCTTTTCTTTTTTTTGAAAATGATGCAGCCCAACCATCCGATCCGTCTAAATGAGCCGTATCAATATACCCCTTTCACTTCAATTCACATCTTATTGAACCAAAATATTTTCTTCTAGCAAAGACTTTCCCTCACTTTTGGAGCTGATCACTTGGCTCAAATTAATGCTTCCCCAGAACTTTTCCTATTTCCTCTTCTAGACTACAACCTCACCTTCGATGTCTATGTATTTATTTTGATATAGGGAGATAGAGGGTGAGAGTTTGTTCCTGTTGCTTTCTTTGGCCCGAGACCGCCTCCCCTTCTTCAACCTTTGGGTTTGAGACGTGACCAAAGTTAAACCGCCAACTTTGTGTCACATCTTTTTGGTGGAGACGCCGGGCAGGTTTTGCTTAGAATCCTTCTATCATCATAACCTCACGATCTCACTTGATTGAAAGAAGGGAAGATCATCTTTGAAAGAATTTTTTTTTGGCTTTTACTCATCTTTTGGTGCAAGATGTTCAACATTCCAGTGTTCCATGGATCGGAAGGAGAAGACTCGGGGAGTTATCTCCAAGAGTTCAACCAAGCATGCCGCGTAATGGGTTGGTCTACGAAGGAGTAGACTGAAATTCTTCCAGACTTCTTAGAGGGCGTGGCCTTAACTTGGCATGAGCTTTGCCAGAAGATACCAAGAGTGATTGGGACAACTTGATTGGGTCAATGAAGGAGAGATTTGAGACAGTGGAGTTGCCAAATGCTTTACTATTGCAGCTAGATCAGATTTCCCAAAAGAAAGGAGAGTCAGTTTCTACCTTCTTAGTGAGGTATGAGGCCCGTTCACATTAAGTATCAATAGGCTGCTTTACGTGTTGTTGCTTCTTCTTCAGGGGACTCTAAAAATTCTGTGTCAATGGAGCACCTTAAAATGAGAAGGTTTGTCATGGCTTTGGATTCAGGCTTGCGCATGGAAAAGTTCTTAGCAAGAATCCTAGTAATTTCAAAGAGGCTCTTCGCATTGCTTTAAAAAAGAGGCTGCCCTTCAAATTGAGGCTGCGTTCCAACCTTGTGCAAGTGTGCCAAGTCCACTACCTCGGGTAGAGGTAGCCTCAACATCTCAGGTACCAACTCCGTCAACTAGATCACAATATTGCACAACTTATGGTAGAATTTGCTGATTTGAAAAGTTGCACTTAGTCAATGCAAGGCCGCCTAAGGCTCCACGTATTGAGGATAAGCCTAGGGATAAAAGCAATGTTATGTGCTATGAATGTCAAGAAAAGGGACACTATTGTCCTAAATGTCCAAAATTGAGAAAAAGAGAGGATAAAAGTGTAGCACTTCTGGAAGAAATATGTTAAGAAGAAGAAGAAGAAACCTTGATGCCATTGATGGCAAGAAGGAATCGTGGAACTAGGAGTGTTAAAGAAGAAGAAGAAGAAGAAGAAGAGAAAGAGGAGAAACAAAAGAAGAAGAAAAACTCATCTAGGAGGAAAATTGGACAATCGGATTTTCCTCTTGGACAAGGATCTCTTAATTATGACCTTTTAACAGACCTTAGGGAGAAAACTGCACAAATCACATTTGGAAAACTTTTGTTGAAATATACAAGTGAATAGGGTGTGTGCGGGAACAAGCCCTTGGTTAGAGGTTGTAAAAGAGGATGTGTAAATGTGAAAGAACCTGTGAAAAGGTGAGAAGAATCTACTGGGAGAGAATAAAGGGTAGCATGAAAAGATTTAGGAAGTGTGGAGATATTCTGGGAAAAGTGAAGAGGTGGAGAGAATCAAGCAAAAGAGGTGGAGATATTCTGGGAGAGGTGGAGTGAATCAAGGAGAAATCAGTGGGATTTGATGCTTGGATGTAAACTCTATAAATTGAGGCATTGGCCTAATGAGAATTTGCTGGTTTTTGATTATCCATGCCTACATTAAGCTATTTGCTAATTACTCACTAATTATATCTTAATTATTTGGTAATCACTTTGTTAATGATGTTGATTCTAGTATTTGATCCACCATAGCTCATCACATTGCTCTAATTTCAACATGGTATCAGAGCCATGCCTAGAATCTATTAGGTTTATGAGCCCATTATCTAATTAATTTTAGGATTAGTAGATTTTTAGTTATTTTTCAACTCACCTCTGTACCCCCAGCCAATGGAGGAGATCCCTCTCCTTGCACACTCAACCATTGCCCAAACCCTTCTAGCCCAAGATAGCTAACCCATAGGAGCTCCAGCCAAGCGAATCACAAGCGCAAAGCACCGGCACATCTAGGAGGATTTACGTTTTTTTCTAGCGTAGTTTTTTCTGAGAAAAATTAAGATCTTCACTTCATCAAATCAAATCAGCCTAATTCCTCTTAGCCTCGGGGGTTTTCAAGCAAGCTCTACAAGCTGGTGAAGTCAGAATTCAATTTCATCAAGTCTACAGTGAGATCCAAGCCTAATTCCTCTTAGCCTCGGGGGTTTTCAAGCAAGCTCTACAAGCTGGTGAAGTCAGAATTCAATTTCATCAAGTCTACAGTGAGATCCAAGCTCTTCATCAAATCTGCAGAGCAGGTGACTTTGGTAAAACAGAGATTAAGCATTCAACATTTGGTCAAATCTTATGTTTATTGGCTTAATCCTCTACTAGACTCATTGCTATTGATGGCTTTGAAAGTATTTGAGCTCATTTAAAGTCTAAGGTCCCAGATCTGGACTCCCCACATACTCTATTTTTTACACACAAAATAGTGGATTAATTTGCTAATCAATGAGATTAATCAGAGCTAATCACTGTATTTTGGTGTAATTGAGGGTTCAAATTAACCATTAGGTATCTGATACAGATCCCTATAACTTTAAATTGCAATTCGGAGTTGGTTTGATACTCCAACCATTCCGTACAAATTGGTTACCCTTGATTTAATGTAATTTCTGGTAAAATTGTGCTGATAAAATTGTGGTAATCATCATTTTGCATTTAACCCTTGGTTAATACTTGTAAATCTCACTCAAATTCAAGATTATTCACAGCCAGATTTGCATTTGGGAATGTGCATAAGAATGAATGCTATACGCATTATGTATTGAGCACATTACATCAGTGTAAATATGGGATCAGACACTGCCCTTGTCCAGAATAAGGCAAGAGAGGTAAGACCTCCCACATAGATTTGGGTTTGCATTGCATAATGATACAAGATAAACATCAAAAACCCAAAGGAACTGTCGGCAAAACATTTGAACATGTTGCTCACATGGAGCAAGAAGACCTAACGGACAAGCTCATGGCCCCAGCCATGAAAGAAGAAGAAAATCTCCTTCCAAGAAGAAGATCCACACCAAGAAATCTAGAGGAAGCATTGAAGAAAGACATGGACACGAGAAGAGAAGCTACCACAAGAAGAGAAGCTGCCACAAGAAGACTGAAAGAAGAGGAAGACATGGACGCGTGGAGAGAAGCTGCCACACGACAAGAAGACTGAAAAAAAGAGAAGATGTGAGGCTCCAAAGAGTGAGGAGCCATGTGAAAATCTTTGAGAGAGAGAGAGAGAGAGAAACCCCACAACCCAATGTAACCTGCCCCAACAAAGTAAAACCACCTCTGAGCCACCGATGATGTAGGCCACGTGGTAGATAGATGTATGTGTGAGCACTTTAGTCAAGGTCGCGGGCACTTTAGATAGTAAGCCTTGGACACATAGAGAGAGAGAGTGTCAAGGACTATGAGTTTAGGGACTTGAGGCACTGGTCGCGGGCTATCAAGTAAGAGAGAAACTTGATATAGGGTCCAGGGGTGCTAAGTTAACTTGAGGGGAGGTGTGCTAGGCACTAGTCGTGGACTATCAAGTAAGAGGAAAACTTGGTATATAGGGTCTAGGTGTACTAGGGTTATTCACTTGAGGGGAGGTGTTGAAATATACAAGTGAATAGGGTGTGTGCGGGAACAAGCCCTTGGTTAGAGGTTGTAAAAGAGAATGTGTAAATGTGAAAGAACCTGTGAAAAGGTGAGAAGAATCTACTGGGAGAGAATAAAGGGTAGCATGAGAAGATTTAGGAAGTGTGGAGATATTCTGGGAAAAGTGAAGAGGTGGAGAGAATCAAGCAAAAAAAGTGGAGATATTATGGGAGAGGTGGAGTGAATCAAGGAGAAATCAGTGGGATTTGATGCTTGGATGTAAACTCTATAAATTGAGGCATTGGCCTAATGAGAATTTGCTGGTTTTTTATTATCCATGCCTACATTAAGCTATTTGCTAATTACTCACTAATTACATCTTAATTATTTATTAATCACTTTGTTAATCACTAATTACATCTTAATTATTTGCTAATCACTTTGTTAATGATGTTGATTCTAGTATTTGATCCACCATAGCTCATCACATTGCTCTAATTTCAACAACTTTTGGTACTCTCTCCAAAACTCAGGAAGGAATGGGGTAAGTTAGCCAGCACAAGAGAGTCTAAGAAAAAGAAGTAGAAGGATAATGGGATCCCTATGGCTCAAAAGGTAGACATAGATATGGGGGATGATGTTCCTATGATTGATGTCATCATTGATGGGCAAACAATTTCTAATGCACAAATTGATGGAGGTGCATCAATAAATATCATGAGTGAAAAAACAATGAAAGATGCTGATTTAAAGTTGTCTTTTGTTAACTCTCCCTATCGCATCAAGCTTGCTAATAATACTAGGGTGAAAACGTTTGGAGTGGTAAAGAATCTGGCAGTGGTTGTATGTGGTATCTCTGTGCCTACAACTTTTCAGGTTATTCCTACAAAGCCATATGCTAGGACTTACCCATTGATCTTGGGAAGGCCATGGCTTTGCCATGTGAGGGCAGTTCAGAAGTGGGAGACATGTGATCTCATTCTTCAAGGAGAGAATAAGAAGGTCCTCTACAACATCAAGAGTTGCCCACAAGAAAGTGGTAAGAGATGAATCTTCAACTTTTGAGAGTTTAGAGTCAGATTCATCCGATAATGAGGAGACAAGTGACAGCTCTGAGGCATCCATCTCAGAAGGAGAGGTGGAAGGAGTTGTGTTTGGCCTTTGCCTAGGCATCAACCGGGGGGGCATTGATGAAGGAGAGGGAACCTTGGTGGAAGAAGCTTATTCAAGAAAGAGAAACTTGCCAATCTTCGCCAACAACAAAATGAGCTTCTTCTTGATGAGTCCATAATAGGTACTGAGAGGGAGAATTACTTGAAAATGTTGGATGGTTTTCCTAATCTTTTTATAAACAGCTACTCACAGGTATGCCAAGTTACCTTAGTAGAGCACAAAATTGATCTCAAACCCCAAAGCAAGCCAGTGGTGCAACGACTGAGGCGATTGGGAGTGGTGCAAGAAGAGGTGCTAAAGAAGGAGGTAACTAGCTTACTTCAAGCTGGTTTTATTTTTCCAGAAGAAAATTCAGAGTGGATTTCTCCAGTGGTGGTCACTCCCAAGAAGGGTGAAAAATGGCATGTTTGTGTGGATTTTCGCCCTTTAAATGCATGTACAAAGAGGGATTATTTTCCTCTACCCTTTCAAGATGAGATCTTGGACCAAGTTGCAGGCCATGAATTGTATTCAGTGTGTGATGTATACTCTGGATACTTTCAAATTCGGATTTGTGTGAGGAAGATCAAAGGAAGACCACATTTGTAACCCCCTACTAGGGAGTGTATGCCTATAGAGTGATGCCATTTGGCTTAACCAATGCTTCAACGGTTCACGAGTCAGGTATTTGCACCTTACTTGGAAAAGTTCATAAGAGTCTTTTTGGATTATTTTTGCATTTATTCAAGCCATGTGGATCACTTGGAAAAGTTGAGGATGGCTTTACAAAGTGTTGATGATGCAAAGGGTTGTCTCAATCCTGGAAAATGCCGCTTGGCACAGAAGAAGGTGGTTCCTTTGGGACATGTTATCTCAGAGGAAGGCATAGAGATGGACCCTGAGAAGGTACAAGAAATTATGGACCTTCCAGCACCTTCCAATGTAAGGGAGGTAAGGAGGATTATGGGTAAAACAAAGTATTATCAATGCTTTGTTGACATGTTTTCTGAGAGATGCATCCTATAAATTTGTTCACAAACAAGGAAAATTATTTCCTTCCAATGGGGACTAGAGCAAAATCAAGCCTTTTGTTTGCTTAAGGAATGCATGAGTCAAGGTCCAATTATGCAGCCTCCTAGGTGGGGGGATGACTTTTATGTGAATACAAGTGTGTCATCATATTCAGTGGGTGCAAAACTCAAGCTTATACTTACCTTGCTTGTATAGAACATAACCAAGGATTATGGAATTATGTCATGAATGTTCAAGTCACTTTGCTTCAGCTAGCACTACTCGGAAGATCCTTAGCATAGGTTATTATTGGCCTCGACTCAACAAAGATGTCCATGAATGGTGTCGAAGTTGTGAGGTGTGTCAGGCATATGGGTGTAAGCAATTGGTTCTTGGACCTTTAAATCCCATTCCAGCATATGGTCCATTTGAAATATGAGGATTGGATTTTGTAGGCCCATTTCCTCGCTCCTTACATGGGAAGTATTATATATTGGTTGCCACTAACTATGCAACTGGGTGGGCAAAATCAAAGGCCACGCTCAACAATAAGGCAACAACTGTGGCATCATTTCTCAAGGAGTACATATGTGCCCGATTTGGGTGCCCATTAGAAATCCTTACAGATGGAGGGAGATTCTTTTAGGAATGACTGATTGAATCTTTGATGCACAAATTAAAAATAAATCATGTCATGTCAAGCCCCTATTATCATCAGTGCAATAGTTTAGTTAAAAAGACTAATGGTTTGCTTTGTGGACCCTTGTCTAGGCTAGTGGATGCCATGAAAAGGAAGTGGGATGTGCATGTATCAGAGGTCCTATGAGCTTATAGAACCACTCATAATCTCTCTTGGTTTCACACTTTTCAGCTAGTGTATGGAGTGGAGGCCATTTTGCCAATAGAATTGGAAATCACAAGCCTTCGCACATCTTTTGCACGATCAAGTAACGAAGAAGAAACTCATTGCCAACAAACACCTAGTACAACTGGAGACCTTGGATGAGAAGTGTTAAAGTTACAACAATGTGATGAGCTATGATGGATCAAATGCTAGAATCAACATCATTAACAAAGAGATTAGATGATAATTAAGACATGATTAGTGAGTAATTAAGACGTGATTAGTGAGCAATTAACTGATAGCTTAATGTAGGCATGGATAATAAAAAACCAGCAAATTCTCATTAGGCCAATGCCTCAATTTATAGGGTTTAGATCCAAGCATCCAATCCCACTGATTTCTCCTTGATTCACTCCACCTCTTTTGCTTGATTCTCTCCACCTCTTTTGCTTGATTCTCTCCACCTCGCCTAGAATATCTCTACACCTCCTAAATCTCTTCATGCTACCCTTTATTCTCTCTCAGTAGATTTTTCTCACCTTTTCACAGGCTCTCTCACATTTACAGATTCTCTTTTACAGCCTCTAGCCAAGGGCTTGTTCTCGCACATATCGTATTCACTTGTATATTTCAACACCTCCCTCAAGTGAATACTCCTAGCACATCTGGACCCTATACCAAGTTTCCCTCTTACTTGATAGTCCTCCTCCGCAACCAGTGCCTCAAGTCCCTAAACTCATAGTCCTTGACACACTCTCTCTCTCTATGTGTCCAAGGCTACTACAAGTGCCCGTGACCTTGACTAAAGTGCTCACACATACATCTACCATATGGCCTACATCATCGATGGCTTAGAGGTGGTTTTACTTTGTTGGGACAGGTTACATTGGTTGTGGGGTCTCTCTCTCTCTCTCTCTCTCTCTCTCTCTCTCTCTCTCTCTCTCTCTCTCTCTCTCTGTGAGATTTTCACATGGCTCCTCACTCTTTGGAGCCTCACATCTTCTCTTATCTTTAGTCTCTTCTTGTCGTGGGCAACTTCTCTTCACGCATCCGTGTCTTCCTCTTTTTTCAATCTTCTTGTTGTGGTGGCAGCTTCTCTTCACGGGTCCATGTCTTCCTTCAATGCTTCCTTTAGCTTTTCTTCTTGGTGTGGATTTTCCTCTTGGAAAGAGATGTTCTTCTTCTTTCATGGTTGGGGCCATGAGCTTGTCCGTCAGTTCTTGCTCCATGTGAGCAACATGTTTAAATGTTTTGTTGACAATTATTTTGGGCTTTTGATGTTTATCTTATGTCATTATGCAATGAAAACCCAAATCTATGTGGGAGGTGTTACCTCTTACCTTATTCTGGACAAGGGCAGTGTCTGATCCCATTTTTACACTGATGTAATGTGCCTAATACATAATGCATATAGCATTCATTCTTATGCACATTCCCAAATGCAACTCTAGCTATGAATAATCTTGAATTTGAGTGTGATTTGCAGGTATTAACCAAGGGTTAAATGCAAAATGATGATTACCACAAATTTATCAGCATAATTTTACCAGAAATTACATTAAATCAAGGGTAAACCAATTTGTACGGAATGGTTAGAATATCAAACCATCTCCGAATTACAATCTAAAGTTATAGGGATCTGTATTAGATACCTAATGGTTAATTTGGACCCTCAATTGCACCAAAATATAATGATTAGCATTGATTAATCACTAATTAGTAAATTAATACTTTGTTTTGTGTGCAAAAAACAGAGTATGCGGGGAGTCCAGATCTGAGGCCTTAGAGTTCAAATGAGCTCAAATCCTTTCAAGGACATCAATAGCAATTATTCTAGTAGAGGATTAAGCCAAGAAACACAAGATTTGACCAAACATTGAATGCTTAATCTCTGTTTTACCAAAGTCACGTGTGCAGATTTGATGAAGAGCTTGGATCTTACTGTAGACTTGATCAAATCAAATTCTGACTTCACCAGCTTGTATAGCACCCTTGAAAACCCCCAGGGCTAAGAGGAATTAGACCCATTTAATCTGGAGCAGTAGAGATTTCAATTTCTCCTCAGAAAAATGGCGCCTGCAAATCAGCAAAAATCGGCCACAGCTAGAGTAGCGATTTGGCGCATTGTTTGAATGGGCTGGAGCTCAAGGGTGTTAGCTATGATTGGCTAAAGTGGCTTGAGCTAATGTTACTCCTGGAGGGAGATCATGCCCCTCCACTAGCTAGGGGTGCAGAGGTTAGTTGAAAAAAAAATGTTACTCCTGGAGGGAGATCAAGCCCCTCCACTAGCTAGGGGTGCAGAGGTTAGTTGAAAAAAAAAGTAAAAATATTATTTAGCTCTACTAATTCTAATTAGGCAGGTGATTAGCAAGATAATGGGTTCACAAATTGATGGATTGTAGGCTAGGCTCTGATACCATGTTAAAATTACAACAATGTGATGAGCTATGGTGGATCAAATGCTGGAATCAACATCATTAATAAAGAGATTAGATGATAATTAAGACGTGATTAGTGAGCAATTAACTGATAGCTTAATGTAGGCATGGATAATCAAAAACCAGCAAATTCTCATTAGGCCAATGCCTCAATTTATAGGGTCTACATCCAAGCATCCAATCCCACTGATTTGTCCTTGATTCACTCCACCTCTTTTGCTTGATTCTCTCCACCTCTCCCAGAATATCTCCACACCTCTTTTGCTTGATTCTCTCCACCTCTCCCAGAATATCTCCACACCTCCTAAATCTCCTCATGCTACCCTTTATTCTCTCCCAGTAGATTCTTCTCACCTTTTCACAGGCTCTCTCACATTTACAGATTCTCTTTTACAGCCTCTAGCCAAGGGCTTGTTCCCGCACACACCCTATTTACTTGTATAATTCAACAAGAAGCAGCTTCAAGAACTCCAACATTTAGAGGTAGCACAAAAACGGCACAAGGCAAGGCATGGTGCTCTTACAAAGAAGAAGAAGAAGCCAAAAATCAAGGAAGGAAGCTTGGTCATGAGATTTGATGGTCGGGTAGAGAAGTGACTAGATAAGAAGCTTCTTCGACACACTCGGAGGGCCCCTTTAAGATAAAGAAAAAAAATAAAAAACAACACCTATCTTTTGGAAGATGCAAATGGTCAAGAGGTTCCTGGACGTGCCAATGAATACCGACTAAAGATGTTTTACCCTCGGATACCATGGCCAGCAGAGCCCCAAGACAGGCTTGGGGATCTGTTGGGGGGGAGGTGTGACAACAAAAATTGATATCTTTTTTCAGAATAACAATAAGATGGAAACTTATGGGAGAATCTTGCAAGGCCCACAATGTGATGGAGAAGCTGGCGGGCGGGAGACGGCTTTTGGTGGCTAATCTCGTTGCGGCTTATCAATCATTTAATGTGACGACTACTTTATCTCATGTAATAACAAATATGGGATTAATATTAATTAGAATAATTAGTAGAATGATTGTGGATGTGAGTATGAGTGGAGTGAATCATTGTAAATACCATGTGTATGAGTTATAAATAGCTTGGTATAGGGATAGAGTGGTTTGAGAGGGAAATATTATTAGATTGTATTGGGAAGATAGAATGAGTCATGTATTTAGGATGGGCCAAATGTCTACATGGACTCAATAAGATACTTAAATAATATGGAGACCACATGCCAAGAACATGAAGGGCATGTGGAGGAGTGTGGAGAAGTGTGGAATCAAGAGGAATCCTTCTAGAGATCCTAAGTGGAGTATGGAGGATGTTGACGTGTGGAAAAGAGAGGAATCCTTCTAGAGATCCTAAGTGGAGTATGGAGGATGTTGACATGTGGAAAAGAGAGGGTCCCTATGGGCTCCATGTGAGAGGACTCTTTACTTTTTCAATTTTAAAAGATTCATGAGCATCTTTAAATGGGACACTTGTCAAAATGTGCCCAAAAGGACAATTGATGGTGACCCATGTCCTTATGTCACTAGGGTTGAAGAGAAGGATAGAGAGAGCAAAAATAAGGGAAGAGAGAGAGAGAGAGAGAGAAAGAGAGAGAGAGAGAGAGAGAGAGAGAGAGAGAGAGAGAGAGAGAGAGAGAGAGAGCCAAGAGAAGGAGGGCGTGAGAGTGAAAGGGAGGGAGAGAGAAGAGAGAGAGGGAGAGGGAGAGAAGGAGAGAGGGAGAGACGAGGGAGAGGGAGAGGGAGAGAAGGAGAGAGAGCCAAGAGAAGGAGGGCGTGAGAGTGAAAGGGAGGGAGAGAGAAGAGAGAGAGAGAGAGAGGGAGAGAAGGAGAGAGAGGGGTGAAAGGGAGGGAAGAGAGAGGGGGAGGGAAGAGGGTGGGAGGAGGAGAGAGAGGGTGGTGTGGGCTGGGTGGTGTGGCGAGACAAGGAGAGAAAGAGAGGGAAGAGGGTCGAGAGGAGAGAGGGTCGAGAGATGAGAGTGATGAGATATCAAGCTCAACTAGTGCTATGGGCGGACATTGATGACCCGCCTGGGTGATAGCTTCCGCATCTACACCACTGGCATGGTTGGTGAGAAAGTTATGGGTGATATGCGGCCAGTGGGATGACAGGCTATGTGAAAGCCATTTTGGATTATTAGAGACTGGCATAGTTATAGTGCTAGCTCATTTAGTCGGGCTTACGTTACGGACCGACCCTTATATGTCGGTTATAGTAGTTGAGTACTAACCTATATAGTGTGTACTCTTATCTTTATGTTATGTTGGTTGAGTAGAGAAGAAGAAGATAGAAGAAAATTTTGCTATCCATCTCTCACTTGTGTCTTGGTCTCTCTTGTGTGTGTGTTTGCTTGCTAGGGTTTGAAGCTCTCCCTCTCCCCCACATTCTCTTTATGGTATCAGAGCCTGGTTCATGTGAGAGCTAAGGAGGCAAGCAAGAGGCAAGAACAAGCAAGGAGGGAAGTGGTACTACATGGGGTATTTTTGGTTGGAAGTTCTGGTAGAGAACTGTTTCTACTCGAAATCTGGTTATTGCAGTGCAGCAGTGCATTTTGGAAGTGCACACAAGGTTTGCACATGTATTGTTGATACTGGGTGTATGTACATGTACTCTGGTCACATTTGGTGACACACAAGCTGTGCTGAAGTACCGTTGCTGTGTAGCAGTTTTACAGGAGATACTGTTGTATTACAGGTTGCATACAAAAGTTGTTTGTTTGCAAGTTATTTGATTGCTACAGGAAAACATATTTGACAGAATTAGTCAGATTGTTAGTGAGAAGCTCGATAAGAATAATTTCCATGCTGCCTAGAAGTTCATAATGACCAATTTCCTAATGGATAAAGGATTTTGGGATTATGTAGAAGGAGACAATGAGGATCCTCTCCAGAGTTATCTGAGGAGAATGCCACTCCTACATATATAAAGGCATTCAAGGATTGGAATCAGGGTGCAAGAAAAGTTATGTACTGGCTTTCAATTAGTGTCACAGATACTATGATAGGACACATACAGGATGCAAACACTCCAGCAGTTGTGCATGGCAGAATCTGGTTCAGATGTTCCAGACTAACACAAAGGCAAGGAAGTTGCAGTTAAAGAAAGAGTTGCATACTGTGGAAAAGAAAAGCATGTCCACCATCAATGAATATGCCTTAAAGATCAAGGGCATTGTTGAATCCCTTGGGTCTATCAATGTATCAATGGAGGATGATGATTTGGTGAGTGTCTGTCTGAATGGGCTTGGCAAAGAGTACAAGCCATTCAAGACCTCCATTGCAGTTAGGGAGAATATTCTTAACTTTTGGGACTTGATATCTATGTTGATCATAGAAGAAAACGCTTTAGGTGAGGATTCTTCTTCACAAAGCAAGAACACATCAGAATAGGACTTCTACTCTAATTCCGTAGGAAATCAGAATTCTAGACAACAACAGTCCAATGATTCATAGTAGCAATCATACACAGGTGGAAGAGGCCAATCTAGAGACACGGGGAGCCAAAGAGGCTGAGGTGGTTGCAAAGAAATCAAAATGCAAATAGCATAGAGTGCTATTACTGTGGCAAACCAAGACACATGGCAACTACTACAAAAAAGCAGAATGACATCAAAAGTGGGAAGTTGCAGCAAGGCAACTATGCATCATCTAGCAAACATGGAGGTTGACAGAAGTGAGCAGTTGTTTGTGATGCAGCACATGCTTAGTTCCATAATAGGGGATGTGTCAAGATCTCAAGATATAAGGTATGTGGATTCTGGCGCCTCTAACCACATGACCAGTCATGCTGAGTGGTTTAGAGATATGCAAAAAATTGGAAAATCCAGGTTATGTAGAAACAGGTGATGATACTGCGCATTCCATTGCACATGTTGGTAAAGTGTCATTGTCTATGCAGGATGGCAAAATGAAGTACTTGGCTGATGTACTTCATGTTTCGAATATTACAAAGAACCTGGCATCTGTTGGACAGATGGTTGAGCACGGTCTGCAAGAGGTTTAATCCTCAAGGATGCTTTGTGGAAGACTTCAAAAATAAGTGTCGCTTGGTTACAAAGGGTAACAGAAATGGTAGGATGTTTACTTTGGATGTGAACATGCCTGAGATAAAGGCATCCATGTTTGCACATGGAACAGGTGTCATTGCAGATATTGACATATGGCACAAACGCATTGGTCATGTGAATGTACAGCAACTGAAGTCTATACAGGTCCAAAATATTGTTGTAGGTTTGCCAAAGTTTAAGGTTAACGGTATGCATAAGGTATGTGAAGCATGCCAACTTGGTAAGCAGGCCAAACACGTTTTCCCACATGAAAAGCATGTCAGTGCAAGGCCATTGGATGATGTATGGGGACCGACCAAGATTGCAACAATTGCAAGTTGCAGGTACTATGTTACATTCATTGATGACTACACTAGGAAAGTGTGGGTTTATTTCATGAAGGAGAAAAGTAAGGTGTTTGCTCACTTTCAGAGATTTAAAGCCTTGGTCGAGAAGGAAAAAGGCATGCAAATAAAATGCCTAACATCAGATGGTGGGAGAGAATATTTCTTCAATGAGTTCAACGATTTCTTGAGAAAGCAGGGAATCAAGAGGCAGTTTACGTACAGGTACACTCCGCAACAGAATGGTGTTGCAGAAAGTAAAAATAGGCACATTTTAAAAGTGGCACGTGTCTTGATGGCTGAAAAGAATATGCCACGACTTTTGGGCAAAAGCAGTAGCAAATACTGTGTACATTATGAACAGGACACTCACTGTAGCTGTTCATGGTATGACTCCTACAAAAGTTTACAAGCATAAGACCGGATGTGTCTCACTTGAAAGTGTTTGGGTGTATTACATATGTACATATTCCTGATGAAGTGAGAACAAAGTTGGATCCAAAGGCAGAGAAATGCATCTTCATTGGTTATGCTATGGAGCAAAAAGGTTATAGATGTTATAACCCTACCACTCGTGAGATGCGAGTAAGCAGAGATGTTGTCTTCAATGAGATAAGTAACTGGTATGCACCAATAGTGAAGGCAACAGAAGATGCAAATGTAAGAAGTGCTGATGTTGCACCACTCATAGGTGCTGAGTGGACCAGGAGAGTCTTCGAGCCGTGGATCCCATGTTAGCCCATGGTCAAGCAAGTTGAGGAATGATGTACGTACACATGTATTACAGAAAGGGAAAGAAAAGGTAGATCAACCTTTTGTGCCTGATCTGCTTGATCTGTCAGCAGGTCACTCATATGTGGATGGTGACTCTAGTGGCTCTGAGCAGAGCCTTGATGAGGAGCTTGGCATTCCGTATGTGGTTACTCCTAGTGTAAGGAGAACCAGGGCTGTTTTGAGGACACCTAGTAGTGATCCAAGTGAACATAGGTCTACGAGGGTTAGATACCATGTTGACAGGTTGAGATATGATGGATATACCACCCATCATTATGCTTACATGGTAAAAGCGATATAGAAGGCTGAGCCCACTTGCTTTTGAGCAGGCAATTAGAAATAAAAAATGGGAAGGTACCATGGATGAGGAGATGGCAGCATTGGATACAAATGCAACATGGGAGTTTCACATTGTGAAATGCTCAGGATTTCACGCTGTGAACCACTTCACGAAAAAATTAAATTTGATTTTTTTAATGTGAACCCTTAGGCCGTGAGAGTGCACAAAATGGTTCACGTGGACTGTTTCATGTCGTGAAATACTTAAGAGTTCACGTCGTGAACCGATTTTTGATTTTTTTTACAAGGACTATTTCACATCGTGAAACACTTAAGGGTTCACGTCGTGAACCGTTTAGGATGTGAACCGGATTTTTTTTGGGGCATGAACCCTTAGGCCGTGAGACCTTAAGGAATGAGAGTGTAGAAAATAGTTCACGCGTGAACCATTTTTTCAAAAAAAAATTTTGGAGTCTAGTGGGAAATTCAAATTTCCTTGTTTGGGGGGAATATTTTTTGAATTTTAAATTAAGGAGATATGCGTATTTTCCCCAAAAAAAGTAAGTGGGAACCAAAAGAAGTCAACCTTTTTATGACACCCCCTTACACCCTTCATAAATGACCCCCAAAATGGACAATTTGACAACTCATGGGCATCTAATCATTGAATGCTCATTAGCCTTAATGACTTATGTAAAAAAGTGATTAAAAATTAATCAAAGATTAATCTTTTCACTAATCTTTCCCTCTTTTATACTAATCAAAGACTCTAATTAACTACTAGTCCCTAATTAATTCACACAATTGAGCACATCATTGGATAGAGCAAGGAAATGCTAAGCTATGTGTATCAATAAATGTGTAAATTAATCTAAAATAGGAGATTAATTAGACTCTTAATTTTGGTCTCTTCTTTTAAGGTGAAATTAAGCAAAAGAGAGTCAAATTCCTCCAATTGATGAAGAAATTAATGTAATTAGGTGTTTTAAAGCATGTAGATGTTCTCAAAACACTCAAAACACTAATTTCAGCTACTTACATGATCAATTTGAATCCCAATTAACACATTTTCTAAAATTTTTACCTCTTGAATAAGATTAATCACCACCCTTAATAATAAAAACTGGTTTTGATATTTTTTTTCAATGATTAAGCTACTTCTAATGCTTGCCAACACTCTAATGCAAATAATTTTAACAAAAAAACACACAAATTAAGCTAAAATTAATGATTTTAGTTCTATGTTTAACACTAAAGAGAGCTAACATTCACTAAAAATTGTATTCTATTACATTGTTTGATGCAATGGATGCAAACTAAGCCTAATACAAACTATGTACAAGCCCTAAGAACATTAAAAACCACATTAACAAACAACAAAAAATAACAAATTAAGCTAAAAATTAAGCCAAAAAATATTTTTTACAAAACAAAAAAGAGAGCTATTTCACACAAAATCACACACAAATCTCCATCAAATGCACATATTTTTCATGGAAAACCATTAATTAAGATAATGGGCAATGGGTAATGCGTAGATTAGAGGAAAAACAATGGAAAAAGATAAGGGATGGCTCCCCGACAGCACTGTAAAAAATGTTATGGCTCACCCTAACCTCCCTTGAAACACATCCACCAACAAGAGTTTACCTGGTGAACCGCAACTGTCGTAAAGGATCTTTCCAATGGCCAAGCTCATAAACCCTTGAGGTCTCCAATCTCTAGAACTCCTTGAGAAGCAATTCCACCGCACCTTCCGTGAGCGTTGTCACACTACCGCGTTGCACTACGGGTACTCGTCCCTCCTCTCACCTCACTTCACTCACACACACTCACTAGCATGCATTAGGGAGAGAGATTAGCAAGAGCAAGACTCAATTGCATAATGGGAGAGTGTGTGTGTTGTATTATGAGAGAAATTCACTTATATGCATGGCCATAAGTGTTCACACTCACTTAAATTGTGGCCGACCGGGCACTTTAGGCTCATAAGAGACCTAATGCTATTACAATGACTACTTTTATAATATATCGATGAAGTACACCACTTAGGACTTCATTCTAACTTGCTACCACACGCTCTTGAAGTGAGAATCACCATAAATACTATCACACCATTACGGGCGCCCGTCCAAGTTGTAGCTTTGGACACCAATGCTTCATATCTTGAATATATGACTCTTTGGTGTATCTACCTTGACTCCTTGATGTAAGATAATGGTGGCAGTTCTTGTTAACCCTAGGAATGGGTTAAATGATGCCCGAAGGTCTTCCTCATGGTGGTTTACAATTCCAATCAATGATGACAGATGCTAGACATCTAGTTATGATTACATTTCACCTAGGAAAGAGGGGTGGGCTGGCCTTGGGGCTAGTTTAGGAAGCCACCTATGCCTTTTATAACATCAAGGCTATATAACAAACCCAAAAAAGTGAAACAAATTCAAATTTTGGGGGACAACCCGGGCAAAGAACCCCTGACTCAACATAAAATAGAAATTAGAAATAAAGAGAGAGTCCCCCCTTTTTGATGACCAATATGCTCATGAAGATCTTCTTAATGTAGCTCATAATGTTAATGTAGCTATTGACCTTCTTTATGTCAATGTAGCTATTGATGTTGATGTAGCCCTTGGTCTTCTTCATCCTTGATTTCATTGTGTAATGAAATCCATGTAGTCAAAGATGGATCATATTCTCAATATGTTCATGAAGCTTGACATGATGTTGATACATATCCCTTTCACATGATAATGCATTGAATCTACTTAAGGAGTTCTTAGCCTTATCAATGTCCAGTGTCTTGCCCTTGTACATGTAATTTATGAGTATGATAGATGAGGTACTGGCCAAAAATCCCATTGTCCCAAACACTGTGAATACAAATTTATACCCGAATTCGGATTTACAAATTGACCGCTCAAATCAAGGAGAAAATCTGATTTGATGCTTTACAAAGGTTTAGCAACACTTGACTGTGACATATGAACCATTAATGACCCTAAAAAACTCAGATGATTAACACTAATCAAGGTATTAGTGAATGCAATTTTTTGTTAATTGAGCAAAAAATACCTTGAATTAGAGAGTACCGTCAGAGGCGCAAATCAAGGGGCTTTCTCAATATGAAGCTTTGGCAAATAATAGCAAGTCCCCAATGGCATGACTGAATCCTCAATGGTCCAAGAACACAAGGATTAATGCCAATTAATCATTGATTAGAAGAGGCAATTTAGTATTTGTAGTGTAGAAGAATGGGCGACTTGGAGCTTTCAATTGAAGCACATTAACAGACCTTATTCAAAAAGCCTTCAAGGGACACTCGTAGCAATATTTCTACTTGAGTTTTAATCTCATAATCATGAGATTAACACTTTTAATCATGCATTAATCTCACCTTTGGTAAACTGGCTTTTATGATACACCCAGAGTCAAAGCGGTCGCTAGAAGCGTTAATTCAAAAATTTGATCATGCAAGAGGATTTCTCACCCTCAAAAAATCCCCGAAAGAGCTGGTAATCTCTCCAATTATACTACATTGAAGTGACACATCGTTTTTGCCCAAGAACTATGTTTTTTTTTCAATCATCTTTTCCCAATGTTTTCGCACGTGATTGCTCGATTGAGATGACTGGAGGGTGCACCTAAGAGTTGGGGAGAAGCCTGAAGTTGTAGCTTGAGAAATGGTTGAGTCTTTAAGGATAAATCAAGAATCCAATGGAAGGGGATAGAGCTGTGTTTTTGCAAGGAAGAGGGAAAAAATGTGTAATTTCTCACTAATCAAGATTAGGGAATGTGTTAATGAATAGAGATTAAGCATTAATCTTTGAGAAGCATGGCTCTTATACCATATTAGAAATCACAAGTTCAATCATGGAGCTATGGAGGATGAAATCTCTTCATGGTTGAGGAGGAAGAAGAAGAGAAGAAAGAGAGAGCAGTTTGGGCACAACACAATGTATTATGAATGAATGAGAATGAGATGAATGAACCACCAAGTACAATACCCTTTTATAGGCATTACACCCTATCTTTTAACTCTAACTAATAGGTTGTTCAAACCTAAAGTATTCACACCAAGTTGGCTATAAATGCAATGACGAGATGCCCATATCCCCAATGTCACATTGTATTTTGGTGTATTATTTCAACACCCTCCCTCAACAAAATATTCATAGCTACTATGATGTCAGTGCTAACTCTAGTTACTATTTACAAAGCTCTTTATGATGACCATCCAAGTTCCCGTAGGTCTTACTCATGGTGGTTTACAATGCCAGTCAGTGATGTGACAGATGCTATACATCTAGTTATGATTACATTTCACTTAGGATAGAGGGGTGACCATAAGTGGGGGCTGGCCTTGGATGGTTTAGAAAGCCACCTATGCCTTTTATAACATCAAGGCTATATAACAAACCTAAAAAAGTGCAAAAGCTTCAGATTTTGGGGGATGACCCAGGCAAAGAACCCTTGACTCAACACAAAATAGGAATTAGAAATAAAGAGAGAGTCCCCCCTTGTTAATGACCAATATGCTCATGAAGATCTTCTTGATGTATCTCGTAATGTCGATGTAGCTCTTGACCTTCTTTATGTCGATGTAGATCTTGATGTTGATGTAGCCCTTGGTCTTCTTCATCCTTGATTTCATTGTGTAATGAAATCCATGTAGTCAAAGATGGATCATATTCTCAATGTGTTCATGAAGCCTGACATGCTAATACATATTCTCAATGTGTTCATGAAGCCTGACATGATGCTAATACATATCCCTTTCACATGCTAATGCGTTGAATTTGCTTAAAGAGTTCTTAGCCTTATCGATGGTCAGTGTCTTGCCCTTGTACAAGTGATTTATGAGCATGATAGATGAGGTACTGGCCTGAAGCATATAAGCTCAGAAATCCCATTGTCCCAAACAATGTGAATATAGATTTATACCCGAGTTTGGATTAACAAACTGACCACTCAAATCAAGAAGAAAATCTTATTTGATGCTTTACAGAGGTTTCGCAACACTTGAATGTGACAAATAAACCATTAATGGCCCTAAAAACCTCAGATGATTAACATTAATCAAGGTATTAGTGAATGTAATTTTTTGTTAATTGAGCAAAAAAATACCCTGAATTAGAGAGTACCGTGGGAGGGACAAATGCCAATTAATCACTAATTAGTAAAGGCAATTTACTTTTTATAGTGTAGAAGAATGGGCGATTTGGAGATTTCAACTGAAGCCCGTTAACAAATCTTATTCAAAAAGCCTTCAAGGGGCACTCATAACAATATGTCTACTTGAGTTCTAAGCCCATAATCATGAGATTAACACTTTTAATCATGCATTAATCTCACCTTTGGCAAACTAGCTTTTATGATGCACCCAAAGTCGAAGCGGCCGCTAGAAGCGTTAATTCAAAAATCTGATCATGCAGGAGGATTTCTCACCCTTGAAAAACCCCTGGATGATCTGGTAATCTCTCCAATTGTGCTACGTTGAAGCGCTACAATGTTTTTGCCCAAGAACTGTATTTTTTTTCAATCACTCCTGCTGATTTTGCGTGTGATTGTGCTTGATTGAGATGGCTGGACGGTGCACCTTAGAGTTGGGGAGAGGCCTAAAGTTGTAGTTTGAGCAATGCCATTGAGTCTTTAAGGAGAAATCAAGAATCCAATGGAAGGGGATAGAGGTGTGTTTTTGTAAGGAAGAGGAAAAAAGAAAAAATGGGTAATTTATCACTAATCAAAATTAGGGAATGTGTTGATGAGTAGAGATTAAGCATTAATCTCTGAGAAGCATGGCTTTGATACCATATTGGCAATCACAAGTCAACCATGGAGCTATGGAGGACGAAATCTCTCCATGGTTGAGAGGAGGAAGAAGAAGAGAGAGCAAGTTGGGCACAACACAAGGTGATGGTATTATGAATGATTGAGAATGAGATGAATGAACCACCAAGTACAATACCCTTTTATAGGCATTAAACCCTATCTTTTGACTCTAACCAAGAGGTTGTTCTTCACACCTAGAGTATTCACACCAAGTTGGCTATAAACGTAATGACTGGATGCTCGTATCCCCAATGTCACATGGTATTTTAGTGTATTATTTCAACTCCCTCCCTCAAAAAAATATGCATGGCTACTATGATCTCAATGCTAGCTCTAGTTATTGTTTACAATACTGTTGATGACCATCCAAGTCTCCGAGAGAAAGGTCTTACTCGTGGTGGCTTACAATGCGAGTCAATCATGAGACAGATGTTAGACATCTAGTTATGATTATATTTCACTTAGGATAGAGGGGTGACCACAGGTGGGCTAGCCTTGGCTGGTTTAGGAAGCCACCTATGTCTTCTATAACATCAAGGCTATATAACAAACCCAAAAATTTTGAAAGATCCAGATTTTGGGGGACGACCCGGGTAGAGAACCCTTGTCTCAACATAAAATAGGAATTAGAAATAAAGGAAGAGTCCCCCCTTGTTGATGACCAATATGCTTTGATGTAGCTCTTGATCTTCTTTATGTCAATTTAGATCTTGATGTTGATGTAGCCCTTATTCTTCTTCGTCCTTGATTTCATTGTGTAATGAAATCCATGTAGGCAAAGATGGATCATATTCTCAATGTGTTCATGAAGCCTGACATGATGCTGATACATATCCCTTTCACATGATAATGCATTGATGAATCTGCTTCAGGAGGTCTTAGCCTTATCAATGGCCAGTGTCTTTCCCTTGTACAAGTGATTTATGAGCATGATAGATGTGGTACATGAAGCATATAAGCTCAAAAATCCCATTATCCCAAACAATGTGAATATAGATTTATACCTGAATTTGGATTAACAAATGGACCACTCAAATCAGGGTGAAATTTGATGCTTTACAGAGGTTTAGCAACACTTGAATGTGACATATGAACCATTAATGGCCCTAAAACCCTCAGATGATTAGCACTAATCAAGGTATTAGTGAATGTAATTTTTTGTTAATTGAGCCAAAAATACCTTGAATTAGAGAGTACCGTCGGAGGGGAAAATCAAGGGGCTTTCTCAATATGGAGCTTTGGCAAGTAATAGCAAGTCCCCAGTGGTATGATTGAACCCTCAATGGTCCAAGAACATAGATTTTGGTCCAAGAACCAAACTTTGCGAGCATGTGGGGGGGGACCCCACCCCACATGCGTCCCCCCCCACATGCTCGCAAAGTTTGGTCACCATCGAAAATAGTTTAGTTATGCATAATCTCTTCTGGAAGAAAAGAAAACCGTAAAAGAATAATCGAGATATGGTAACCACTCAGTATCTTTCAACTTGTTATATACGTCAAAAAAATTAGATTCATTTTCATATATTCTCTTCATGTTATCAAAAGAGATGCCTTCAATAGTAGATATATTATTAATGGTAGGTCTCCTACTCAAAGCATTAGCCACATAACACTTTCAAGACCAAATGTATATTGAATAGCTGGCTAGAAATTTTGAATGAAAGATTCCCTTTTAATATGTTATTTGATATTAAAGATTGAGAAAGCAAGTGTTTGATACTTTGTTAATTTGTTTTAATGATAAACTCAGAGCCCATAAGATAATGTTTCCACATTTTTAATGCATGAACAACAACAATTAACTCTTTATCATAGGTGCTATATTTAAGCTCAGATGGATTCAATTTTTTACTTTCAAAAGAAATTGGGCGATTATCTTGCATAAGCACAACACCAATACCATCTCCACTAGCATAAGTCACACTACCATAAAGAATGGACTAAGGAAATCTGCTAGTGTTAATACAGGTGCATGGGTAAGTGTGTTCTTGAGTGCATTAAAAGATTTTTCATGCATGTTAGTCCAAAGAAATACTTATAGTCTTTTTCAACAATTCACTCAAGTGATGTGCTTTATAAGCAAACTTTTTCACAAATCTTCTATAGTAAGAACCTAAAAAGATTTTAACTCATGAATATCCTTTCGTCTAGGCCATGATCTAATGGTCTCTATCTTTTTAGGATCGACACAAATTCCTTTTACAGACACGATATATCCAAGGTATTTAATTTCTTTTTGAAAGAATTCACTCGTGTCTGGGTTGGCATAGAGTTAACTTTCTTTCAAAAGATTGAATAATATCTCTAGATGTTTCTTGTGTTCATCTTTGTCTTTGTCAAAAACTAAGATGTCATCAAAGAAAACAACTATAAAATTTTGGTGCTTCAAGAATATACGGTTTACCATGCGATTAAATGTGGCCGGTGCATTAGTAAGTCTAAAAGACATTGCTAAAAACTCATAATGACCCGTTTGCATGCAAAAAGCTATCTTATAAACATCTTCTTCAGCCATTCTAGCCTGATGATAGGTCAATCTTGGAAAATACTTTGGCTCCTCTCAACTTATCTCTAAAGAGATCATCCCATGTGGAATAGGATATATATTCTTGAAAGTATTCTTATTTAAAGCTTGGTAGTCAATACACATGTGAAACCTTCCATTCTTCTTTTTGATAAGAAGAACAGGTACTCTATAACTAGGCCTAATAAGTTTCCCATCAAGTAGGTTCTCTATTTGAGATTGGATCTCTTTTTGCTCTAGAAAACTTACTCCCTAAGGAGCCCTACAAGGAGGAATAGTACCAGGGATAATGTCTGTCCAATGGTCTTCCAGTTTAGAATTAAATAATCCAGGAGGTAACTCATTCATAAAATAATCCGAAAATTGTGAGATGAATGGTTGGTGCAAGGTGTCCTTGGAAATTGTTTTAGAGGCAGAAACCTCATTAATCCATGACTAGATAAATCTTTTCCTTTATCCTTATAGCTTGCTTAGCTTGGGTATGGCTAAGGAGTGCACATTCACTAGATTCCCTTAATTCTTTTAAGCATACATTCTCACCATTGAATACAAAAGATATGACATGAGAATCATAATCAATGTGAGCGTTATGCTCTCAAGCCCCCACCTTTCTAGTTTTACCCCCCTAGCATTCGTATGATGTTATTCTTTCACTTCCTTTGTGCAATTATACGTTGTTCCTTGAAAAGCAGTTTTGATTTTATATTTTAAAGGAGTGGCATTCAATTTAAGAGCATGCACAAGTTTTTTTGGAAATAAAGTCATGCATACTACCATCATCATGTAATATATTTACTTCCTTGCCCTTAATTTGTCCTTTTGTTTTTTAAAGCATATGAGGTGAAAATTGCTTTTCAATAGGTTTAGACATACCTGGATCATATGAGAGATCTTCGTTTTCGAAATTACCCTCTTGCTCGGGAGAGAAGTTGCCATCCTCTGGATCTGCTTCACCATCAATCATGAATTGACTTGTGTAATTATTCACTTCTTCTTCTTCTCCAGGCAATTGGGTGTTCTTTTTGTCGAGAATTGTAACATGTCATTACCACTCGAGGTACAAAATCTTGTTTCTTCTTTGCCACATATAGTTGTACAGTCTCTTTGTCAAGTTGACGAAGCATATCCCATTGTTGACGTGCTCTTGCTTTGTATTGAGGTGGCAAAAATTTCTTTTTGATGAGCTTTTGGAATTCTTTCCAAGTCCTAGGTCTTTCACGTCCTTACTTGATTGCATTCCATCACAATGACCAAATGATTTGCAGCACACTTGGCTTTGTCTTTCTCAGATAATTCTTCCTGAGAAAAAAAATTATCAAGTTTATTAATCCATGACAACACCGTTTTTGCATCCTTGCTACCCTCTTTGCTACCACAGGTAAAGCCATCACCAACAAGCAGTGGGATGCTTGAAGTCATGAGCCTATTCATGGGCGAACACAAGGATTCTGACCAATCCACTTGTAAGATATTCCACACATTGTCAATTTTCTCTCACAGGTTTTAATGAAGTAAAAGAGCACCTAGGGTGTGTACTCCAGGTATAATGAAGAGTAGACGTGTGTGTACTCCGTAGTACGATAATGCTAAGGTGCCTACAGTTGGGACAAACGCTAGTTCGAAGAGATGCCACCCTATGCACAGAAACCGTAGGAAGGTGAAATGGGGATGCAAGGGCATCCGCCTACCTATATATGTCGTCGTATCAAAGTTGTTCTTAATTCTTATGCATGTGGTCCCCAATAACGGTGTCACGCGTGAAAACGTCCCAAGTTTAGTCTTTGACGTGTTTTCTGCCGACCCGGTCCGAGCTGCTACAATGGCGTTAACATCCGAAGTTCGAACTTGTGAAAGTTACAAAGCTGCTCATAATCTTATAATCCTCGCTTCGTTGTCTTCTTTCTCGCTTCGTTGTCTTCTTTCTCGCTTAATCAATCACTCACTCTGCCTCAGCTTAATCAATCACTCTGCCTCAGTTTAATCGCTTCTTTCTCGCTTAATCAATCACTCTGCCTCAGTTTAATCGCCTCTTTCTCGCTTAATCAATCAATCACTCTGCCTCAGTTATGGGACACCATCACCACCATCACCATGGCCACCACCATGAAGAGCAGCAGCATCATGGACACCATGGCTATGCCGGCGCTCCTGCCGTTTACTATCCCCCTCCTCCCTCCGCGTACCCCCCACCAGCACCTCTGCCTTACGGCCATGGCGCCCCCGACCCTTACAACTACGCCATTCAGCCGGCTCCATACGGCGCCCCCTCCTTTGATCCTTACCGGCAGCAGCAGTTGAATCACGCCATCGCCGACCAGCATCGTCATGCCCGAAACGAGCACGCCGCAGAAGCGGGCGCAGTGGCTGCGGGAGCATTTGCTCTGGTATGTTCTTCCCCTTCTTCTAGGGTGTCTTGAATCTAGGGTTAGGGTTTACGTTTTCTCAATGGCGAATGAGTTTTCTGACTTTTCCTACGGCCCAAGGTCATGGTTTCTGATTGTTACTTGTAGTTGGATATTAAGATCCCGAGGGTCTAAATAGTTTGATGTAGTCAATTATTGCAATAGCAAGCCATGCACCGTTCTTAGGGTTAGGGTTTCTACCTTCTTGATGTTAATGGATGTTGTCATTCCTCTTATGTGCATCGTTTTAAGGTCGGTGTTTCGAAGTAGTATGAAAACCTAGGGTTACTGTGTGTCATGTTTAGGGTTAGAGGTTCTTGTTGTGTGATGTGGATGAGTGTTGTGATCCTGATGGCAGTATGAAGCACATGAAGCCAAAGTGGATCCAGCCCACGCAGGCAGGCACAAGCTTGAAGCAGAGATAGCAGGGGCAGCAGCTGTGGGCTCGGCAGCATACGCCTTCCATGAACACAAAGAGAAGAAGAAGGATGAGCACCTCATTGCCAGCCTTGGCGGCGGCCAAAGTCATCATGGCCATGGCCATGGCCATCACCACAAGCATGAAGAAAATCGCCATAAAAGCCATCACCACTTCTGGTGATATCATTGTCATGGAACATTAGCACCACCACTTTCTTTGTGTTGTTGGATTGTTTACGTTTTGGGTCTCTAATTATTTCTGACGCTGAGATTTCTATCTCAGCATATGGATTGTTATTTCATCAAGACTATCCTTTTTCTTTTTTTCTGTATAAATATTTTAAATTTGATTTCTTCACGTTATGCAGTCATGATGATGACTTGTTTTGCTGTGTGGATGTGAAATTTGGGAGATACTGTGCATTAGAGAGAAGAAATAAATTTCCGAAGCTCGCTCTCTCTACATGAAGTATATGTGTTCAAAGAGTCTACAGTATTTGAGAAACAACTTGACAAGCTTGTGAAAGTAACACATTGTGGAGGCCAAAAAAGTTGTTGATGATAAACCAGCCATGCTTGTATATGAAAAACGGTGTGTCTCAAGATTGAAGAAATTTGTGTGATTACACTAGCTCTGCAGCCATAAGATTTAAAGGATTGCAACCGAGTTACCTTAAGTATATGAGGAAACTGATGAGGAGTTTGATCCTAACATTGTACTTTTTTCCCTCTAAATGTTATAGTAAATTTTCAATTTGGATTTCCAAAAATCCCATTCAAGTAAACTATCTCAATTTTCAACGTCTTTATAAACCTTCTCTAACCTTCAAGTGATTGTCTGTAACAAGGAAGAATATCCTATGGAAAGAAGAAAGCTTTGCACATCAACTATATTCACAAAATCTTCCTCTAGTTATTTCTTTTTATTTTCCTGAATTAACATTAAAACTTTGGTTTGATATGGCTTATTCTTTCGCTCAAATGTCGTGTGCTTTCTTCTGCATGGGGAGCGGGGGGAGGGGGAAGAGGAGGAGGAAAACCTATCCCTTATTTTCAAGTGGAAGTGGCATGTGATTGAGAGTTCAACATTTCCTTACAGAATTATGCACTCATGCATCTTTTTAGTTATCCATTTTTGTTTTCTTCTTTATCATTTAAAATGTGCTTTGTTATTAACTCACGCAATAAAACTGGCGAATGACTTTACCATACTATGTAAAACTAATCATTATATTGTCTTGAGTAGACTAATCATTATATTCTTTAGTAGACTAATCATTATATTGTCTTGACTATAAATCATATAAATTTGCCACATTAGAATGTAAAATCCATTAGGTTAGCTTTATAATTTATTTTGAATGTGAACCAAGTGTTGATAGTGCACACCATTTGTGAGCTTATGTGCCGCATATTTGTGAGTCTTCAAGTAAAAATGGATGATTTTAAACACCTTTTTTAGAATCTTATCTTAACCTATGAATTTCAAAAATCCAATTGTATCAACAACTTTAAAGAGGAAATTGGATGAATTGAAAAGGTCATCATGATATCATGCAACTTTAGGGAGGCAAGAAAATTTGCAATGAAAAGTGGTTGAACTCATTTAAAATTAAGCTACAACCACATAGAGGTCAAGCAACTAGGGTTGGTAGATGTGTTTTGGAAAAGTTATCAAAAAAGTACGGAAAACATGTGTATCTTGGTTGCACTTTTGCATCATTGCATTGCCCAATATTCTCCACTTTAGGTTGGGATTGATATTCTCAATTTTTTGTTGGGTGATGGATGGAAGAGTGTGTATGCAAGTAGTATCAATAAAGTGTGAACTGCTTTGTGGGCCATGTTGGTCAAGGTCAAGGTAAAGTATACAATTTTGTGTTATTATAACTCCCATACATTTACACATGGTGCAAAACCCACATATTAGATAGGGTTATACACCATGATAGTGAGAGTGATTTTTGAGGGAGCTTGGTGGAAGGAGCTTTTCTTGGTTGTCCTCTCTCTCTACTTGAACTCTCTCTCTCTAACTATTGCCACCACCATCTCTGCCCACCACCACCCAGCCCAGCCCAGCCTAGGTCACCCTCCCTCTCTCTCTCTCTCTCTCTCTCCATGTCCCACCACCGCCCAGTCCATACTAACCTCTCTGTCCTTCTCCACTCCTCTCCCCTCCCCCTCTCTCTTCCCTCCCTTTCACTTTCCCACCCTCTCTCTCTCCTTCTCTCTCCTCTCCTTCTCTCCCTATCTCTCTCCCACCCTCCCTCTCTCTCCTTCTCCCACCCTCCCTCTCTCCTCTCTCTCTCTCTCCCTTCCTTCTCCCTCCTCTCCTTCTCCCACCCTCTTCCCTCTCTCCTCTCCCTCCCTCTCTTTCTCTCTCCCACCTCCCTCTCTCTCTTTCTCCTGCCCACCACCCTCTCTCACCTCTCTCCCTTCCTTTCTCTCTCCCACCCACCCTCCCTCTCTCTCTCTCTCATCTCTCCTAACCTCCCTCTCTCTCTCTCTCTCTCTCTCTCTCTCTCTCTCTCATCTCTCCTAACCTCCCTCTCTCTCCTCTCTCCCTTTCTTTCTTTCTCCCACCCTCCCTCTCTCTCCTCTCTCTCCCTCCCTTTCGCTCTCCCACCCTCCCTTCTCTCCTTCTCCCACCCTCTTCCCTCTCTCTCTCTCCTTGTCCCACCACTGCCCAGCCCACACTACCCTCTCTCCTTCTCCCAACCTCTTTCCTCTCCCCCTCTCTTCCCTCCATTTCACTCTCCCACCCTCTCTCTCTCTCCTTCTCTCTCCCTCCCTCCCTCTCTCTTCTTCTCCCACCCTCTTCCCTCTCCGTCTCTCTTCCCTCCCTTTCACTCTCCCACCCTCTCTCCCTCCCTCCCTCCCTCTCTCTCCTTGTCCCATTCTCCCTATACATAATCTCTTTATCCAGATGTTATTACATGTGGATGTTATTGCATATGGATGTTATTATATGTGTATGGTAATCCATGCCCTTTGCACGTGATTTCATAGCATTTAAAGCCTTTGCATGTGACGCCATATCTTTGCATGTGAGTACAATTAACAAGGTGAATAACTTCAAGATTTATACATACAAGCTATCTACTATGCCTTGCGTAAGAAGCAATGAAGAATGTAAATTTATTAAGATCAATAATTTTTCAATTATGATTGAGATCATGGCTTGATTATTTGAGAGGAAGCGAGAGAGAGAGAGAGAGAGAGAGAGAGAGAGAGAGAGAGAGAGAGAGAGAGAAGAACATGATGCTGTCAAACATACAATAAACCAATAATTTGATATAATTAATCATAGCAACAACAAATCCATAATTAATACAAAAGACATGGCGATCTATAGTTGAAACCACTTTATTCCAAAAAAAGGTTATTACATGTGCTTTTCAAGCTCTATCCGTTGATTTTTTTGAGACTTTGTTTTGAGTAGCACATAAAAAGTTATAGCTGTCCGATCAGAGCAGATTTTTCACTTTGGGAAGTTTTATTGGTTTCTTTCTTTTTTTTTGAAAATGATGTAGCCCAACCATCCGATCCATTCCAAATGAGCCGTATCAATATACCCCTTTCACTTCAATTCACATCGTATTGAGCCGAAAGATTTTCTTCCCAGCAGCAAAGACTTGCCCTCACTTTTGGAGCTGATCGCTTGGCTCAAATTAATGCTTCCCGCCGAGAGCCTTTCCTATTTCCTCTTTTGGACTACAATCTCACCTTTGATGTCTCTATATTTGTTTTGATCTAGGGAGATAGAGGGTGAGAGTTTGTTCCTGTTCCTTCTTTGGCATCGAGACCGCCTCCCCTTCTTCAACCTTTGGGTTTGAGACGTGACCAAAGATAACCTCCAACTTTGTGTCACAGTAGGACAAAAATTAGGCATGAACATTGTTTGTATTGATCCCGAAGAGGATGTACTGGAGGGTGTCTTGATGAAGATTTCATTGTGGTGTAGTAAACATATTTATTTGTGAATATTCAAGTGATTGGGTCATGATCTTATTTATAGAAATTATTTATGATTATGTTATGATCTTATTTTTCATATTAAAAAAGAGAGAAAGAGGGTGACAACAATGCATGTTGGGGTTTTGCAAAAATAAGGCATCATTCTCCTCTGTAGCAACGATGTTTATATATGTACAAACCAATAAAGAATTGACATTTTCTATGTTGTGTGGATGAATAAGGTAGTGAAGCGTTTGTAGCCTCAAGGATCTGTACGCAAAACATGAGTTAAGTAAGCTTTGTTGAGAAATGAGAAAGAAATATTAAGAGAGTGATTAAAGAGAAGGACATAAAGAGTGAGTGAGAGAGAAAGCACGACAGGGAGCAAGAGCAAAGAGAAGGGAAGAGAGGGAGGGAGGATAAAGAGCTTGAGCAAAGAAAGGTACTGAAAGAGTGAGAGGAAAAGATAGAGAGAGTGAGCAAAAGAGAGAGAGAGAGAGAGAGAGAGAGAGAACAAAGAGAAGGGTAGAGAGAGAGAGAGGGATAGAGAGAGAGAAGGAGATCCAAGAGAAGAGGAGGTAAGAGAAGGATAGAGAGAGAGAGATAAGGAGATACAAAAGAGAGAAGGATAGAGAGAGTTAGCAAAGAGAAGGGAAGAGAGAGAGGGAGGATAAAGAGCTTGAGCAAAGAAAGGGACTGAAAGAGTGAGAGAGAAAGGTAGAGAGGAAAGATAGAGGGAGTGAGCAAAAAAAGGGATTGAGAGAGAGAGAGAGAGAGAGAGAGAGAGAGAGAGAGAGAGAAGGGTAGAGAGAGAAGGAGGTGAGAGTGAGAAAAGAGATGGACTAAAGAGTTAGCAAAGAGAAGGATAGCGAGAGAGCGAGAGCGAGAGAGCGAGAGAGCGAGAGAGCGAGAGAGAGAGAGAGAGAGAGAGAGGGATAGATAGAGAGAGAAGGAGAGCCAAGAGAAGGATAGGAGGTAAGAGAAGGATAGAGAGAGAGAGAAGGAGATACAAAAGAGAGAAGGATAAAAAGAAGGGAAGAGAGAGAGAGAGAGAGAGAGAGAGAGAGAGAGAGAGAGAGAGAGAGAGAGAGAGAGAGAGAAGGGAAGAGAGAGAGAGAGAGAGAGAGAGAGCCAAGAGAAGGAGGGCATGAGAGTGAAAGGGAGGGAGAGAGAAGAGAGAGAGAGAGAGGGAGAGAAGGAGAGAGAGGGGTGAAAGGGAGGGAAGAGAGAGGGGAGGGAGAGAGAAGGAGAGAGAGGGGTGAAAGGGAGGGAGGGAAGAGAGAGGGGGAGGGAAGAGGGTGGGAGGAGGAGAGAGAGGGTGGTGTGGGCTGGGCGGTGTGGCTAGACAAGGAGAGAAAGAGAGGGAAGAGGGTAGAGAGGAGAGAGTGTTCAGATATCATGCTCAACTAGTGCTACGACGGACATTGATGACCCGCCTGGGTGATAGCTTCCGTATCTACACCACTGGCATGCTTGGTCAGAAAGTTATGGGTGATATGCGGCCAGTGGGATGACAGGCTATGTGACAGCCGTTTTGGATTACTAGAGACTAGCATAGTTATAGCGCCAGCTCATTTAGTAGGGTTCACATTATGGACCGACCCTTATATGTTGTAGTAGTTGAGTACTAACCTATATAGTGTGTACTCTTATCTTTATGTTATATGTTGGTTGAGTAGAGAAGAAGAAGATAGAAGAAAATTCAGCTATCCATCTCTCTCTTATGTCTTGGTCTCTCTTGTGTGTGTGTGTTTGCTTGCTTGGGTTTGAAGCTCTCCCTCTCCCTCTCTCCCCCACATTCTCTTTATGGTATCAGAGCCTGGCTCGTGTGAGAGCTAAGGAGGCAAGCAAGAGGCAAGAACAAGCAAGGAAGGAAGCGGTACTACACGCGGTATTTTCGATAGTTTTCTGGAAGTTCTGTGGTAGAGAACTGTTTCTGCTTGAAATCTAGTTATTGCAGTACAGCAGTGCATTTTGGAAGTGCACACAAGGTTTGCACATGTATTGTTGATACTGGGTGTATGTACATGTACTCTGGTCACATTTGGTGACACACAAGCTGTGCTGAAGTACCGTTACTGTGCAGCAGTTACAGGAGATACTGTTGTATTACAGGTTGCATACAGAAGTTGTTTGTTTGCAAGTTATTTGATTGCTATAGGAAAACATATTTGACGGAATTATTCAGATTGTTAGTGAGAAGCTGGATAAGAATAATTTCCATGCCTAGAAATTCAGAATGACCAATTTCCTAATGGGTAAAGGATTTTGGGATTATGTAGAAGGAGACAATGAGGATCCTCCAGAGTTATCTGAGGAGAATGCCACTCTTGCATATATAAAGGCATTCAAGGATTGGAATCAGGGTGCAAGAAAAGTTATGTACTGGCTTTCAATTAGTGTCACAGATACTATGATAGGACACATACAGGATGCAAACACTCCAGCAGTTGCATGGCAAAATTTGGTTCAGATGTTCCAGACTAAAACAAAGTCAAGGAAGTTGCAGTTAAAGAAAGAGTTGCATACTGTGGAAAAGAAAAGCATGTCCACCATCAATGAATATGCCTTAAAGATCAAGGGCATTGTTGAATCCCTTGGGTCTATCAATGTATCAATGGAGGATGATGATTTGGTGAGTGTCTGTCTGAACGGGCTTGGCAAAGAGTACAAGCCATTCAAGACCTCCATTGCAGTTAGGGAGAATATTCTCAACTTTCGGGACTTGATATCTATGTTGATCATAGAAGAAAAGGCTTTAGGTGAGGATTCTTCTTCACAAAGCAAGAACACATCAGAACAAGACTTCTACTCTAATTCAGGTAGAGGCAGAGGTAGAGGCCGTGGTCGAGGCCAAGGTGGTGGCCGACAAGGAAATCAGAATTCTAGACAACAACAGTCCAATGATTCATAGTAGCAATCATACACAGGTAGAAGAGGCCAATCTAGAGGCAGGGGGAGCTGTGGTTGGCAGGGGGAGCCGTGGTTGGCAAAGAAATCAAAATGCAAATAGCATAGAGTGCTATTACTGTGGCAAACCAAGACACATGGCAAAGGACTACTAAAAAACAGCAAAATGACATTAAAAGTGGGAAGTTGCAGCAAGGCAACTATGCATCATCTAGCAAACATGGAGGTGATGACAGAAGTGAGCAACTGTTTGTGATGCAGCACATGCTTAGTTCCATAATAGGGGATGTGTCAAGATCTCAAGATATATGGTATGTGGATTCTGGCGCCTCTAACCACATGACCAGTCATGCTGAGTGGTTTAGAGATATGCAAAAAAATTAGAAAAACCAGGTTATGTAGAAACAAGTGATGATACTGCGCATCCCATTGCGCATGTTGGTAAAGTGCCATTGTCTATGTAGGATGGCAAAATGAAGTACTTGGCTAATGTACTTCATGTTCCGAATATTACAAAGAACCTGGCATCTATTTTTGAGCACGGTCTCTGCAAGGTTTAATCCTCAAGGATGCTTTGTGGAAGACGTCAAAAATAAGTGTCGCTTGGTTGCAAAGGGTAACAGAAATGGTAGGATGTTTACTTTGGATGTGAACATGCCTGAGATAAAGGCAGCCATGTTTGCGCATGGAACAGGTGTCATTGCAGATATTGACATATAGCACAAGCGCATTGGTCATGTGAATGTACAGCAGAGCTGAAGTCTATGCAGGTCCAAAATATTGTTGTAGGTTTGCCAAAGTTTAAGGTTAACGGTATGCATAAGGTATGTGAAGCATGCCAATTTGGTAAGGCTTTAGGTGAGGATTCTTCTTCACAAAGCAAGAACACATCAGAACAGGACTTCTACTCTAATCGAGGCCAAGGTGGTGGCCGACAAGGAAATCAGAATTCTAGACAACAACAGTCCAATGATTCATAGTAGCAATTATACGCAGGTGGAAGAGGCCAATCTAGAGGCAGGGGGAGCTAAAGAGGCCGAGGTGGTTGGCAAAGAAATCAAAATGCAAATAGCATAGAGTGCTATTACTGTGGCAAACCAAGACACATGGCAAAGGACTACTACAAAAAAGCAGAATGACATTAAAAGTGGGAGGTTGCAGCAAGGCAACTATGCATCATCTAGCAAACATGGAGGTGATGATAGAAGTGAGCAGCTGTTTGTGATGCAGCACATGCTCAGTTCCATAATAGGTGATGACAGAAGTGAGGAGCTGTTTGTGATGTAGCACATGCTTAGTTCCATAATAGGGGATGTGTCAAGATCTCAAGATATATGGTATGTGGATTCTCGCGCCTCTAACCACATGACCAGTCATGCTGAGTGGTATAGAGATTTAAAGCCTTGGTCGAGAAGGAAAAAGGCATGCAAATAAAACGCCTAAGATCAGATGGTGGGGGAGAATATTTCTTCAATGAGTTCAGCGATTTCTTGAGAAAGCAGGGAATCAAGAGGTAGTTTACGTACAGGTACACTCCCCAACAGAATGGTGTTGCAGAAAGTAAAAATAGGCACATTGCAAAAGTAGCAAAAGTAAAAATAGGCACATTGCAAAAGTGGCACGTGTCTTGATGAAAAGAATATGCCACAACTTTTGGGCAGAAGTAGTAGCAACTACTGTGTACATTATGAACAGGACACTCACTATAGCTGTTCATGGTATGACTCCTGAATAGAAGTTTACAAGCATAAGACCGGATGTGTCTCACTTGAAAGTGTTTGGGTGTATTACATATGTACATATTCCTGATGAAGTGAGAACAAAGTTGGATCCAAAGGCAGAGAAATGCATCTTCATTGGTTATGCTATGGAGCAAAAAGGTTATAGATGTTATAACCCTACCACTCGTGAGATGCGAGTAAGCAGAGATGTTGTCTTCAATGAGATAAGTAGCTGGTATACACCAATAGTGAAGGCAACAGAAGATGCAAATGTAAGAAGTGCTGATGTTGCACCACATGTAGAGCAGCAATCATAGGTGCTGAGTGGGACCAGGGGAGTCCTCGAGCAGTGGATCCCATGTTAGCCCATGGTCAAGCAAGTTGAGGAATGATGTAGGTACACATGTATCACATAAAGGGAAGGAAAAGGTAGATCAACCTTTTGTGCCTGATCTGTCAGCAGGTCACTCATATGTGGATGGTGACTCTAGTGGCTCTAAGCAGAGCCTTGATGATGAGCTTGGCATTCCGTATGTGGTTACTCCTAGTGTAAGGAGAACCAGGGCTGTTTTGAGGACACCTAGTAGTGTTCCAAGTGTACGCAGGTCTACGAGGGTTAGATACCATGTTGACAGGTTGAGATATGATGGATATACAACCCATCATTATGCTTACATGGTAAAAGCGATATAGAAGGCTGAGCCCACTTGCTTTTGAGCAGGCAATTGGAAATAAGAAATGGGAAGATACCATGGATGAGGAGATGGCAGCATTGGATGCAAATGCATGGATGCAAATGCAACATGGGAGTTAGTGCCTTTGCCTAAGGAAAAGAAGGCAATTGGATGTAAGTGGGTGTATAAAGTTAGGCACAATGTTGATGGTTCAGTGAGAGGATACAAGGCAAGATTGGTTGCCAAGGGCTTTGCGTAGACTTATGGCATAGACTATGAGGAGACATTCAGCCCGGTTGCAAGAATGGCAACTATGAGAGCTGTCAGTGCTATGGCTGCAAACAAAGGGTTGGTCTTTACATCAAATGGATGTAAAGAATGCTTTCTTCCATGGTGATTTGCAAGAAGAAGTATACATGATGCAGCCACCAAGTGTTATGAGAGTGATGCACATCCAATGGATTTTGTGTGCAGGTTACCCAAAGCCTTGTATGGCTTGAAGTAGGCACCGAGAGCATGGTCAAACAAGATCGGGGAGTATCTTGTTACCATTGGATTTCAGATATCCAATGGATTTTTCACTATATGTGAAAAAGATAGATAGAGGGATCATGCTATTAGTCATCTATGTGGATGACTTGATTCACTGGTGATAGTGATGTAGACATACATGATGTCAGGATGCTTTTGAAGCAGAAGTTTGAGATAAAGGATTTGGGTGAGCTATGGTATTTCTTGGGCATAGAGGTGGTGAGATCACCTCATGGCATTTTGCTATTGTAGAGGTAATATGGCTTGGACATGTTGTCCAAGTATGGTATGACAGGCTGTAAGCCTATTTCAGTGCCATTGGAGTAGAATACAAAGCTTTCTGTAGATACAAGTGAGTTTTTGGAGGACTCCACTACATACAGGCGCATAGTGGGTAGTTTGATCTACATGACTATTACAAGGCCAAACTTGAGCTATGTTGTTGGACTTGTGAGTTAGTTTATGCAGGCCCCTACGAAGCCACACTTGGATGCGGCTAGACTGATCCTTAGGTACATAAAGGCCACAGTTGATTATGGACTTTTCTATGAGGCTAGTATAGAGATACAGTTGCATGGGTACACATATGCTAATTGGGCTGGCAGTATTGCAGATAGGAGATCTACCAGTGGTTTTATGTTCTCATTTGGGAGTGCTGTTGTGAGTTGGAGCAGTAAGAAGAAGCCAACAGTTGTCTTGTTGAGTACAGACACAGAGTACAAGGATGCTGCTATGGTAGCTTGTGAGGTAGATTGGTTTTTCAAAAGCTACTTGGTGACATGGGAGAGCCCGTGGGATAGGGCAGTTGTCATATATTGTGACAACATGAGCAGCATACAGTTGGCCAATAACCCAGTATATCATGCTAGAACAAAGCTCATTAAGGTGCATTATCACTTTGTGAGGGAGAAGGTTCTAGCACGAGATGTAGATCTGGTATATGTCAGCACAGAGGATCAGGTGGCTGATATCTTCATGAAGGCATTGGGCACAGAGAATCTCCATAGGTTTAGGACTTACTTGGAGAAATGTGTGGAGTTGAGCTTGAGGGGAAGTGTTGAGATATCAAGCTCAACTAGTGCTACGGCGGACATTGATGACCCGCCTGGGTGATAACTTTCGCATCTACACCACTGGCATGGTTGGTGAGATTATGGGTGATATGCGGCCAGTGGGATACAAGCTGTGCGTGACAGCAATTTTGGATTACTAGAGACTGGCATAGTTATAGCGCCAGCTCATTTAGTCAGGTTCACATTATGGACCAACCCTTATATGTTGTAGTAGTTGAGTAGTAACCCATATAGTGTGTACACTTATCTTTACGTTATGTTGGTTGAGTAGAGAAGAAGAAGATAGAAGAAAATTCAGCTATCCATCTCTCTTGTGTCTTGGTCTCTCTTGTGTGTGTGTGTTTGCTTGCTAGGGTTTGAAGCTCTCCCTCTCCCCCACATTCTCTTTAGAGAGAGGGAGGGTGGGAGAAGGAGAGAGGAGGATATAGCCCACCCACACTCTCTTTCCTAGAGAGAGTGAGACAGGGAAAGGGAGGGAAGAGAGAGAGGGGGAGGAGAGAGGGGGAGGGAAGAGGGTGGGAGAAGGAGAGAGAGGGTGGTGTGGGCCAAGCTGGGTGGTGGTGGTGGTAGCAATAGTTAGAGATTGTTCAAGTAAAGAGAGAGGGAAACCAAGAAACGCACCCTCTAAATCTCCCTCCAACCAAGCTCGCTCAGTGACCATCCCCCATGCTATTTGGATGAGAAAACTTGAAATTTATTTTCGAATCCTTTTTTAAAGAGTTGTTCTACACATAAGCACATTACATAAGTATGCATATAGAAATGCCCATGCTCAAGAGGGTTTACACAAGGTGGTGGGGCATCAATTGTTGCCCCACCATCCTATCACTAATAAGCCAAAAAGATCAACAAAATTTAGTGGTAGTAGCTTATAATTTTGAGAAATGTTTATTCAATACATCATCAAAGTTTTGAAAGTTCGTGAGAAGTTTGATAAATTGTAATTATGATATTCAATGGTATGTATGGTCCTTATGCTCCCTTCATAAGCTCCTTCACAAGCATTCATAGACAACAACCATGTCTATATAGTAGGTCCATGTAGTTGGGTAGGGAGTAGGGTAGCAAGTAGCATGGGCTGAGAGGAAGAATGAGCAGTGTTTTAAAAAAAACCCGAGTTTAGTATAGTTTGTAGCTGAATATTTTGAAAAATACCTTTAAATTTAAAACTTGAAGGTACAAATACCTCTAGATATTGAGAAGTTATAGAACAAAAACCTCTAGATTTTAAGATTTTTCTTTATAAATAATTCCACAATTTGTAGATAAAGGTTTCCACTTTTTGAGAAAATACTTTTTCTAACATTGATGTGGAGGACTTGGGGAAATTCTACATGAAAAGATGTGCAAGTGCATAAGTATATGTGAGGAAAATGTGATCATTGAACTCTCAATCACCTCACACGCAAAAGAAAGCACTCGATATTTGAGTGAAACAATAAACCCTATCAAACCATTTTTTTGTCAATTTATGAAAATGAAAAAAATGACTAGATTCTCGTCGATCGTAAGCTTTTTTGTAATTTTTTCTTGAATTGTTCATTTATAGATAATATACCTATGATTGAGGGCTCCATAAAAGCATTTTTTTAAACCGATCAAAATAAGGACATACTTATAAAGTAACCAGGTTTTCTAGGCTAAATTTACATATTTTGCCAGTGTTTTAACTAAAAACACTGGCAAAACTAGTGTTTTAACTTAAAACTAGTAAATTTGAATCATTTCTACAGCTATGTGCCCTAATCGTGGGTACAGTCCTCAAAATTATCAGAAACAAGCTTGCTTGCTTCTGACCCCATCTTGAAAAACAAAAACAAAATTCCTTTAGAGTCAACTCTGTTTGACTACCTAGCTACATCTGTCCTCACAGCCCTAATTCATGGGAATAAATAGTACATCGACTCTGTGCATGTCGGACGCCCAGCTATGCATACGTATTGTCTATGACCAGGCGCACGTTCTTGCATGGCCCTAGCTACCCAGCACCGATGTGTGATTGTGTGTAACGGCAATAATAGCTCTGGTCCAGTTCCACCCCTTCGTCTTAACTTGAAAGTTGAGGGTTATATGTCCAAGTTAACAAAGAAAAAAAATTTTCTAATAAATAAATTGCAAATTTTAAAATGTAAATTTTTTTAGTAAAAAAGTGAAATTTTAAAAAAAAATTTGACATGTGATGCAACAATAAGTAACTTTTCAAATTTAAGATGTTACAAAAACTTAAATTAACCAAATATCAAAGTTTCACAGACACAAGTCTAAAAATCTTGACTAATTTCAATGATAAATAGAGACTTGAGTTACAAAAAATTAAGTCCAATATACTTCAAACTTCTAAGTCCAAAATATGTTAATGAAAGCTTTCACTCAATCTACATGTATATAAAAATGTCTTGATGTCTTTGCTCCATCTCTCCACAATCCAATGGCATCTGTAAAATCAAAACACATGAGCGGAGGACCTTCAGTAGATATTTGCATGAGAACGTCCATACTTTTAATCGCCAAACAGTTTCTCAACTTGTTTTTTCTAATGTTTTGTGCACTGAAACCTCTTTCACATACTACAATGCTATAACATTGCAACTTGTGCCAAAGCAGGTAAGGTAGGATACTTAAGATGCCACCTTCATTTTTTCCAATGAAACTCCATGTGCCTTTGAGAGATTTCACTCTCCAATCAGATGCACCTTGTACCTTAAAGACATGGAACTCCTTTCTTAAATATCTTTCATCTATCATTACGTCAATCTGAGTTTCGTCTTGTAATGTGATAGCAATTCCATAATGTTTAACGAATGCATCTAATTCAAGTGCCCTATAGCTCTTCAACTCATTGGAAGAAGAAAACCCGAGGAACGAGGATATTAAAATTCTTCAAAATGGATGAACCAGAAAACTTGATTTGTAACTGTGATCTAACTTCCAAAAATAATTCTGTTTGAAAATTAAGAGCTTGTGACGAAGGCAAAAGGGCGACAAGCATCACAGGCCCCACTTAGCTTAAGAAAATAATGTAGGGTTAATAAAACAACCCTCTACACATATGTAACTGATTACATACTACACAATAAAACAACCCTCTACACGTATGTAACTGATTACATATTACACAATACTCATGAGTCACGAGTGATGGACAGGTGGTGGCCTCAGTTTTTGAACATACATCAAATTTCCACCCGCCGGCAAGATAGCAATCATCATCATGAGACTCCATGGGCGAGCGGCGATAGTGGCCTACATGGAATTTTCACCCGCCAATAATAGCAAGACATCAATCATCAACATCAGACTCTAAAGCATCTCAGAAACATTCATCTAGAAGTTGGAACTTTTAACTTGGGGTATGGCATGTCCCATGGATCATCTCACTTTTATAGCAACATTACCCACCTGATTTCCATGTGGCTTTATCCTACTGGACAACCATCTTAACCCTAAACCCTTAAAGATATTGTCAAACCTTAGAAAACCCTCTCTTAAAAATATTATACCATGTAAAACCTTTGTAGTTAAATTTAGTGTTATGAAAAACCTTGAGCTCACCTATTCTTGTAAGAGATTTACTTTAGGTCTCAAATTATGTGATTTTTAAAAATTTTCAAATTTGATTTTTACAAGTGAGCTCCAAATATTTGCAGTTTTGTTATCTCACTGTTTGCAGGTTTTCTATGAACAGTGTCTTATTCCATGTAAGCATCACATGCATTCTGTTTTTTAAAATGTTATTTGATTAGTTATTTTAAATCCTAAGCACGTGTGTGCGCAAGCATGAAACATACACATTATATTTTAAATCCTATTTAAAACACACACACACACACACACACACACACACACACACACACACACATATTTTAAATCCTAAAAACACACAAACACGCATACATACATATATAACTTAAATCCTATAAAAACACACACCACACACACATATATATACGTTAATTAATTACTATGTTAATTAACATACACACATGCATGCATATATATATGTTATGTGTTAATTTTGGCTTGATTAAATAATTTGTTAATTATCACACACATAAATATATATATGTTAACACACCAATAATGATTACGTTTTATATATAATAATGGAAAACACACACACACACACACACACATATTTATTAGTTAACACACATACGTGCACGTACACACACGCACATACATATTAATTAACACACATACGTGCACGTACACACATGCACATACATATTAATTAACACACACACACACACACTGTACACACATACACATATGTTAATTAACACACACACTGTACACACATACATATATGTTAATTAACACACACACACACACACACACACACACACACACACACACAAAGTGACACATGCATAATTACATTGAATACATATAAATATAAGGGTGGATGTTGTTGGCAATCACATAGGTTCAACCATGGAGCTATGGAGGATGAAATCTCTCTATGGTTGAGGAGGAAGAAGAAGAGAGAGCAAGTTGGGCACAACACAAGGTGATTGTATTATGAATGAATGAGAATGAGATGAATGAACCACCACAAGTACAATACCCTTTTATAGGCATTAAATCCTATCTTTTGATTCCAACCAAGAGGTTGTTCACACCTAGAGTATTCACACCAAGTTGGCTATAAACGTAATGATCGGATGCCCATATCGCCAATGTCACATGGTATTTTGGTGTATTATTTCAACACCCTCCCTTAACAAAATATCCATGGTTACTATGATGTCAATGCTAGCTCTAGTTACTATTTATAAAGCTGTTTATCATGACCGTCCAAGTGCCCTGTTATGGCTCAACCTAACATCCCTTGAAACACATCCAACAAGAGATTACTTGGTGAACCGCAACTATCATGAGGATTTTTCCAATAGTCAAGCTTGTAACCCTTGAGGTCTCCAAGCTCTACAACTCCTTGAGAAGCAATTCCACTCTACCTCCTGAGTGTTGTCACACCGCCGCATTGCACTACGGGTACTCGTCCCTCTTCTCACCTCACTTCGCTCACACACACTCACTAGCATGCATTAGGGAGATAGATTAGCAAGAGGATTAGCAAGAGTAAGACTCAATAGCATAATCGGAGAGTGTGTTGTATTATGAGAGAAATTCACTTATATTTATGGCCATAAGTGTTCACACTCACTTACATTGTGGGCGGATCGGGCACTTTAGGCTCATAAGAGGCCTAATGCTATTACAATGACTACTCTCATAATATATCTATGAAGTACATCACTTGGGACTTCATCCTAACTTGCTACCACATGCTCTTGAAATGGGAATTCCCATAAATACTCCATCACACCATCACGGGCGCCCGTCCAAGAAGTTGTAGCTTTAAGCACCATTGCTTTATATCTTAAATGTATGACCCGTTGGTGTATCTACCTTGACTCCTTGATGTAAGATAATGGTGGTAGTTCTTGTTAATCTTGGGAATGCGTTAACATTTTTCCCTTCCTGATGGCGATCGCGTCCTCATGATCGTGTTGAAGACCTTTATGTGTGGAGAATGGACAAGCTTTGTCGATGGCTTTCATGTTGATTGACATTCAATGGTCTTTAGTACCTCCAGAAGGAATAAGAGAGAAGAGAGGGAAGGATCTAGAGGAATGTAGACATTATCATCATAACGAGATGGTGATTCTTAGTTCCTCATTTGATTCATTGAAGTGACATTCATCATTTGAAGAAATTGGCCTTCGATGAAGTCCTTTTGTGTGGCAGGATTCTTGTCAAATGTTGTTGAGTAGGACCTATTCCTGCATGCTGCTTCCCATGTGCTATTTATGTTTTTAAGTATATTTAAGTTCTCTTAGAAAGAAGATATATATGAAGCATAGGAAGTGAGTCATATAGACTCTTATTGAACTGCTCTATGTCGAAGTAGCCACTTGTTTTGGTGAGGATTAAAAGAATTACATCGACTTGCGAGGCTAAAATAAATATCTACACTAAGGATTGAAGATCATTGATTTGTGAAGATGGTAGCATTGTTTGGAGAGGTTTGTAATTTGAAGAAAAATTCCAGGCGATGGATTACACCATTAACCAGCCTTTTGCCCACCATGGCCCCCCCATCCAAAGATATACCTGGAAGTTGTCGATGATGAGGCTTTAATGCAAATGCCCTCCAGTGCATGAGTATGGATATGTACTCATGGAGGAGTTGCTACATTCACTTAACCAAATATTATGGCTATTTAAGATCCTTGGGAGTTGCTTGTGATATTCTACCACTTCTAGGTAGGCCATATGTGTGACTTCCTTATGTTTGTGTTTTTTTTTAACTACCATCTTATAAGAAATAGGTTCTTGTGGCTACTCTCCTTTTTTAGATGAGAGATTTTTATGTCTACCACGTAGCTTCTGCACTTACACTGCACATCCAGAGGGGTGAAAAGAGAATTGTGAGTTTGTCTTTGATGCACTCATAAGTCTCTGTTTTGCAGACGTGGGAATTGATTCTTGAATTTTTGGCTCAAATGTTATCGAGGTGGTAGATAAGATTGCTGGTTGGTTACCATTGGGGTTGCTTGAACACATAAGCTCTTGTGTAGGTGTTGAATGCACGAGAGTGATTGAGTGACTTGCTTGGTGTTGCTTGGGTTGCCATTCTTATCGAGCTTTAGGTGAAGCTGTTGGGGTACCCAAATTTAATTGGCACCTTCATAGTAGCCTTGAGCAACGATTAGCTGCTTCTCCACCCACATTTTGATACCATTAAAATACCTTGATTTTTGTTGTCTTCGTGGATTTTTCTTTTTGGTTGAAGTGGGGGGTTTTGGGTTCTCCTTCACATTGGTTGGAACTGAGGCTGCAAGTTTGAGACTCATGGAGTGTTGGATAAAGCTATGCTTGAGCTGTGGTGATTTTATTAGAAAGTTCCAATCCAACTAGAATCCTAGGGATCTTTTCAGTAAGATATGTTGGAAGTTCTAACTCCTCCAAGGTCTCTTCCTCCCGTAAGCAATTGCATTGAGAATCATTTAATTTCTCCCATGACTCACATCATGAGTCCAAGAGTTTTATCCAAAGGATAAAGTCTCTAATAGTTTCGTTTCGCTCAATTGAATAGAGTTCTTTCATTGTACTCCACCGGGGGCAGTGTGGATTTCCAAAGGCTTCACATCTCTATTCAAACATTTGAATGAATTGAACAAGATCAGTTGTTCCATGGTATTTGCCCATAATTTTGGAGATCTGTACAGCCGTATTTTTGTATGTCACTAAGGCCGTATGTGAGTGCCCCCACGTAGTCCCTCTAATGTTGCCATGTCTGACACTATCAGTTGCTCCTTAATGAGCAAGCATACCTGTTTTTTTTTATTGCTTTTGGATTTTCTTACAACCCGTTATAGCCTCAAGAGGCCTAGAGTACTCTTCGTTATGTCAAACGAGTGTCCATTTGCCCTAATTAGCTGACTCTACATGCACATGAACCTTAGGGATATTTTCCTGAAAAAAGTGCATGCTAGTAACTTCCCAGATGGAAGAGGAGATCCTAAAAACTTATTTTCCATTATTGTCTTAAGATGAAAAAAAAGTTTTAAAATTTTTCCCTGTTTCGTAGCACGTTTGAGACTGTTCCAAAAGGAATTTGGAAAAACTCTGTATGAGGGAGTTGTAGTATTTTTGGACTACTACAACTTTGTCTCTATGAGTCGTTCGTGATTTTGTCGTTTAGATCCTCAAAAAGTAGCCTGAATATGCTTCGAAGTCGTTTTCGTGCAATTTTTTACGATTTTGTGCTTTTTGAGTTATTTTTTGCCTCGATTTTTGGGTTGAATTTTCAGGCTGTTGGTCGAAAGCCAAAACGATTGATTTTGACGAACAGCAAACAAATTTGAAGAGCTTAATATCGGGTTTTCGATGAGCACTAGAGCGCCCTCATCGGATTCACTGTTTAGAAGATACGAGCCTCCAAACAGGGGTGTTGTTTTTTGGCCAACGGACCCCCTTTCACGTCGTGAACCAGCAGGGTGCAGTACATTGTGAAGCGGACTTTATGAATTTTATCCCAAAAAAAATTGGACTGTTTCACATTGTGAAATGCTCAGGATTTCACGCTGTGAACCGCTTCACGAAAAAATTAAATTTGATTTTTTTTATATGAACCCTTAGGCCGTGAGAGTGCACAAAATGGTTCACGTGGACTATTTCAGGTCGTGAAATACTTAAGAGTTCACACCGATTTTTGATTTTTTTTTTACAGGGACTATTTCACGTCGTGAAACACTTAAGGGTTCACGTCGTGAACCGTTCAGGATGTGAACCGATTTTTTTTGGGGGGCATGAACCCTTAGGCCGTGAGACCTTAAGGCATGAGAGTGCAAAAAATAGTTCACGCGTGAACCTTTTTTTCAAAAAAAAAATTGGAGTCTAGTGGGGGAAATTCTAATTTCCTTGTTTGGGGGGAATTTTTTTGAATTTTAAATTAAGGAGATATGGGCATTTTCCCCAAAAAAAAGTAAGTGGGAACCAAAAAAAAGTAAGTGAGAACCAAAAGAAGTCAACCTTTTTATGACACCCCCTTACACCCTTCATAAATGAAAAGATGCAGGGGGGAAGAGAGCTTGAGCTCTTGCAAGCACACACACACACTCACAAAACCCTAATAGAGAACACACAAGGTGAGAGGCTGAAAATCTTCTTCTTCTCTACTCAACACTCAACACACCATATACAAGACTAAGAGTACACATAATATGAAAGGTACTCATTCAATACATACACGGGTTCTCTATAGTGTGAACCCGACTAAATAAGCTGGCGCTATAACTATGCCAGTCTCTAGAATGGCTGTCACACAGCCTGTCATCCCACTGGCCGCATATCTCCCATGATCTCACCAACCATGCCAGTGGTGTAAGTGTGGGGCCTATCCCCCAGGCGGGTCATCAGTGGCCACCGCCTCACTAGACGAGCTCGATATCTCAACACTCCCCCTCGAGCTCAACTCCATCTCATGTACACCAAGCAAAGCCCTGAATCTGCGGAGCTTCTCTGTACCCAATGCTTTGGTGAAGATGTCAGCTACCTGATCCTCTGTGCTGACATAAACAAGGTCAAGGTCTCCTGCCAAGACCTTCTCTCTGACGAAGTGGTAGTGGACCTCTATGTGCTTTGTACGAGCATGAAAGACTGGGTTCCTGGCCAACTGTATACTGCTAATGTTGTCACAGAAAATGACAACTTGTCTATCCACAAATAGACCCAAATCTGCAAGTAGCTTTCTCAACCAAGCTACCTCACATGCTGCCGTAGCAGCTCCTCTGTACTCGGCCTCTGTACTCGATAGAGCAACCGTAGGCTGCTTTTTGCTGCTCCAAGTCACAATAGCACTCCCCAAAGAAAACATGAATCCACTGGTAGATCTTCTATCTGAGATACTACCAGTCCAATCAGCATCTGTGTACCCATGTACACATATCTCTGTCCCAGTCTCATAGAATAGTCCACAATGCAAGGTAGACTTCACATACCTCAGTATGCGTCTCACTGCATCCAAATGTGGTTTCCGTGGAACCTGCATAAACTGACTCACCAACCCAACAGCATAGCTCAAATCTGGTCTGGTGATCGTCATGTAGATCAAACTTCCTACTATGCGCCTATACATAGTAGGATCCTCTAAGATCTCTCCTGAATCTACACTCAACTTGCCATTCTGATCTAATGGCACGGAAATAGGCTTACAGCCTGTCATACCATACTTGGACAACATGTCCAAGCCATACTGTCTCTGCAGTAATCCAATACCATGTGGTGACCTAATCACCTCAATGCCCAAGAAATATCTGAGCTCCCCCAGATCCTTCATCTCAAACTTCTGTCTAAGCAAGATCTTTACATCAAAGATCTCTGCATCATGGTCCCCCGTAATGATCAAGTCATCTACATAGATGACAACAAGCACAACCCCTCTATCACCATGTCTCACATACAATGAGAAATCTACATTGGCTACATGAAAGCCAATAGTGACAAGATATTCAGAAATCTTGTCAGACCATGCTCTTGGTGCTTGCTTTAAGCCATACAAGGCTTTCTTCAACCTGCAAACATGCTCGGGGTGACCCACATCCTCATAACCAGGTGGCTACAACATATACACCTCTTCTTGCAAATCCCCATGCAAGAATGCATTCTTTACATCCATCTGATGTAAAGACCATTGCTTTGACGCAGCCACTGCTATCACAACTCTCACCGTTGCCATCTTGGCAACTAGGCTGAAAGTTTCCTCATAATCAATCCCATATGTCTGCGCATATCCTTTGGCTACCAATCTAGCCTTGTACCTGTTTATGCTTCCATCACTGTTATGTTTAACTTTGTACACCCACTTGCATCCAATGGCTTTCTTGCCTTCAGGCAATTGCACTAAATCCCAAGTTTCATTTCCATATAGTGCATCCATCTCCTCATCCATAGCTTTCTCCCAACACACATTTCCAACAGCCTCATCAATGCATGTGGGCTCAACAACCTGCACAACCTTTGCCATATATGCATAGTGATGTGCCACATAACCATCATAGGTAAATCTCTGCACAGGATTTCTCACTCTCCCAGATCTTCGTAGCTTCTCATTCATGGCTTCCATAGCCTTCTTTACACCAGGTGTTCTCATAGCTGGGATCCCAAGCTCCTCATCAAGGCTCATATCTGAGCCACTAGACTCTCCATCAACATGAGAATGCCCTGCAAAAATGTCAGGCATACCAAGGGGCTCAACCACTTTCTCTTTTCCTTTACGTGATGTAGTAATCACATTTGCAGGGTTGGTCTTATGACGTAGCCTGCCACTCCATGGTCTATCAACAGACCCACTAGATGAGGACTCTCCTGGTCCACTCAAAGACTGTGATTGCTGACCTGCATTCTATGCAACCACACTTCCACTCACATCAGCCCCAACAGCTTCTTTTTCAGCAGCATACCAGCTGCTCATCTCATCAAACACAACATCCCTGCTTACCCTCAGCTCATGTGTAGCAGGGTTATAACACCTGTATCCCTTTTGCTCAAGGGAATATCCAATAAACACACATTTTTCAGCTTTCGGGTCCAGCTTAGTTCTCAGCTCATCTGGCACATGCACATATGCAATGCATCTAAAGACTTTCAGATGAGACAAATCTGGTTTTCTGCCAGTAAACTTCTCCTCTGGAGTTACATCATGTATGGCTGCGGTTGGAGTCCTGTTCATGATGTATACTGCTGTGGAAACAGCCTCAGCTCAATAGCAATGCGGCATATTCTTCTCTTCCATCAATGCTCGCGCAATCTCAGCAATGTGCCTGTTTTTTCGCTCAGCAACACCATTTTGCTGCGGAGTATATCTGCATGTAAACTGTCTCCGAATACCATTCTTCTTCAAAAATTCAGAGAACTCATTGGAGAAGTATTCTCCCCCTCCATCTGACCTTAGGCACTTGACATATTTCCCTGTTTACTTTTCAACCAAAACTCTGAAATTCTGAAAGTGAGTGAACACCTCACTCTTCTCCTTCATGAAATATACCCACACTTTCCTTGTGTGGTCATTAATGAAAGTCACATAATACCTGCAACCTCCCATAGATATGGTCTTCGTAGGACCCCATACATCTGAATGCACAACATCCAGTGCATTTCTGCTCACATATCTGTTACGTGGAAACACATGCTTTGTTTGCTTCCCAAATTGGCATGCTTCACATATTTTTTGCATACCTTCTACTTTAAATTTTGGCACCCCTGTCACAATTCCTTTTGTCTGCATAGACTTCAATCTCTGCACATTTACATGTCCAATCCTTTTATGCCATATGTCTGTGTCTGCAACAACTCCTGAACCATTTGCAAACATCGCAGCACTCATTTCAGGCATGTCTACATTCAATGTAAACATTCTGCCCACTCTGTTGCCTTTTGCAACCAACCTGCACTTGTCTTTAAAATCTTCAACATAACACCCATCAGGGTTAAACCGAACCTACAAACCCTGCTCAATCATCTGGCCAACTGAAACCAGATTCTTTGTTATGTTTGGTACATGAAGTACATCTGCAAGGTACTTCACTTTGCCATCCTGCATAGACAATGGCACATCTCCAACGTGGGCAATTGGATGAGCAGTGTCATCCCTTGTTTCCACAAAACCTGGTCTTTTCGGGTTTTTCATCTCCTTGAACCACTCCCCATGACTTGTCATATGGTTCGAAGCGCCTGAATCCACATACCATACATTATCTTTTTGTGCTGCATCAACATTTTCAGACATGGCATTCACAACATGCTGCATAACAAACAACCTTTCATTATCCTCATTATTTCTGCTTGAGGATGCATAGTTGTTTTGCTGCACTTTCCCATTTTGCATGTCAGCCTGCTTCTCATAACATTCTGACTGCACATGTCCAGGCTTACCACAATAATAGCATTCATGTGCATCATTATATTGCCTTTGCCAATTTCCACGGCCTCTTTGACTCCCCTTGCCTCTGAATTTGCCTCTTCCACCTGTGTGTTGTTGTTGTTGTTGTTGATTCTGGGACTGTTGTTGTTGCTGCTGCCTGCTGACCATAATTCTGATTACCTGTTGGGCCACCTCCTTGACCGTGTCCACGGCCTCCTCTACCTCGTCCTCTTCCTGAGCTCGTGTAGAAGGCCTGTTGCTCTGAACTGTTTTTGCTTTGTGAAGATTGTTGGTCTTCACCCAAGCTCTTCTCTTCGCATAGACACCAAATCTGTAAAGTTGGGAATGTTTTCCCGAGTCTGAATAGACGTCTTGAACGCCTTGTATTGTGGCCCGAGACCACGTAGACAGACTTCCACCTTATCATCATCATCTACTGACACACCAATAGATGCAAGGGATTCCACAATACCCTTTATCTTCAACGCATAGTCATTCATAGACATGCTCTTTTTCTCCACAGTATGAAGTTCATTCTTCAACTGTATCTTACGTGCCTTGGTATTTGTTTCATAAAGCTTTACCAAGGTGTCCCACGCCTCCTTGGGGGACTTGGCATCCTGAATGTGCCCAATCATGGTGTCCTGTATACTAATGGAAAGCCAATACATAACCTTCCTGGCTCCTTGGTTCCAATCTTTAAACTCTTTCACATCTGCAGCAGTCGGATTTATATCCGGTATCTCCGGTGCCTCTTCATGCTCACCTTCTATGTAGTCCCAATAGCCTTTTCCCATCAGGAAATTCATCAACCTGAACCTCCAAGCATGGAAGTTATTCTTGTCAAGCTTCTCAGCCACAATCTGAGTTATCCCATCATTTGACATCTTGCCAAACACACAATTTTACCAGAAACTGCACTCTGGTTTTTCTGCACAAACTGCTGTATTTTCTACACAGCGGTACTGTAGTACTCTCAAATGTCACAACCAGTGACTTCAATGTGCATACATACACCCAATGGCTTGTAGACCTCTTTGCAGCACCCACAGTGTCTGCACAGTTAATCTGTCTTCCTGCAATTCTTAAAACAGAGTTCTGCAGAGAATCGATGACTTACCCGCAGTGCTCGAAATCGCCTGACTTCTGAAAAACGGAGGTCCAGACGAGCCCGAAACACGTTTTCGGCCTGGAAATTGTAGTCCAAAGGATTGTATAGTTGCCCTATAGCTTTACTCCCGTGAAGAAAGCTCCTCAATCAGAGACCGTTTGCCGGTGCCTCCCGTAGAGCTCCCGACAAGGGTGTAGTCACCAACACAAATAGGGAAGAGTAGTAGAAGCTCTTACCCTCGTACCGCTTCCTGTGGTTCTCTTGCTTGCAGCTCAGCCCTTAGCACGAACCAGGCTCTGATACCATGAAAAGATGCAGGGGGGAAGAGAGCTTGAGCTCTTGCAAGCACACACACACACTCACAAAACCCTAATAGAGAACACACAAGGTGAGAGGCTGAAAATCTTCTTCTTCTCTACTCAACACTCAACACACCATATACAAGACTAAGAGTACACATAATATGAAAGGTACTCAACCAATACATACACGGGTTCTCTATAGAGTGAACCCGACTAAATGAGCTGGCGCTATAACTATGCCAGTCTCTAGAATGGCTGTCACACAGCCTGTCATCCCACTAGCCGCATATCTCCCATGATCTCACCAACCATGCCAGTGGTGTAAGTGTGGGGCCTATCCCCCAGACGGGTCATCAGTGGCCACCGTCTCACTAGACGAGCTCGATATCTCAACAATAAATGACCCCCAAAATGGACAATTTGATAACTCATAGGCATCTAATCATTGAATGCTCACTAGCCATAATGAGTTAAGTAAAAAAGTGATTAAAAATTAATCAAAGATTAATCTTTTCACTAATCTTTCCCTCTTTTATACTAATGAAGGACTCTAATTAACTACTAATCCCTAATTAATTCATACAATTGAGTACATCATTGGATAGAGCAAGGGAATGCTAAGCTATGTGTATCAATAAATGTGTAAATCAATCTAAAATAGGAGATTAATTAGACTCTTAATTTTGGTCTCTTCTTTTAAGGTAAAATTAAGCAAAAGAGAGTTAAATTCATCCAATTGATGAAGAAATTAATGTAATTAGGTGTTTTAAAGCATGTAGATGCTCTCAAAACACTCAAAACACTAATTTCAACTACTTACATGATCAATTTAACACATTTCATAAATTTTTTACCTCTTGAATAAAATTAATCACCACCCTTAATAACAAAAACTAGTCCATTAAGAGAAATTAGTCGAATTCAAGGGTTTTTTGATGGTTTTGAGAATTTTTTTTCAATGATTAAGCTACTTCTAATGCTTGCTAACACTCTAATGCAAATATTTTTAACAAAAAAACAAACAAATTAAGCTAAAATTAATGATTTTAGTTCTATGTTTAACACTAAAGAGAGCTAACATTCACTAAAAATTGTATTCTATTACATTGTTTGATGCAATGGATGCAAAAACCAAGAGGTTGTTCTTCACACCTAGAGTATTCACACCAAGTTGGCTATAAACGTAATGAATGGATGCCCGTATCCCCAATGTCACATGGTATTTTAGTGTATTATTTCAACTCCCTCCCTCAAAAAAATATGCATGGCTACTATGATCTCAATGCTAGCTCTAGTTATTGTTTACAAAGCTGTTTATGATGACCATCCAAGTCTCCGAAAGGTCTTACTCATGGTGGCTTACAATGCCAGTCAATCATGACAAATGCTAGACATCTAGTTATGATTACATTTTACTTAGGATAGAGGGGTGACCACCACAGGTGGGCTAGCCTTGGCTGGTTTAGGAAGCCACCTATGCCTTTTATAACATCAAGGCTATATAACAAACCCAAAAATTCCAAAAGATCCAAATTTTGGGGGACGACCCGGGTAGAGAATCCTTGTCTCAACATAAAATAGGAATTAGAAATAAAGGAAGAGTCCCCCCTTGTTGATGACCAATATGCTGATGAAGATCTTCTTGATGTAGCTCTTGATCTTCTTTATGTCAATGTAGATCTTGATGTTGATGTAGCCCTTGTTCTTCTTCGTCCTTGATTTCATTGTGTAATGAAATCCATGTAGGCAAAGATGGATCATATTCTCAATGTGTTCATGAAGCTTGACATGATGCTGATACATATCCCTTTCACATGATAATGCATTGAATCTACTTCAGGAGGTCTTAGCCTTATCAATGGCCAGTGTCTTTCCCTTGTACAAGTGATTTATGAGCATGATAGATGTGGTACATGAAGCATATAAGCTCAAAAATCCCATTATCCCAAACAATGTGAATATAGATTTATACCCGAATTTGGATTAACAAATGGACCACTCAAATCAGGGAGAAATTTGATGCTTTACATAGGTTTAGCAACACTTGAATGTGACATATGAACCATTAATGGCCCTAAAACCCTCAGATGATTAGCACTAATCAAGGTATTAGTGAATGTAATTTTTTGTTAATTGAGCCAAAAATACCTTGAATTAGAGAGTACCGTCGGAGGGGAAAATCAAGGGGCTTTCTCAATATGGAGCTTTGGCAAGTAATAGCAGGTCCCCAATGGTATGACTGAACCCTCAATGGTCCAAGGACACAAATTTTGGTCCAAGAACCAAACTTTGCTGTGGGGGGGACCCCACCCCACATGCGTCCCCCCCCCCACATGCTCGCAAAGTTTGGTCACCATCGGACGATGTGGCTACGATGGCATCAGGAAGAGGGGGCACTACTTGACTTTGCGAAGATCGTTCGATGGTGACCAAACTTTACGTCCCCCCCCACATGCTCGTAAAGTTTGGTCACCATCATACGATGTGGGTACAATGTCATGGGGAAGAGGGGGTGCTATTTGGCTTTGCGAACATTATTCAATGGCGACCAAACTTTGCGAGCATGTGGGGTGGGGGCGCAAAGTTTGGTCCCCCCACATGCTCGTAAAGTGTGGCGTGTTAGGAATAGGCAAAGACATAAACAAACGAAACTTCTTTCCTTTACGACTCTTGATCTTTTGGGGCAAACAACACATTTAGAAACAAACTTAGCTACATTTTTATGCATAGTAGGCCAAAAGAAATCTCTCGTAACTATTTTCAAAGTAGATGATGCTCCTCTATGACCAACGAAAGGAGGTTGATGAGATTCTTGAATCATAGTTTGCCTAAATAGTTTAGTAATGCATAATCTCTTTTGGAAGAAAAGAAAACCGTAAAAGAATAATCGGGATATGGTACCAGTCATTATCTTTCAACTTGTTATATACGTCAAAAAAATTAGATTCATTTTCATATATTCTCTTCATGTTATCAAAAGAGATGCCTTCAATAGTAGATATATTATTAATGGTAGGTCTCCTACTCAAAGCATTAGCCACATAACACTTTCAAGACCAGATGTATATTGAATAGCTGGCTAGAAATTTTGAATGAAAGATTCCCTTTTAATATGTTATTTGATATTAAAGATTGAGAAAGCAAGTGTTTGATACTTTGTTAATCTGTTTTAATGATAAACTCAGAGCCCATAAGATAATGTTTCCACATTTTTAATGCATGAACAACAACAATTAACTCTTTATCATAGGTGCTATATTTAAGCTCATATGGATTCAATTTTTTACTTTCAAAAGAAATTGGGCGATTATCTTGCATAAGCACAACACCAATACCATCTCCACTAGCATCAGTCACACTACCGTAAAGAATGGTCTAAGGAAATCTGCTAGTGTTAATACAGGTGCATGGGTAAGTGTGTTCTTAAGTGCATTAAAAGATTTTTCATGCATGTTAGTCCAAAGAAAAACTTATAGTCTTTTTCAACAATTCACTCAAGTGATGTGCTTTATAAGCAAACTTTTTCACAAACCTTCTATAGTAAGAACATAAAAAGATTTTAACTCATGAATATCCTTTGGTCTAGGCCATGATCTAATGGTCTCTATCTTTTTAGGATCGACACAAATTCCTTTTACAGACACGATATATCCAAGGTATTTAATTTCTTTTTGAAAGAATTCACTCGTGTCTGGGTTGGCATAGAGTTAAATTTCTTTCAAAAGATTGAATAATATCTCTAGATGTTTCTTGTGTTCATCTTCGTCTTTGTCAAAAACTAAGATGTCATCAAAGAAAACAACTATAAAATTTTGGTGCTTCAAGAATATACGGTTTACCATGCGATTAAATGTAGCCGGTGCATTAGTAAGTCTAAAAGACATTGCTAAAAACTCATAAAGAGCCGTTTGCATGCAAAAAGCTATCTTATAAACATCTTCTTCAGCCATTCTAGCCTCTGACTTAAGGTCACTGACTTAAGGTCAATCTTGGAAAATACTTTGGCTCCTCTCAACTTATCTAAAGAGATCATCCCATGTGGAATAGGATATATATTCTTGAAAGTATTCTTATTTAACGCTTGGTAGTCAATACACATGTGAAACCTTCCATTCTTCTTTTTGACAAGAAGAACAGGTACTCTATAACTAGGCCTAATAAGTTTCCTATCAAGTAGGTTCTCTATTTGGGATTGGATCTCTTTTTGCTCTAGAAAACTTACTCCCTAAGGAGCCCTACAAGGAGGAATAGTACCAGGGATAATGTCTGTCCAATGGTCTTCCAGTTTAGAATTAAATAATCCAGGAGGTAGCTCATTCATAAAATAATCCGAAAATTGTGAGATGAATGGTTGGTGCAAGGTGTCCTTGGAAATTGTTTTAGAGGTAGAAACCTCATTAATCATGACTAGATAAATCTTTTCCTTTATCCTTATAGCTTGCTTAGCTTGGGTATGGCTAAGGAGTGCACATTCACTAGATTCCCTTAATTCTTTTAAGCATACATTCTCACCATTGAATACAAAAGATATGACATGAGAATCATAATCAATGTGAGGGTTATGCTCTCAAGCCCGCACCTTTCTAGTTGCACCCCCTAGCATTCGTATGATGTTATTCTTTCACTTCCTTTGTGCAATTATATGTTGTTCCTTGAAAAGCAGTTTTGATTTTATATTTTAAAGGAGTGGCATTCAATTTAAAGGAGTGGCATTCAATTTTATATTTTAAAGGAGTGGCATTCTATTTTAAAGGAGTGGCATTCAATTTAAGAGCATGCACAAGTTTTTTTGGAAATAAAGTCATGCATACTACCATCATCATGTAATATATTTACTTCCTTGCCCTTAATTTGTCCTTTTGTTTTTTAAAGCATATAGGTGAAAATTGCTTTTCAATAGGTTTAGACATACCTGGATCATATGAGAGATCTTCATTTTCGGAATTACCCTCTTGCTCGGGAGAGAAGTTGCCATCCTCTGGATCTGCTTCACCATCAATCATGAATTGACTTGTGTAATTATTCACTTCTTCTTCTTCTCCAGGCAATTGGGTGTTCTTTTTGTCGAGAATTGTAACATGTCATTACCACTCGAGGTACAAAATCTTGTTTCTTCTTTGCGTCATCGTTCTTGTTGTTGTTGGCACCACGATTGTTATTGTTGTTTGAAGCAATACCCTTGGTATCATTAGTGTACCTGTCAAATTTAATAAACTTTCTAAATTTGTTAGCATGTCATTGAGAATCCTGTGGGGGTGGTCTAAATTTGTTAGCATGTCATTGAGAATCCTGTGGTGGTTTGTTGTCCTTTGGTACTCCATTCTTTCGCTCACAATTATAAGCTAAAGAGATTGCTATGAAGAGACAATGAGGTTGGAACATATTGATCTCCGCTCAAAGAGTTGGCTTTAATCTAGCAATGAATTTGTGTTTTTGCTCCATTGTTCTCACTCGTTCAATGGCTTGGAGTTGGATGAGAACTTGCCAAAATTTGGCCACATATAGTTGTACAGTCTCTTTGTCAAGTTGACGAAGCATATCCCATTGTTGACGTGCTCTTGCTTTGTATTGAGGTGGCAAAAATTTCTTCTTGATGAGCTTTTGGAATTCTTTCCAAGTCCTAGGTCTTTCACGTCCTTACTTGATTGCATTCCATCACAATGACCAAATGATTTGCAGCACACTTGGCTTTGTGTTTCTCAGATAATTCTTCCTGAGAAAAAAAATTATCAAGTTTATTAATCCATGACAACACCGTTTTTGCATCCTTGCTACCCTCTTTGCTACCAGCAGGTAAAGCCATCACCAACAAGCAGTGGGATGCTTGAAGTCATGAGCCTATTCATGGTGGGCGAACACAAGGATTCTGACCAATCCACTTGTAAGATATTCCACACATTGTCAATTTTCTCTCAGAGGTTTTAATGAAGTAAAAGAGCACCTAGGGTGTGTACTCCAGGTATAATGAAGAGTAGACGTGTGTGTACTCCGTAGTACGATAATGCTAAGGTGCCTACAGTTGGGACAAACGCTAGTTCGAAGAGATGCCACCCTATGCATAGAAACTGTAGGAAGGTGAAATGGGGATCCGCCTACCTATATATGCCGTCGTATCAAAGTTGTTCTTAATTCTTCCTCCAGTTATTTATTTTTATTTTCCTGCATTAACATTAAAACTTTGGTTTGATATGGCTTATTCTTTCGCTCAAATGTCATGTGCTTTCTTTTGCATGGGGAGCGGGGGGAGGGGGAAGAGGAGGAGGAAAACCTATCCCTTATTTTCAAGTGGAAGTGGCATGTGATTGAGAGTTCAACATTTCCTTACAGAATTATGCACTCATGCATCTTTTTAGTTATCCATTTTTGTTTTCTTCTTTATCATTTAAAATGTGCTTTGTTATTAACTCAGACAATAAAATTGGCGAATGACTTTACCATACTATGTAAAACTAATCATTATATTCAATATTGTCTTGAGTAGACTAATCATTATATTGTCTTGACTATAAATCATATAAATTTGCCACATTAGAATGTAAAATCCATTAGGTTAGCTTTATAATTTATTTTGAATGTGAACCAAGTGTTGATAGTGCACACCATTTGTGAGCTTATGTGCCCATGGAATGCATATTTGTGTAGTGATTTTAAACACCTTTTGTAGAATCTTATCTTAACCTATGAATTTCAAAAATCCAATTGTATCAACAACTTTAAAGAGGAAATTGGATGAATTGAAAAGGTCATCATGATATCATGCAACTTTAGGGAGGAAAGAAAATTTGCAATGAAAAGTGGTTGAACTCATTTAAAATTAAGCTACAACCACATAGAGGTCAAGCAACTAGGGTTGGTAGATGTGTTTTGAAAAAGTTATCAAAAAAGTACGGAAAACATGTGTATCTTGGTTGCACTTTTGCATCATTGTATTGCCCAATATTCTCCACTTTAGGTTGGGATTGATATTCTCAATTCTTTGTTGGGTGATGGATGGAAGAGTGTGTATGCAAGTAGTATCAATAAAGTGTGAAGTGCTTTGTGGGCCATGTTGGTCAAGGTCAAGGTAAAGTATGCAATTTTGTGTTATTATAACTCCCATACATTTACACATGGTGCAAAACCCACATATTAGATAGGGTTATACACCATGATAGTGAGAGTGATTTTTGAGGGAGCTTGGTGGAAGGAGCTTTTTTTGGTTGTCCTCTATCTACTTGAACTATCTCTCTCTAACTATTGCCACCACCATCTCTGCCCACCACCACCCAGCCCAGCCCAGCCTAGGTCACCCTCCCTCTCTCTCTCTCTCTCCGTGTCCCACCACCGCCTAGTCCATACTACCACCCTCTCTGTCCTTCTCCCCCCCTCCTCTCCCCTCCCCCTCTCTCTTCCCTCCCTTTCACTCTCCCACCCTCTCTCTCTCCTTCTCTCTCCTCTCCTTCTCTCCCTATCTCTCTCCCACCCTCCCTCTCTCTCCTTCTCCCACCCTCCCTCTCTCCTCTCTCTCTCCCTTCCTTCTCCCTCCTCTCCTTCTCCCACCCTCTTCCCTCTCTCCTCTCCCTCCCTCTCTTTCTCTCTCCCACCTCCCTCTCTCTCTTTCTCCTTCCCACCACCCTCTCTCACCTCTCTCTCTTCCTTTCTCTCTCCCACTCTCCCTCTCTCTCTCTCTCTCTCTCTCTCTCTCTCTCTCTCATCTCTCCTAACCTCCCTCTCTCTCCTCTCTCCCTTTCTTTCTTTCTCCCACCCTCCCTCTCTCTCCTCTCTCTCCCTCCCTTTCGCTCTCCCACCCTCCCTTCTCTCCTTCTCCCACCCTCTTCCCTCTCTCTCTCTCCTTGTCCCACCACTGCCCAGCCCACACTACCCTCTCTCCTTCTCCCAACCTCTTTCCTCTCCCTCTCTCTTCCCTCCATTTCACTCTCCCACCCTCTCTCTCTCTCTCCTTCTCTCTCCCTCCCTCCCTCTCTCTCCTTCTCCCACCCTCTTCCCTCTCCGTCTCTCTTCCCTCCCTTTCACTCTCCCACCCTCTCTCCCTCCCTCCCTCCCTCTCTCTCCTTGTCCCATTCTCCCTATACATAATCTCTTTATCCAGATGTTATTACATGTGGATGTTATTGCATATGGATGTTATTGCATATGGATGTTATTATATGTGTATGGTAATCCATGCCCTTTGCACGTGATTTCATAGCATTTAAAGCCTTTGCATGTGATGCCATATCTTTGCATGTGAGTACAATTAACAAGGTGAATAATTTCAAGATTTATACATACAAGCTATCTACTATGCCTTGCGTAAGAAGCAATGAAGAATGTAAATTTATTAAGATCAATAATTTTTCAATTATGATTGAGATCATGGCCTAATTATTTGAGAGGAAGCGAGAGAGCGAGAGAGAGAGAGAGAGAGAGAGAGAGAGAGAGAGAAGAGAGAAGAACATGATGCTGCTATTCCAAACATACAATAAACCAAGAATTTGATATAATTAATCATAGCAATAACAAATCCATAATTAATACAAAAGACATGGTGATCTATAGTTGAAACCACTTTATTCCAAAAAAAGGTTATTACATGTGCTTTTCAAGCTCTATCCATTGATTTTTTTGAGACTTTGTTTTGAGTAGCACATAAAAAGTTATAGCTGTCCGATCAGAGCAGATTTTTCACTTTGGGAAGTTTTATTGGTTTCTTTCTTTTTTTTGAAAATGATGTAGCCCAACCATCCGATCCATTCCAAATGAGCCGTATCAATATACCCCTTTCACTTCAATTCACATCGTATTGAGCCGAAAGATTTTCTTCCCAGCAGCAAAGACTTGCCCTCACTTTTGGAGCTGATCGCTTGGCTCAAATTAATGCTTCTCGCCGAGAGCCTTTCCTATTTCCTCTTTTGGACTACAATCTCACCTTTGATGTCTCTATATTTGTTTTGATCTAGGGAGATAGAGGGTGAGAGTTTGTTCCTGTTCCTTCTTTGGCATCGAGACCGCCTCCCCTTCTTCAACCTTTGGGTTTGAGACGTGACCAAAGATAACCTCCAACTTTGTGTCACAGTAGGACAAAAATTAGGCATGAACATTGTTTGTATTGATCCCGAAGAGGATGTACTGGAGGGTGTCTTGATGAAGATTTCATTGTGGTGTAGTAAACATATTTATTTGTGAATATTCAAGTGATTGGGTCATGATCTTATTTATAGAAATTATTTATGATTATGTTATGATCTTATTTTTCATATTAAAAAAGAGAGAAAGAGGGTGACAACAATGCATGTTGGGGTTTTGCAAAAATAAGACATCATTCCCCTTTGTAGCCAACGATGTTTATATACGTACAAACCAATAAAGAATTGACATTTTCTGTATGTGTGGATGAATAAGGTAGTGAAGCGTTTGTAGCCTCAAGGATCTGTACGCAAAACACGAGTTAAGTAAGCTTTGTTGAGAAATGAGAAAGAAATATAAAGAAGTGATCAAAGAGAAGGACATAAAGAGTGAGTGAGAGAGAAAGCACGACAGGGAGCAAGAGCAAAGAGAAGGGAAGAGAGAGAAAGAGCTTGAGCAAAGAAAGGTACTGAAAGACTGAGAGAGAAGGGTAGAGAGGAAAAGATAGAGAGAGTGAGCAAAAAAAAAGGAGAGAGAGAGAGAGAGAGAGAGAGAGAGAGAGAGAGAGAGAGAGAAGGAGATCCAACAGAAGAGGAGGTAAGAGAAGGATAGAGAGAGAGAGATAAGGAGATACAAAAGAGAGAAGGATAGAGAGAGTTAGCAAAGAGAAGGGAAGAGAGAGAGGGAGGATAAAGAGCTTGAGCAAAGAAAGGGACTGAAAGAGTGAGAGAGAAGGGTAGAGAGGAAAGATAGAGGGAGTGAGCAAAAAAAGGGATTGAAAGAGAGAGAGAGAGAGAGAGAGAGAGAGAGAGAGAGAGAGAGAGAGAGAGAGAGAGAGAGAGAGAAGGGTAGAGAGAGAGGGAGGTGAGAGTGAGCAAAGAGATGGACTAAAGAGTTAGCAAAGAGAAGGATAGCGAGAAAGAGAGAGAGAGAGAGAGAGAGAGAGAGAGAGGGATAGAGAGAGAGAGAAGGAGAGCCAAGAGAAGGATAGGAGGTAAGAGAAGGATAGAGAGAGAGAGAAGGAGATACAAAAGAGAGAAGGATAAAAAGAAGGGAAGAGAGAGAGAGAGAGAGAGAGAGAGAGAGAGAGAGAGAGAGAGAGAGAGCCAAGAGAAGGAGGGCGTGAGAATGAAAGGGAGGGAGAGAGAATCGAGAGAGAGGGAGAGAAGGAGAGAGAGGGGTGAAAGGGAGGGAAGAGAGAGGGGAGGGAGAGAGAAGGAGAGAGAGGGGTGAAAGGGAGGGAGGGAAGAGAGAGGGGGAGGGAAGAGGGTGGGAGGAGGAGAGAGAGGGTGGTGTGGGCTGGGCGGTGTGGCGAGACAGGGAGAGAAAGAGAGGGAAGAGAGTCGAGAGGAGAGAGTGTTGAGATATCAAGCTCAACTAGTGCTACGGCGGACATTGATGACCCGCCTGGGTGATAGCTTCCGCATCTACACCACTGGCATGGTTGGTCAGAAAGTTATGGGTGATATGCGGCCAGTGGGATGACAGGCTATGTGACAGCCGTTTTGGATTACTAGAGACTGGCATAGTTATAGCGCCAGCTCATTTAGTAGGGTTCACATTATGGACCGACCCTTATATGCTGTAGTAGTTGAGTACTAACCTATATAGTGTGTACTCTTATCTTTATGTTATGTTGGTTGAGTATAGAGAAGAAGAAGATAGAAGAAAATTCAGCTATCCATCTCTCTCTTATGTCTTGGTCTCTCTTGTGTGTGTGTGTTTGCTTGCTTGGGTTTGAAGCTCTCCTCTCTCCCCCACATTCTCTTTATGGTATCAGAGCCTGGCTCGTGTGAGAGCTAAGGAGGCAAGCAAGAGGCAAGAACAAGCAAGGAAGGAAGCGGTACTACACGGGGTATTTTCGATAGTTTTCTGGAAGTTCTATGGTAGAGAACTGTTTCTGCTTGAAATCTAGTTATTGCAGTGCAGCAGTGCATTTTGGAAGTGCACACAAGGTTTGCACATGTATTGTTGATACTGGGTGTATGTACATGTACTCTGGTCACATTTGGTGACACACAAGCTGTGCTGAAGTACCGTTGCTGTGCAGCAGTTACAGGAGATACTGTTGTATTACAGGTTGCATACAGAAGTTGTTTGTTTGCAAGTTATTTGATTGCTACAGGAAAACATATTTGACGGAATTATTCAGATTGTTAGTGAGAAGCTGGATAAGAATAATTTCCATGCCTAGAAGTTCAGAATGACCAATTTCCTAATGGGTAAAGGATTTTGGGATTATGTAGAAGGAGACAATGAGGATCCTCCAGAGTTATCTGAGGAGAATGCCACTCCTGCATATATAAAGGCATTCAAGGATTGGAATCAGGGTGCAAGAAAAGTTATGTACTGGCTTTCAATTAGTGTCACAGATACTATGTTAGGACACATACAGGATGCAAACACTCTAGCAGTTGCATGGCAAAATTTGGTTCAGATGTTCCAGACTAACACAAAGGCAAGGAAGTTGCAGTTAAAGAAAGAGTTGCATACTGTGGAAAAGAAAAGCATGTCCACCATCAATGAATATGCCTTAAAGATCAAGGGCATTGTTGAATCCCTTGGGTCTATCAATGTATCAATGGAGGATGATTTATTTGGTGAGTGTCTGTCTGAATGGGCTTGGCAAAGAGTACAAGCCATTCAAGACCTCCATTGGAGTTAGGGAGAATATTCTCAACTTTCGGGACTTGATATCTATGTTGATCATAGAAGAAAAGGCTTTAGGTGAGGATTCTTCTTCACAAAGCAAGAACACATAAGAACAAGACTTCTACTCTAATTCAGGTAGAGGCAGAGGTAGAGGCCGTGGTCGAGGCCAAGGTGGTGGCCGACAAGGAAATCAGAATTCTAGACAACAACAGTCCAATGATTCATAGTAGCAATCATACACAGGTAGAAGAGGCCAATCTAGAGGCAGGGGGAGCCAAAGAGGCTGAGGTGGTTGGCAAAGAAATCAAAATGCAAATAGCATAGAGTGCTATTACTGTGGCAAACCAAGACACATGGCAAAGGACTACTAAAAAAAAAGCAGAATGACATTAAAAGTGGGAAGTTGCAGCAAGGCAACTATGCATCATCCAGCAAACATGGAGGTGATGACAGAAGTGAGCAACTGTTTGTGATGCAGCACATGCTTAGCTCCATAATAGGGGATGTGTCAAGATCTCAAGATATATGGTATGTGGATTCTGGCGCCTCTAACCACATGACCAGTCATGCTGAGTGGTTTAGAGATATGCAAAAAAATAGAAAAACCAGGTTATGTAGAAACAAGTGATGATACTGCGTATCCCATTGCGCATGTTGGTAAAGTGCCATTGTCTATGTAGGATGGCAAAATGAAGTACTTGGCTAATGTACTTCATGTTCCGAATATTACAAAGAACTTGGCATCTGTTGGACAGATGGTTGAGCAAGGCAACTATGCATCATCTAGCAAACATGGAGGTGATGATAGAAGTGAGCAGCTATTTGTGATGCAGCACATGCTTAGTTCCATAATAGGTGATGACAGAAGTGAGCAACTATTTGTGATGTAGCACATGCTTAGTTCCATAATAGGGGATATGTCAAGATCTCAAGATATATGGTATGTGGATTCTAGCGCCTCTAACCACATGACCAATCATGCTGAGTGGTATAGAGATTTAAAGCCTTGGTCGAGAAGGAAAAAGGCATGCAAATAAAACGCCTAAGATCAGATGGTGGGGGAGAATATTTCTTCAATGAGTTCAGCGATTTCTTGAGAAAGCAGGGAATCAAGAGGTAGTTTACGTACAAGTACACTCCCCAACAGAATGGTGTTGCAGAAAGTAAAAATAGGCACATTGCAAAAGTAGCAAAAGGAAAAATAGGCACATTGCAAAAGTGGCACGTGTCTTGATGAAAAGAATATGCCACAACTTTTGGGCAGAAGTAGTAGCAACTACTGTGTACATTATGAACAGGACACTCACTATAGTTGTTCATGGTATGACTCCTGAACAGAAGTTTACAAGCATAAGACCGGATGTGTCTCACTTGAAAGTGTTTGGGTGTATGACATATGTACATATTCCTGATGAAGTGAGAACAAAGTTGGATCCAAAGGCAGAGAAATGCATCTTCATTGGTTATGCTATGGAGCAAAAAGGTTATAGATGTTATAACCCTACCACTCGTGAGATGTGAGTAAGCAGAGATGTTGTCTTCAATGAGATAAGTAGCTGGTATGCACCAATAGTGAAGGCAACAGAAGATGCAAATGTAAGAAGTGCTGATGTTGCACCACATGTAGAGTAGCAATCATAGGTGCTGAGTGGACCAGGGGAGTCCTCGAGCAGTGGATCCCATGTTAGCCCATGGTCAAGCAAGTTGAGGAATGATGTAGGTACACATGTATCACAGAAAGGGAAGGAAAAGGTAGATAACCCTTTTGTGCCTGATCTGTCCAGCAGGTCACTCATATGTGGATGGTGGCTCTAGTGGCTCTGAGAAGAGCCTTGATGAGGATCTTGGCATTCCGTATGTGGTTACTCCTAGTGTAAGGAGAACCAGGGCTGTTTTGAGGACACCTAGTAGTGATCCAAGTGTACACAGGTCTACGAGGGATAGATACCATGTTGACAGGTTGAGATATGATGGATATACAACCCATCATTATGCTTACATGGTAAAAGCGATACAGAAGGCTGAGCCCACTTGCTTTTGAGCAGGCAATTGGAAATAAGAAATGGGAAGATACCATGGATGAGGAGATGGCAGCATTGGATGCAAATGCAACATGGGAGTTAGTGCCTTTGCCTAAAAGAAGGCAATTGGATGTAAGTGGGTGTATAAAGTCAAGCACAATGTTGATGGTTCAGTGAGAGGATACAAGGCAAGATTGGTTGCCAAGGGCTTTGCATAGACTTATGGCATAGACTATGAGGAGACATTCAGCCCGGTTGCAAGAATGGCAACTATGAGAGCTGTCAGTGCTATGGCTTCAACAAAGGGTTGATCTTTACATCAAATGGATGTAAAGAATGCTTTCTTCCATGGTGATTTGCAAGAAGAAGTATACATGATGCAGCCACCAGGTGTTATGAGAGTGATGCACATCCAGATTTTGTGTGCAGGTTACCCAAAGCCTTGTATGGCTTGAAGCAGGCACCGAGAGCATGGTCAAACAAGATCGGGGAGTATCTTGTTACCATTGGATTTGAGATATCCAATGTAGATTTTTCACTATATGTGAAAAAGACAGATAGAGGGATCATGCTATTAGTCATCTATGTGGATGACTTGATTATCACTGGTGATAGTGATGTAGACATACATGATGTTAGGATGCTTTTGAAGCAGAAAATTGAGATGAAGGATTTGGGTGAGCTATGGTATTTCTTGGGCATAGAGGTGGTGAGATCACCTCATGGCATTTTGCTATTGTAGAGGCAGTATGGCTTGGACATGTTGTCCAAGTATGGTATGACAGGCTGTAAGCCTATTTTAGTGCCATTGGAGTAGAATACAAAGCTTTCTGCAGATACAGGTGACTTTTTGGAGGACTCCACTACATACAGGCGCATAGTGGGTAGTTTGATCTACATGACTATTACAAGGCCAAACTTGAGCTATGTTGTTGGACTTGTAAGTTAGTTTATGCAGGCCCCTACGAAGCCACACTTGGATGCGGCTAGACTAATCCTTAGGTACATAAAGTCCACAGTTGATTATGGACTTTTCTATGAGGTTGGTATAGAGATACAGTTGCATGGGTACACATATGCTGATTGGGCTGGCAATATTGCAGATAGGAGATCTACCAGTGGTTTTATGTTCTCATTTGGGAGTGCTATTGTGAGTTGGAGCAGTAAGAAGAAGCCAACAGTTGTCAAGTACAGAGACAGAGTACAAGGATGCTGCTATGGTAGCTTGTGAGGTAGATTGGTTTTTCAGAAGCTACTTGGTGACATGGGAGAGCCCGTGGGATAGGGCAGTTGTCATATATTGTGACAACATGAGCAGCATACAGTTGGCCAATAACCCAGTATATCATGCTAGAACAAAGCTCATTAAGGTGCATTATCACTTTGTGAGGGAGAAGGTTCTAGCAGGAGATGTAGATCTGGTATATGTCAGCACAGAGGATCAGGTGGCTGACATCTTCATGAAGGCATTGGGCATAGAGAATCTCCATAGGTTTAGGGCTTACTTGGAGAAATGTGTGGAGTTGAGCTTGAGGGAAGTGTTGAGATATCAAGCTCAACTAGTGCTACGGGCGGACATTGATGACCCGCCTGGGTGATAACTTCCGCATCTACACCACTGGCATGGTTGGTGAGATTATGGGTGATATGCGGCCAGTGGGATACAGGCTGTGCGTGACAGCGATTTTGGATTACTAGAGACTGGCATAGTTATAGCGCCAGCTCATTTAGTCAGGTTCACATTATGGACCAACCCTTATATGTTGTAGTAGTTGAGTACTAACCCATATAGTGTGTACACTTATCATATAGTGGTTGAGTAGAGAAGAAGAAGATAGAAGAAAATTCAGCTATCCATCTCTCTTGTGTCTTGGTCTCTCTTGTGTGTGTGTTTGCTTGCTAGGGTTTGAAGCTCTCCCTCTCCCCACATTCTCTTTAGAGAGAGGGAGGGTGGGAGAAGGAGAGAGGAGGATATAGCCCACCCACACTCTCTTTCCTAGAGAGGGTGAGAGAGGGAAAGGGAGGGAAGAGAGAGAGGGGGAGGGAAGAGGGTGGGAGAAGGAGAGAGAGGGTGGTGTGGGCCAAGCTGGGTGGTGGTGGTGGTAGCAATAGTTAGAGAGAGATTGTTCAAGTAGAGAGAGAGGGAAACCAAGAAACGCACCCTCTAAATCTCCCTCCAACCAAGCTCGCTCAGTGACCATCCCCCATGCTATTTGGATGAGAAAACTTGAAATTTATTTTTGAATCCTTTTTTAAAGAGTTGTTCTACACATAAGCACATTACATAAGTATGCATACAGAAATGCCCATGCTCAAGAGGGTTTACACAAGGTGGTGGGGCATCAATTGTTGCCCCACCATCCTATCACTAATAAGCCAAAAAGATCAACAAATTTTAGTGGTAGTAGCTTATAATTTTGAGAAATGTTTATTCAATACATCATCAAAGTTTTGAAAGTTCGTGAGAAGTTTGATAAATTGTAATTATGATATTCAATGGTATGTATGGTCCTTATGCTCCCTTCATAAGCTCCTTCACAAGCATTCATAGACAACAACCATGTCTATATAGCAGGTCCATGTAGTTGGGTAGGGAGTAGGGTAGCAAGTAGCATGGGCTGAGAGGAAGAATGAGCAGTGTTTTAAAAAAAACCCGAGTTTAGTATAGTTTGTAGTTGAATATTTTGAAAAATACCTTTAAATTTAAAACTTGAAGGTACAAATACCTCTAGATATTGAGAAGTTATAGAACAAAAACCTCTAGATTTTAAGATTTTTCTTTATAAATAATTCGACAATTTGTAGATAAAGGTTTCCACTTTTTGAGAAAATACTTTTTCTAACATTGATGTGGAGGACTTGGGGAAATTCTACATGAAAAGATGTGCAAGTGCATAAGTATATGTGAGGAAAATGTGATCATTGAACTCTCAATCACCTCACACGCAAAAGAAAGCACTCGATATTTGAGTGAAACAATAAACCCTATCAAACCATTTTTTTTGTCAATTTATGAAAATGAAAAAAATGACTAGATTCTCGTCAATTTATGAAAAATTTTTTGTCAATTTATGAAAATGAAAAAAATGACTAGATTCTCGTCGATCGTAAGCTTTTTTGTAATTTTTTCTTGAATTGTTCATTTATAGATAATATACCTATGATCGAGGGCTCCATAAAAGCATTTTTTTAAACTGATCAAAATAAGGACATACTTATAAAGTAACCAGGTTTTCTAGGCTAAATTTACATATTTTGCCAGTGTTTTAACTAAAAACACTGGCAAAACTAGTGTTTTAACTAAAAACTAGTAAATTTGAATCGTTTCTACAGCTATGTGCCCTACTCGTGGGTACATTCCTCAAAATTCTCAGAAACGAGCTTGCTTGCTTCTGACCCCATCTCGAAAAACAAAAACAAAATTCCTTTAGAGTCAACTCTGTTTGACTGCCTAGCTACATCTGTCCTCACAGCCCTAATTCATGGGAATAAATAGTACATCGACTATGTGCATGTCGGACGCCTAGCTATGCATACGTATTGTCTATGACCAGGCGCACGTTCTTGCATGGCCCTAGCTACTACCCAGCACTGATGTGTGATTGTGTGTAACGGCAATAATAGCTCTGGTCCAGTTCCACCCCTTTGTCTTAACTTGAAAGTTGAGGGTTATATGTCCAAGTTAACAAAGAAAAAAAAAACTTCTAATAAATAAATTACAAATTTTAAAATGTAATTTTTTAGTAAAAAAGTGAAATTTTAAAAAAAACTTTTTGACATGTGATGCAACAATAAGTAACTTTTCAAATTTAAGATGTTACAAAAACTTAAATTAACCAAATATCAAAGTTTCACAGACACAAGTCTAAAAATCTTGACTAATTTCAATGATAAATAGAGACTTGAGTTACAAAAAATTAAGTCCAATATACTTCAAACTTCTAAGTCCAAAATATCTTAAGGAAAGCTTTCACTCAATCTACATGTATATAAAAATGTCTTGATGTCTTTGCTCCATCTCTCCACAATCCAATGGCATCTGTAAAATCAAAACACATGAGCGGAGGACCTTCAGCAGTAGATATTTGCATGAGAACGTCCATACTTTTAATCTCCAAACAGTTTCTCAACTTGTTTTTTCTAATGTTTTGTGCACTGAAACCTCTTTCACATACTACAATGCTATAACATTGCAACTTGTGCCAAAGCAGGTAAGGTAGGATACTTAAGACGCCACCTTCATTTTTTCCAATGAAACTCCATGTGCCTTTGAGAGATTTCACTCTCCAATCAGATGCACCTTGTACATTAAAGACATGGAACTCCTTTCTTGAATATCTTTCATCTATCATTACGTCAATCTGAGTTTCATCTTGTAATGTGATAGCAATTCCATACTGTTTAACGAATGCATCTAATTCAAGTGCCCTATAGCTCTTCAACTCCTTGGAAGAAGAAAACCCAAGAGGAACGAGGATATTAAAATTCTTCAAAATGGATGAACCAGAAAACTTGATTTGTAACTGTGATCTAACTTCCAAGAATAATTGTGTTTGAAAATTAAGAGCTTGTGACGAAGGCAAAAGGGCGACAAGCATCACAGGCCCCACTTAGCTTAAGAAAATAATGTAGCGTTAATAAAACAACCCTCTACACATATGTAACTGATTACATACTACACAATAAAACAACCCTCTACACGTATGTAACTGATTACATATTACACAATACTCATGAGTCACGAGTGATGGACACGTGGTGGCCTCATTTTTTGAACATACATCAAATTTCCACCCGCCAGCAAGATAGCAATCATCATCATGAGACTCCATGGGCGAGCGGCGATAGTGGCCTACATGGAATTTTCACCCGCCAATAATAGCAAGACATCAATCATCAACATCAGACTCTAAAGCATCTCAGAAACATTCATCTAGAAGTTGGAACTTTTAACTTGGGGTATGGCATGTCCCATGGATCATCTCACTTTTATAGCAACATTACCCACCTGATTTCCATGTGGCTTTATCCTACTGGACAACCACCTTAACCCTAAACCCTTAAAGATATTGTCAAACCTTAGAAAACCCTCTCTTAAAAATATTATACCATGTAAAACCTTTGTAGTTAAATTTAGTGTTATGAAAAACCTTGAGCTCACCTATTCTTGTAAGAGATTTACTTTAGGTCTCAAATTATGTGATTTTTAAAAATTTCCATGTAAGCATCACATGCATTCTATTTTTTAAAATGTTATTTGATTAGTTATTTTAAATCCTAAGCACGTGTGTGCGCGTGCATGAATCATACACATTATATTTTAAATCCTATTTAAAACACACACACACACACACACACATACATATATATTTTAAATCCTAAAAACACACAAACACGCATACATACATATATAATTTAGATCCTATAAAAACACACACCACACACACATATATATACGTTAATTAATTACTATGTTAATTGACATACACACATGCATGCATATATATATATATGTTATGTGTTAATTTTGGCTTGATTAAATAATTTGTTAATTATCACACACATAAATATATATATGTTAACACACCAATAATGATTACGTTTTATATATAATAATGGAAAACACACACACACACACACACACACACATATTTATTAGTTAACACACATACGTGCACGTACACACACGCACATACATATTAATTAACACACATACGTGCACGTACACACACGCACATACATATTTAATTCACACACACACACACACACACACACACACACATACACATATGTTAATTAACACACACACTGTACACACATACATATATGTTAATTAACACACACACACACACACACACACACACACACACACACACACACACACACACACAAAGTGACACATGCATAATTACATTGAATACATATAAATATAAGGGTGGATGTTGTTGGCAATCACATAGGTTCAACCATGGAGCTATGGAGGATGAAATCTCTCTGTGGTTGAGGAGGAAGAAGAAGAGAGAGCAAGTTGCGCACAACACAAGGTGATTGTATTATGAATGAATGAGAATGAGATGAATGAACCACCACAAGTACAATACCCTTTTATAGGCATTAAATCCTATCTTTTGATTCTAACCAAGAGGTTGTTCACACCTAGAGTATTCACACCAAGTTGGCTATAAACGTAATGATCGGATGCCCATATCGCCAATGTCACATGGTATTTTGGTGTATTATTTCAACACCCTCCCTTAACAAAATATCCGTCGTTACTATGATGTCAATGCTACCTCTAGTTACTATTTATAAAGCTATTTATCATGACCATCCAAGTGCCCTGTTATGGCTCAACCTAACATCCCTTGAAACACATCCATCAAGAGATTACTTGGTGAACCACAACTGTCGTGAGGATTTTTCCAATAGTCAAGCTCGTAACCCTTGAGGTCTCCAAGCTCTACAACTCCTTGAGAAGCAATTCCACTCTACCTCCTGAGTGTTGTCACACCGCCGCATTGCACTACGGGTACTCGTCCCTCTTCTCACCTCACTTCACTCACACACACTCACTAGCATGCATTAGGGAGATAGATTAGCAAGAGGATTAGCAAGAGTAAGACTCAATAGCACAATCGGAGAGTGTGTTGTATTATGAGAGAAATTCACTTATATTTATGGTCATAAGTGTTCACACTCACTTACATTGTGGGCGGATCGGGCACTTTAGGCTCATAAGAGGCCTAACACTATTACAATGACTACTCTCATAATATATCCATGAAGTACATCACTTGGGACTTCATCCTAACTTGCTACCACATGCTCTTGAAATGGGAATTCCCATAAATACTCCATCACACCATCACGGGCGCCCGTCCAAGAAGTTGTAGCCTTAAACACCATTGCTTTATATCTTAAATGTATGACCTGTTGGTGTATCTACCTTGACTCCTTGATGTAAGATAATGGTGGTAGTTCTTGTTAGCCTTGGGAATGCGTTAACATTTTCCCCTTCCTGATGGCGATCACGTCCTCGTGATCGTGTTGAAGACCTTTATGTGTGGAGAATGGACAAGCTTTGTCGATGGCTTTCATGTTGATTGACATTCAATGGTCTTTAGTACCTCCAGAAGGAATAAGAGAGAAGAGAGGGAAGGATCTAGAGGAACGTAGACATTATCATCATAATGAGATGGTGATTCTTAGTTCCTCGTTTAATTCATTGAAGTGACATTCATCATTTGAAGAAATTGGCCTTCGATGAAGTCCTTTTGTGTGGCAGGATTCTTGTCAAATGTTGTTGAGTAGGACCTATTCCTGCATGCTGCTTCCCATGTGCTATTTATGTTTTTAAGTATATTTAAGTTCTCTTAGAAAGAAGATATATATGAAGCATAGGAAGTGAGTCATATAGACTCTTATTGAACTGCTCTATGTCGAAGTAGCCACTTGTTTTAGTGAGGATTAAAAGAATTACATCGACTTGCGAGGCTAATATAAAATATCTACACTAAGGATTGAAGATCATTGATTTGTGAAGATGATAGCATTGTTTGGAGAGGTTTGTAATTTGAAGAAAAATTCCAGGCGATGGATTATACCATTAACCAGCCTTTTGCCCACCACGGCCCCCCCATCCAAAGATATACCTGGAAGTTGTCGATGATGAGGCTTTAGTGCAAATGCCCTCCAGTGCATGAGTATGGATATGTACTCATGGAGCAGTTGCTACATTCACTTAGCCAAAAGAATAGTAAGCTATAAGCTTAACCAAATATTATGGCTATTTAAGATCCTTGGGAGTTGCTTGTGATATTCTACCACTTCTAGGTAGGCCATATGTGTGACTTCCTTATGTTTGTGTTTTTTTTTTAAAACTACCACCTTATAAGAAACAGGTTCTTGTGGCTACTCTCCTTTTTTAGATGAGAGATTCTTATGTCTACCGCGTAGCTTCTGCACTTACACTGCATATCCAGAGGGGTGAAAAGAGAATTGTGAGTTTGTCTTTGATGCGCTCATAAGTCTCCGTTGTAGACGTGGGAATTGATTCTTGAATTTTTGGCTCAAATGTTATCGAGGTGGTAGATAAGATTGCTGGTTGGTTACCATTGGGGTTGCTTGAACACATAAGCTCTTGTGTAGGTGCTGAATGCACGAGAGTGATTGAGTGTCTTGTGTAGGTGCTCAATGCACGAGAGTGATTGAGTGACTTGCTTGGTGTTGCTTGGGTTGCCATTCTTATCGAGCTTTAGGTGAAGCTGTTGGGGTACCCAAATTTAATTGGCACCTTCATAGTAGCCTTGAGCAACGATTAGCTGCTTCTCCACCCACATTTTGATACCATTAAGATACCTTGATTTTTGTTGTCTTGGTGGATTTTTCTTTTTGGTTGAAGTGGGGGGTTTTGGGTTCTCCTTCACATTGGTTGGAACTGAGGCTGCAAGTTTGAGACTCATGGTGTGTTTGATAAAGCTATGCTTGAGCTGTGGTGATTTTATTAGAAAGTTCCAATCCAACTAGAATCCTAGGGATCTTTTCAGTAAGATATGTTGGAAGTTCTAACTCCTCCAAGGTCTCTTCCTCCCGTAAGCAATTGCATTGAGAATCATTTAATTTCTCCCATGACTCACATCATGAGTCCAAGAGTTTTATCCAAAGGATAAAGTCTCTAATAGTTTCGTTTCGCTCAATTGAATAGAGTTCTTTCATTGTACTCCACCAGGGGCAGTGTGGATTTCCAAAGGCTTCACATCTCTATTCAACCATTTGAATGAATTGAACAAGATCAGTTGTTCCATGGTATTTGCCCATAATTTTGGAGATCTGTACAGCCGTATTTTTGTATGTCACTAAGGCCGTATGTGAGTGCCCCCACGTAGTCCCTCTAACGTTGCCATGTCTGACACTATCAGTTGCTCCTTAATGAGCAAGCATACATGTTTTTTTATTGCTTTTGGATTTTCTTACAGCCCGTTACAGCCTCAAGAGGCCTAGAGTACTCTTCGTTAGGTCAAACGAGTGTCCATTTGCCCTAATTAGCTGACTCTACATGCACATGAACCTTAGGGATATTTTTCCGAAAAAAGTGCATGCTAGTAACTTCCCAGATGGAAGAGGAGATCCTAAAAACGTATTTTCCATTATTGTCTTAAGATGAAAATTTTTTTAAAAATTTTTTCCCTGTTTCGTAGCACGTTTGAGACTGTTCCAAAAGGAATTTGGAAAAACTCTATATGAGAGAGTTGTAGTATTTTTGGACTACTACAACTTTGTCTCTGTGAGTCGTTCATGATTTTGTCGTTTAGATCCCCAAAAAGTAGCCTGAATATGCTTCGAAGTCGTTTTCGCGTAATTTTTTTACGATTTTGTGCTTTTTGAGTTGTTTTTTGCCTCGATTTTTGGGTTGAATTTTGAGGCTACTGGTCGAAAGCCAAAACGATTGATTTTGACGAACAGCGAACAAATTTGAAGAGCTTAATATCGGGTTTTCGATGAGCACTAGAGCGCTCTCATCGGATTCACTGTTTAGAAGATACGAGCCTCCAAACAGGGGTGTTGTTTTTTTGCCAACGGACCCCCTTTCACGTTGTGAACCAGCAGGGTGCAGTACATTGTGAAGCGGACTTCATGAATTTTATCCCAAAAAAAAAAATTGGACTGTTTCACATTGTGAAATGCTCAGGATTTCACGCTGTGAACCGCTTTACGAAAAAATTAAATTTGATTTTTTTATATGAACCCTTAGGCCATGAGAGTGCACAAAATGGTTCACGTGGACTGTTTCAGGTCGTGAAATACTTAAGAGTTCACGTCGTGAACCGATTTTTGATTTTTTTTTTACAGGGACTATTTCACGTCATGAAACACTTAAGAATTCACGTCGTGAATCGTTTAGGATGTGAACCGATTTTTTTGGGGGGGCATGAACCCTTAGGCCGTGAGACCTTAAGGCATGAGAGTGCAGAAAATAGTTCACGCGTGAACCAATTTTTCAAAAAAAAAATGGAGTCTAGTGGGGGAAATTCTAATTTCCTTGTTTGGGGGGAATATTTTTTGAATTTTAAATTAAGGAGATATGGGCATTTTTCCAAAAAAAAAAAGTAAGTGGGAACCAAAAGAAGTCAACCTTTTTATGACACCACCTTACACCCTTCATAAATGACCCCCAAAATGGACAACTCATGGGCATCTAATCATTGAATGCTCATTAGCCATAATGAGTTATGTAAAAAAGTGATTAAAAATTAATCAAAGATTAATCTTTTCACTAATCTTTCCCTCTTTTATACTAATGAAGGACTCTAATTAACTACTAATCCCTAATTAATTCACACAATTGAGTACATCATTGGATAGAGCAAGGAAATGCTAAGCTATGTGCATCAATAAATGTGTAAATCAATCTAAAATAGGAGATTAATTAGACTCTTAATTTTGGTCTCTTCTTTTAAGGTAAAATTAAGCAAAAGAGAGTCAAATTCCTCCAATTGATGAAGAAATTAATGTAATTAGGTGTTTTAAAGCATGTAGATGCTCTCAAAACACTCAAAACACTAATTTCAACTACTTACATGATCAATTTAACACATTTTATAAATTTTTTACCTCTTGAATAAGATTAATCACCACCCTTAATAACAAAAACTAGTCCATTAAGAGAAATTAGTCGAATTCAAGGATTTTTTGATGGTTTTGAGAATTTTTTTTCAATGATTAAGCTACTTCTAATGCTTGCTAACACTCTAATGCAAACAATTTTAACAAAAAAACAAACAAATTAAGCTAAAATTAATGATTTTAATTCTATGTTTAACACTAAAGAGAGCTAACATTCACTAAAAATTGTATTCTATTACATTGTTTGATGCAATGGATGGAAACTAAGCCTAATACAAACTATGTACAAGCCCTAAGAACATTAAAAACCACATTAAAAACAACAAAAACAACAAATTAAGCTAAAAATTAAGCCAAAAAAATATTCTTTACAAAACAAAAAAGAGAGCTATTTCACACAAAATCACACACAAATCTCCATCAAATGCACATATTTTTCATGGGAAACCATTAATTAAGATAATGGGCAATGGGTAATGCGTAGATTAGAGGAAAAACGATGGAAAAAGATAAGGGATGGCTCCCCGACAGCACTGTAAAAAATGTTATGGCTCACCCTAACCTCCCTTGAAACACATCCACCAACAAGAGTTTGCCTGGTGAATCGCAACTGTCGTGAAGGATCTTTCCAATGGCCAAGCTCGTAACCCTTGAGGTCTCCAAGCTCTACAACTCCTTGAGAAGCAATTCCACCGCACCTTCCGTTGAGCGTTGTCACACTACCGCCTTGCACTACGGGTACTCGTCCCTCCTCTCACCTCACTTCACTCACACACACTCACTAGCATGCATTAGGGAGAGAGATTAGCAAGAGCAAGACTCAATTGCATAATGGGAGAGTGTGTGTGTGTTGTATTATGAGAGAAATTCACTTATATGCATGGCCATAAATGTTCACACTCACTTTAGGCTCATAAGAGACCTAATGCTATTACAATGACTACTTTTATAATATATCCATGAAGTACATCACTTAGGACTTCATCCTAACTTGCTACCACACACTCTTGAAGCGGAAATCACCATAAATACTATCACACCATTACGGGCGCCCGTCCAAGTTGTGGTAGTCCTTGTTAACCAGGTTAACATGCCCGTAGGTCTTCATCATGGTGGTTTACAATTCCAATCAATGATGACAGATGCTAGACATCTAGTTATGATTACATTTCACTTAAGAAAGAGGGGTGACCATAGGTGGGCTGGCCTTGGGACTAGTTTAGGAAGCCACCTATGCCTTTTATAACATCAACGCTATATAACAAACCCAAAAAAGTGAAACAGATTCAAATTTTGGGGGACGACCCTGCCAAAGAACCCTTGACTCAACATAAAATAGGAATTAGAAATAAAGAGAGAGTCCCCCCTTGTTGATGACCAATATGCTCATGAAGATCTTCTTAACGTAGTTCATAATGTTGATGTAGCTATTGACCTTCTTTATGTCAATGTAGCTATTGATGTTGATGTAGCCCTTGGTCTTCTTCATCCTTGATTTCATTGTGTAATGAAATCCATGTAGTCAAAGATGGATCATATTCTCAATATGTTCATGAAGCTTGACATGATGTTGATACATATCCCTTTCACATGATAATGCGTTGAATCTACTTAAGGAGTTCTTAGCCTTATCAATGGCCAGTGTCTTGCCCTTGTACATGTAATTTATGAGTATGATAGATGAGGTATTGGCCTGAAGTATATAAGCTCAGAAATCCCATTGTCCCAAACAATGTGAATACAAATTTATACCCGAATTTGGATTTACAAATTGACCACTCAAATCAAGGAGAAAATTCGATTTGATGCTTTACAAAGGTTTAGCAACACTTGATTGACTGTGACATATGAACCATTAATGACCCTAAAAAATTGAGATGATTAACACTAATCAAGGTATTAGTGAATGTAATTTTTTATTAATTGAGCAAAAATAGCTTGAATTAGAGAGTACCGTCGGAGGCGCAAATCAAGGGGCTTTCTCAATATGAAGCTTTGGCAAATAATAGCAAGTCCCCAATGGCATGAATGAATCCTCAATGGTCCAAGAACACAAATATTAATGCCTATTAATCATTGATTAGAAGAGGCAATTACTATTTGTAGTGTAGAAGAATGGGCGACTTGGAGCTTTCAATTGAAGCACATTAACAAACCTTATTCAAAAAGCCTTCGTAGCAATATTTCTACTTGAGTTTTCATCTCATAATCATGAGATTAACACTTTTAATCATGCATTAATCTCACCTTTGGTAAACTGGCTTTTATGATGCACCCAGAGTCAAAGCGGTCGCTAGAAGCGTTATTCAAAAATTTGATCATGCAGGAGGATTTCTCACCCTCAAAAAATCCCTGAAAGAGCTGGTAATCTCTCCAATTATACTACATTGAAGTGACACATCGTTTTTGCCAAGAACTATGTTTTTTTTTCAATCATCTTCTCCCAGTGATTTCGCGCGTGATTGTGCTCGATTGAGATGACTGGAGGGTCAACCTAAGAGTTGGGGAGAGGCCTGAAGTTGTAGCTTGAGAAATGGTTGAGTCTTTAAGGATAAATCATGAATCCAATGGAAGGGGATAGAGCTGTGTTTTTGCAAGGAAGAGGGAAAAAATGGGTAATTTCTCACTAATCAAGATTAGGGAATGTGTTAATGAGTAGAGATTAAGCATTAATTTTTGAGAAGCATGGCTCTTATACCATATTGGCAATCACAAGTTCAATCATGGAGCTATGGAGGATGAAATCTCTTCATGGTTGAGGAGGAAGAAGAAGAGAAGAAAGAGAGAGCAAGTTGGGCACAAAACACAAGATGATTGTATTAATGAATGAGAATGAGATGAATGAACCACCAAGTACAATACCCTTTTATAGGCATTACACCCTATCTTTTAACTCTAACTAATAGGTTGTTCAAACCTAAAGTATTCACACCAAGTTGGCTATAAATGCAATGATGAGATGCCCATATCCCCAATGTCACATTGTATTTTGGTGTATTATTTCAACACCCTCCCTCAACAAAATAGTCATAGCTACTATGATGTCAATGCTAACTCTAGTTACTATTTACAAAGCTCTTTATGATGACCATCCAAGTTCCGGTAGGTCTTACTCATGGTGGTTTACAATGCCAGTCAGTGATGACAGATGCTAGACATCTAGTTATGATTACATTTCACTTAGGATAGAGGGGTGACCATAGGTGGGGGCTGGCCTTGGATGGTTTAGAAAGCCACCTATGCCTTTTATAACATCAAGGCTATATAACAAACCCAAAAAAGTGCAAAAGCTTCAGATTTTGGGGGATGACCTGGGCAAAGAACCCTTGACTCAACACAAAATAGGAATTAGAAATAAAGAGAGAGTCCCCCCTTGTTGATGACCAATATGCTCATGAAGATCTTCTTGATGTATCTCGTAATGTCAATGTAGCTCCTGACCTTCTTTATGTCGATGTAGATCTTGATGTTGATGTAGCCCTTGGTCTTCTTCATCCTTGATTTCATTGTGTAATGAAATCCATGTAGTCAAAGATGGATCATATTCTCAATGTGTTCATGAAGCCTGACATGATGCTAATACATATCCCTTTCACATGATAATGCGTTGAATTTGCTTAAAGAGTTCCTAGCCTTATCAATGGTCAGTGTCTTGCCCTTGTACAAGTGATTTATGAGCATGATAGATGAGGTACTGGCCTGAAGCATATAAGCTCAGAAATCCCATTGTCCCAAACAACGTGAATATAGATTTATACCCGAATTTGGATTAACAAACTGACCACTCAAATAAAGGAGAAAATCTTATTTGATGCTTTACTTACAGAGGTTTAGCAACACTTGAATGTGACAAATGAACCATTAATGGCCCTAAAAACCTCAGATGATTAACATTAATCAAGGTATTAGTGAATGCAATTTTTTGTTAATTGAGCAAAAAAATACCATGAATTAGAGAGTACTGTGGGAGGGGCAAATGCTAATTAGTAGAGGCAATTTACTTTTTGTAGTGTAGAAGAACTTTTAATCATGCATTAATCTCACCTTTGGCAAACTAGCTTTTATGATGCACCCAAAGTTGAAGCGGCCGCTAGAAGCGTTAATTCAAAAATCTGATCATGCAAGAGGATTTCTCACCCTTGAAAAACCCCTGGACGAACTGGTAATCTGTCCAATTGTGCTACATTGAAGCGCTACAATGATTTTGCCCAAGAACTGCATTTGTTGTCAATCATTGTCTCCTGCTAATTTTGCGCATGATTGTGCTCAATTGAGATGGCTGGAGGGTGCACCTAAGAGTTGGGGAGAGGCCTAAAGTTGTAGTTTAAGCAATGCCATTGAGTCTTTAAGGAGAAATCAAGAATCCAATGGAAGGGGATAGAGGTGTGTTTTTGTAAAGCAGAGGAAAAAAGAAAAAATGGGTAATTTATCACTAATCAAAATTAGGGAATGTGTTGATGAGTAGAGATTAAGCATTAATCTCTGAGAAGCATGGCTTTGATACCATATTGGCAATCACAAGTTCAACCATGGAGCTATGGAAGACGAAATCTCTCCATGGTTTTTGAGAGGAGGAAGAAGAAGAGAGAGCAAGTTGGGCACAACACAAGGTGATGGTATTATGAATGATTGAGAATGAGATGAATGAACCACCAAGTACAATACCCTTTTATAGGCATTAAACCCTATCTTTTGACTCTAACCAAGAGGTTGTTCTTCACACCTAGAGTATTCACACCAAGTTGGCTATAAACGTAATGACTGGATGCCCGTATCCCCAATGTCACATGGTATTTTAGTGTATTATTTCAACTCCCTCAAAAAAATATGCATGGCTACTATGATCTCAATGCTAGCTCTAGTTATTGTTTACAAAGCTGTTTATGATGACCATCCAAGTCTCCAAAAGGTCTTACTCATGGTGGCTTACAATGCCAGTCAATCATGACAAATGCTAGACATCTAGTTATGATTACATTTCACTTAGGATAGAGGGGTGACCACAGGTGGGCTAGCCTTGGCTGGTTTAGGAAGCCACCTATGCCTTTTATAACATCAAGGCTATATAACAAACCCAAAAATTCCAAAAGATCCACATTTTGGGGGACGACCCGGGTAGAGAATCCTTGTCTCAACATAAAATAGGAATTAGAAATAAAGGAAGAGTCCCCCCTTGTTGATGACCAATATGCTGATGAAGATCTTCTTGATGTAGCTCTTGATCTTCTTTATGTCAATGTAGATCTTGATGTTGATGTAGCCCTTGTTCTTCTTCGTCCTTGATTTCATTGTGTAATGAAATCCATGTAGGCAAAGATGGATCATATTCTCAATGTGTTCATGAAGCCTGACATGATGCTGATACATATCCCTTTCACATGATAATGCATTGAATCTACTTCAGGAGGTCTTAGCCTTATCAATGGCCAGTGTCTTTCCCTTGTACAAGTGATTTATGAGCATCATAATAGATGTGGTACATGAAGCATATAAGCTCAAAAATCCCATTATCCCAAACAATGTGAATATAGATTTATACCCAAATTTGGATTAACAAATGGACCACTCAAATCAGGGAGAAATTTGATGCTTTACATAGGTTTAGCAACACTTGAATGTGACATATGAACCACTCAAATGGACCACTCAAATCAGGGAGAAATTTGATGCTTTACATAGGTTTAGCAACACTTGAATGTGACATATGAACCATTAATGGCCCTAAAACCCTCAAATGATTAGCACTAATCAAGGTATTAGTGAATGTAATTTTTTGTTAATTGAGCCAAAAATACCTTGAATTAGAGAGTACCGTCGGAGGGGAAAATCAAGGGGCTTTCTCAATATGGAGCTTTGGCAAGTAATAGCAAGTCCCCAATGGTATGACTGAACCCTCAATGGTCCAAGGACACAAATTTTGGTCCAAGAACCAAACTTTGTGAGCATGTGGGGGGGACCCCACCCCACATGCGTCCCGCCCCCACATGCTCGCAAAGTTTGGTCACCATCGGACGATGTGGCTACGATGGCATCAGGAAGAGGGGGCGCTACTTGACTTTGCGAAGATCGTTCGACGGCCGGTGACCAAACTTTACGTCCCCCCCCACATGCTCGTAAAGTTTGGTCACCATCATACGATGTGGGTACAATGTCATGGGGAAGAGGGGGTGCTGTTTGGCTTTGCGAACATTATTCAATGGCGACCAAACTTTGCGAGCATGTGGGGTGGGGGCACAAAGTTTGGTCCCCCCACATGCTCGTAAAGTGTGGCGCGTTAGGAATAGGCAAAGACATAAACAAACAAAACTTCTTTCCTTTACGACTCTTGATCTTTTGGGGCAAACAACACATTTAGAAACAAACTTAGCTACATTTTTATGCATAGTAGGCCAAAAGAAATCTCTCGTAACTATTTTCAAAGTAGATGATGCTCCTCTATGACCAACGAAAGGAGGTTGATGAGATTCTTGAATCATAGTTTGCCTAAATAGTTTAGTAATGCATAATCTCTTTTGGAAGAAAAGAAAACCGTAAAAGAATAATCGGGATATGGTAACCAGTCATTATCTTTCAACTTGTTATATACGTCAAAAAAATTAGATTCATTTTCATATATTCTCTTCATGTTATCAAAAGAGATGCCTTCAATAGTAGATATATTATTAATGGTAGGTCTCCTACTCAAAGCATTAGCCACATAACACTTTTAAGACCAGATGTATATTGAATAGCTGGCTAGAAATTTTGAATGAAAGATTCCCTTTTAATATGTTATTTGATATTAAAGATTGAGAAAGCAAGTGTTTGATACTTTGTTGATCTGTTTTAATGATAAACTCAGAGCCCATAAGATAATGTTTCCACATTTTTAATGCATGAACAACAACAATTAACTCTTTATCATAGGTGCTATATTTAAGCTCAGATGGATTCAATTTTTTACTTTCAAAAGAAATTGGGCGATTAACTTGCATAAGCACAACACCAATACCATCTCCACTAGCATCAGTCACACTACCATAAAGAATGGTCTAAGGAAATCTGCTAGTGTTAATACAAGTGCATGGGTAAGTGTGTTCTTAAGTACATTAAAAGATTTTTCATGCATGTTAGTCCAAAGAAAAACTTATAGTCTTTTTCAACAATTCACTCAAGTGATGTGCTTTATAAGCAGACTTTTTCACAAATCTTCTATAGTAAGAACATAAAAAGATTTTAACTCATGAATATCCTTTGGTCTAGGCCATGATCTAATGGTCTCTATCTTTTTAAGATCGACACAAATTCCTTTTGCAGACACGATATATCCAAGGTATTTAATTTCTTTTTGAAAGAATTCACTCGTGTCTGGGTTGGCATAGAGTTAATTTTCTTTCAAAAGATTGAATAATATCTCTAGATGTTTCTTGTGTTCATCTTTGTCTTTGTCAAAAACTAAGATGTCATCAAAGAAAACAACTATAAAATTTTGGTGCTTCAAGAATATACGGTTTACCATGCGATTAAATGTAGCCGGTGCATTAGTAAGTCTAAAAGACATTGCTAAAAACTCATAATGACCCGTTTGCATGCAAAAAGCTATCTTATAAACATCTTCTTCAGCCATTCTAGCCTGATGATAGCCTGTCTTAAGGTCAATCTTGGAAAATACTTTGGCTCCTCTCAATCTTGGAAAATACTTTGGCTCCTCTCAACTTATCTAAAGAGATCATCCCATGTGGAATAGGATATATATTCTTGAAAGTATTCTTATTTAAAGCTTGGTAGTCAATACACATGTGAAACCTTCCATTCTTCTTTTTGACAAGAAGAACAGGTACTCTATAACTAGGCCTAATAAGTTTCCTATCAAGTAGGTTCTCTATTTGGGATTGGATCTCTTTTTGCTCTAGAAAACTTACTCCCTAAGGAGCCCTACAAGGAGGAATAGTACCAGGGATAATGTCTGTCCAATGGTCTTCCAGTTTAGAATTGAATAATCCAGGAGGTAGCTCATTCATAAAATAATCCGAAAATTGTGAGATGAATGGTTGGTGCAAGGTGTCCTTGGAAATTGTTTTAGAGGCAGAAACCTCATTAATCATGACTAGATAAATCTTTTCCTTTATCCTTATAGCTTGCTTAGCTTGGGTATGGCTAAGGAGTGCACATTCACTAGATTCCCTTAATTCTTTTAAGCATACATTCTCACCATTGAATACAAAAGATATGACATGAGAATCATAATCAATGTGAGGGTTATGCTCTCAAGCCTGCACCTTTCTAGTTGCACCCCCCTAGCATTCGCGTATGATGTTATTCTTTCACTTCCTTTGTGCAATTATATGTTGTTCCTTGAAAAGCAGTTTTGATTTTATATTTTAAAGGAGTGGCATTCAATTTAAGAGCATGCACAAGTTTTTTTGGAAATAAAGTCATGCATACTACCATCATCATGTAATATATTTACTTCCATGCCCTTAATTTGTCCTTTTGTTTTTTAAAGCATATGAGGTGAAAATTGCTTTTCAATAGGTTTAGACATACCTGGATCATATGAGAGATCTTCGTTTTCGGAATTACCCTCTTGCTCGGGAGAGAAGTTGCCATCCTCTGGATCTGCTTCACCATCAATCATGAATTGACTTGTGTAATTATTCACTTCTTCTTCTTCTCCAGGCAATTGGGTGTTCTTTTTGTCGAGAATTGTAACATGTCATTACCACTCGAGGTACAAAATCTTGTTTCTTCTTTGCGTCATCGTTCTTGTTGTTGTTGTTGTTGTTGGCACCACGATTGTTATTGTTGTTTGAAGCAATACCCTTGGTATCATTAGTGTACCTGTCAAATTTAATAAACTTTCTAAATTTGTTAGCATGTCATTGAGAATCCTGTGGGGGTGGTCTAAATTTGTTAGCATGTCATTGAGAATCCTGTGGTGGTTTGTTGTCCTTTGGTACTCCATTCTTTCGCTCACAATTATAAGCTAAAGAGATTGCTATGAAGAGACAATGAGGTTGGAACATATTGATCTCCGCTCAAAGAGTTGGCTTTAATCTAGCAATGAATTTGTGTTTTTGCTCCATTGTTCTCACTCGTTCAATGGCTTGGAGTTGGATGAGAACTTGCCAAAATTTGGCCACATATAGTTGTACAGTCTCTTTGTCAAGTTGACGAAGCATATCCCATTGTTGACGTGCTCTTGCTTTGTATTGAGGTGGCAAAAATTTCTTTTTGATGAGCTTTTGGAATTCTTTCCAAGTCCTAGGTCTTTCACGTCCTTACTTGATTGCATTCCATCACAATGACCAAATGATTTGCAGCACACTTGGCTTTGTCTTTCTCAGATAATTCTTCCTGAGAAAAAAAATTATCAAGTTTATTAATCCATGACAACACCGTTTTTGCATCCTTGCTACCCTCTTTGCTACCACAGGTAAAGCCATCACCAACAAGCAGTGGGATGCTTGAAGTCATGAGCCTATTCATGGGCGAACACAAGGATTCTGACCAATCCACTTGTAAGATATTCCACACATTGTCAATTTTCTCTCACAGGTTTTAATGAAGTAAAAGAGCACCTAGGGTGTGTACTCCAGGTATAATGAAGAGTAGACGTGTGTGTACTCCGTAGTACGATAATGCTAAGGTGCCTACAGTTGGGACAAACGCTAGTTCGAAGAGATGCCACCCTATGCACAGAAACCGTAGGAAGGTGAAATGGGGATGCAAGGGCATCCGCCTACCTATATATGTCGTCGTATCAAAGTTGTTCTTAATTCTTATGCATGTGGTCCCCAATAACGGTGTCACGCGTGAAAACGTCCCAAGTTTAGTCTTTGACGTGTTTTCTGCCGACCCGGTCCGAGCTGCTACAATGGCGTTAACATCCGAAGTTCGAACTTGTGAAAGTTACAAAGCTGCTCATAATCTTATAATCCTCGCTTCGTTGTCTTCTTTCTCGCTTCGTTGTCTTCTTTCTCGCTTAATCAATCACTCACTCTGCCTCAGCTTAATCAATCACTCTGCCTCAGTTTAATCGCTTCTTTCTCGCTTAATCAATCACTCTGCCTCAGTTTAATCGCCTCTTTCTCGCTTAATCAATCAATCACTCTGCCTCAGTTATGGGACACCATCACCACCATCACCATGGCCACCACCATGAAGAGCAGCAGCATCATGGACACCATGGCTATGCCGGCGCTCCTGCCGTTTACTATCCCCCTCCTCCCTCCGCGTACCCCCCACCAGCACCTCTGCCTTACGGCCATGGCGCCCCCGACCCTTACAACTACGCCATTCAGCCGGCTCCATACGGCGCCCCCTCCTTTGATCCTTACCGGCAGCAGCAGTTGAATCACGCCATCGCCGACCAGCATCGTCATGCCCGAAACGAGCACGCCGCAGAAGCGGGCGCAGTGGCTGCGGGAGCATTTGCTCTGGTATGTTCTTCCCCTTCTTCTAGGGTGTCTTGAATCTAGGGTTAGGGTTTACGTTTTCTCAATGGCGAATGAGTTTTCTGACTTTTCCTACGGCCCAAGGTCATGGTTTCTGATTGTTACTTGTAGTTGGATATTAAGATCCCGAGGGTCTAAATAGTTTGATGTAGTCAATTATTGCAATAGCAAGCCATGCACCGTTCTTAGGGTTAGGGTTTCTACCTTCTTGATGTTAATGGATGTTGTCATTCCTCTTATGTGCATCGTTTTAAGGTCGGTGTTTCGAAGTAGTATGAAAACCTAGGGTTACTGTGTGTCATGTTTAGGGTTAGAGGTTCTTGTTGTGTGATGTGGATGAGTGTTGTGATCCTGATGGCAGTATGAAGCACATGAAGCCAAAGTGGATCCAGCCCACGCAGGCAGGCACAAGCTTGAAGCAGAGATAGCAGGGGCAGCAGCTGTGGGCTCGGCAGCATACGCCTTCCATGAACACAAAGAGAAGAAGAAGGATGAGCACCTCATTGCCAGCCTTGGCGGCGGCCAAAGTCATCATGGCCATGGCCATGGCCATCACCACAAGCATGAAGAAAATCGCCATAAAAGCCATCACCACTTCTGGTGATATCATTGTCATGGAACATTAGCACCACCACTTTCTTTGTGTTGTTGGATTGTTTACGTTTTGGGTCTCTAATTATTTCTGACGCGGATTTCTATCTCAGCATATGGATTGTTATTTCATCAAGACTATCCTTTTTCTTTTTTTCTGTATAAATATTTTAAATTTGATTTCTTCACGTTATGCAGTCATGATGATGACTTGTTTTGCTGTGTGGATGTGAAATTTGGGAGATACTGTGCATTAGAGAGAAGAAATAAATTTCCGAAGCTCGCTCTCTCTACATGAAGTATATGTGTTCAAAGAGTCTACAGTATTTGAGAAACAACTTGACAAGCTTGTGAAAGTAACACATTGTGGAGGCCAAAAAAGTTGTTGATGATAAACCAGCCATGCTTGTATATGAAAAACGGTGTGTCTCAAGATTGAAGAAATTTGTGTGATTACACTAGCTCTGCAGCCATAAGATTTAAAGGATTGCAACCGAGTTACCTTAAGTATATGAGGAAACTGATGAGGAGTTTGATCCTAACATTGTACTTTTTTCCCTCTAAATGTTATAGTAAATTTTCAATTTGGATTTCCAAAAATCCCATTCAAGTAAACTATCTCAATTTTCAACGTCTTTATAAACCTTCTCTAACCTTCAAGTGATTGTCTGTAACAAGGAAGAATATCCTATGGAAAGAAGAAAGCTTTGCACATCAACTATATTCACAAAATCTTCCTCTAGTTATTTCTTTTTATTTTCCTGAATTAACATTAAAACTTTGGTTTGATATGGCTTATTCTTTCGCTCAAATGTCGTGTGCTTTCTTCTGCATGGGGAGCAGGGGGAGGGGGAAGAGGAGGAGGAAAACCTATCCCTTATTTTCAAGTGGAAGTGGCATGTGATTGAGAGTTCAACATTTCCTTACAGAATTATGCACTCATGCATCTTTTTAGTTATCCATTTTTGTTTTCTTCTTTATCGTTTAAAATGTGCTTTGTTATTAACTCACGCAATAAAACTGGCGAATGACTTTACCATACTATGTAAAACTAATCATTATATTGTCTTCAGTAGACTAATCATTATATTCTTTAGTAGACTAATCATTATATTGTCTTGACTATAAATCATATAAATTTGCCACATTAGAATGTAAAATCCATTAGGTTAGCTTTATAATTTATTTTGAATGTGAACCAAGTGTTGATAGTGCACACCATTTGTGAGCTTATGTGCCCATGGAATGCATATTTGTGTAGTCTTCAAGTAAAAATGGATGATTTTAAACACGTTTTTTAGAATCTTATCTTAACCTATGAATTTCAAAAATCCAATTGTATCAACAACTTTAAAGAGGAAATTGGATGAATTGAAAAGGTCATCATGATATCATGCAACTTTAGGGAGGCAAGAAAATTTGCAATGAAAAGTGGTTGAACTCATTTAAAATTAAGCTACAACCACATAGAGGTCAAGCAACTAGGGTTGGTAGATGTGTTTTGAAAAAGTTATCAAAAAAGTACGGAAAACATGTGTATCTTGGTTGCACTTTTGCATCATTGCATTGCCCAATATTCTCCACTTTAGGTTGGGATTGATATTCTCAATTCTTTGTTGGGTGATGGATGGAAGAGTGTGTATGCAAGTAGTATCAATAAAGTGTGAAGTGCTTTGTGGGCCATGTTGGTCAAGGTCAAGGTAAAGTATGCAATTTTGTGTTATTATAACTCCCATACATTTACACATGGTGCAAAACCCACATATTAGATAGGGTTATACACCATGATAGTGAGAGTGATTTTTGAAGGAGCTTGGTGGAAGGAGCTTTTCTTGGTTGTCTTCTCTCTCTACTTGAACTATCTCTCTCTAACTATTGCCACAACCATCTCTGCCCACCACCACCCAGCCCAGCCCAGCCTAGGTCACCCTCCCTCTCTCTCTCTCTCTCTCTCTCCGTGTCCCACCACCGCCCAGTCCATACTACCCTCTCTGTCCTTCTCCCCTCCTCTCCCCTCCCCCTCTCTCTTCCCTCCCTTTCACTCTCCCACCCTTTCTCTCTCCTTCTCTCTCCTCTCCTTCTCTCCCTATCTCTCTCCCACCCTCCCTCTCTCTCCTTCTCCCACCCTCCCTCTCTCCTCTCTCTCTCTCCCTTCCTTCTCCCTCCTCTCCTTCTCCCACCCTCTTCCCTCTCTCCTCTCCCTCCCTCTCTTTCTCTCTCCCACCTCCCTCTCTCTCTTTCTCCTGCCCACCACCCTCTCTCACCTCTCTCCCTTCCTTTCTCTCTCCCACCCTCCCTCCCTCTCTCTCTCTCATCTCTCCTAACCTCCCTCTCTCTCTCTCTCTCTCTCTCTCATCTCTCCTACCTCCCTCTCTCTCCTCTCTCCCTTTCTTTCTTTCTCCCACCCTCCCTCTCTCTCCTCTCTCTCCCTCCCTTTCGCTCTCCCACCCTCCCTTCTCTCCTTCTCCCACCCTCTTCCCTCTCTCTCTCTCCTTGTCCCACCACTGCCCAGCCCACACTACCCTCTCTCCTTCTCCCAACCTCTTTCCTCTCCCCCTCTCTTCCCTCCATTTCACTCTCCCACCCTCTCTCTCTCTCTCTCTCCTTCTCTCTCCCTCCCTCCCTCTCTCTTCTTCTCCCACCCTCTTCCCTCTCCGTCTCTCTTCCCTCCCTTTCACTCTCCCACCCTCTCTCCCTCCCTCCCTCCCTCTCTCTCCTTGTCCCATTCTCCCTATACATAATCTCTTTATCCAGATGTTATTACATGTGGATGTTATTGCATATGGATGTTATTATATGTGTATGGTAATCCATGCCCTTTGCACATGATTTCATAGCATTTAAAGCCTTTGCATGTGACGCCATATCTTTGCATGTGAGTACAATTAACAAGGTGAATAATTTCAAGATTTATACATACAAGCTATCTACTATGCCTTGCGTAAGAAGCAATGAAGAATGTAAATTTATTAAGATCAATAATTTTTCAATTATGATTGAGATCATGGCCTAATTATTTGAGAGGAAGCGAGAGAGAGAGAGAGAGAGAGAGAGAGAGAGAGAGAGAGAGAGAGAGAGAGAGAGAGAGAGAGAGAGAAGAACATGATGTTGCCAAACATACAATAAACCAAGAATTTGATATAATTAATCATAGCAACAACAAATCCATAATTAATACAAAAGACATGGCGACCTATAGTTGAAACCACTTTATTCCAAAAAAAGGTTATTACATGTGCTTTTCAAGCTCTATCCATTGATTTTTTTGAGACTTTGTTTTGAGTAGCACATAAAAAGTTATAGCTGTCCAATCAGAGCAGATTTTTCACTTTGGGAAGTTTTATTGGTTTCTTTCTTTTTTTTGAAAATGATGTAGCCCAACCATCCGATCCATTCCAAATGAGCCGTATCAATATACCCCTTTCACTTCAATTCACATCGTATTGAGCCGAAAGATTTTCTTCCCAGCAAAGACTTGCCCTCACTTTTGGAGCTGATCGCTTGGCTCAAATTAATGCTTCCCGCCGAGAGCCTTTCCTATTTCCTCTTTTGGACTACAATCTCACCTTTGATGTCTCTATATTTGTTTTGATCTAGGGAGATAGAGGGTGAGAGTTTGTTCCTGTTCCTTCTTTGGCATTGAGACCGCCTCCCCTTCTTCAACCTTTGGGTTTGAGACATGACCAAAGATAACCTCCAACTTTGTGTCACAGTAGGACAAAAATTAGGCATGAACATTGTTTGTATTGATCCCGAAGAGGATGTACTGGAGAATGTCTTAATGAAGATTTCATTGTGGTGTAGTAAACATATTTATTTGTGAATATTCAAGTGATTGGGTCATGATCTTATTTATAGAAATTATTTATGATTATGTTATGATCTTATTTTTCATATTAAAAAAGAGAGAAAGAGGGTGACAACAATGCATGTTGGGGTTTTGCAAAAATAAGGCATCATTCTCCTCTGTAGCAAAACGATGTTTATATATGTACAAACCAATAAAGAATTGACATTTTCTATATTGTGTGGATGAATAAGGTAGTGAAGCGTTTGTAGCCTCGATGATCTGTACGCAAAACATGAGTTAAGTAAGCTTTGTTGAGAAATGAGAAAGAAATATAAAGAGAGTGATCAAAGAGGACATAAAGAGTGAGTGAGAGAGAAAGCACGACAGGGAGCAAGAGCAAAGAGAAGGGAAGAGAGAGAGGGAGGATAAAGAGCTTGAGCAAAGAAAGGTACTGAAAGAGTGAGAGAGAAGGGTAGAGAGGAAAAGATAGAGAGAGAGAGAGCAAAAGAGAGAGAGAGAGAGAGAGAGAGAGAGAGAGAGAGAGAGAGAGAGAGAACAAAGAGAAGGGTAGAGAGAGAGAGGGATAGAGAGAGAGAAGGGTAGAGAGAGAGAGGGATAGAGAGAGAGAAGGAGATCCAAGAGAAGAGGAGGTAAGAGAAGGATAGAGAGAGAGAGAGAGAGATAAGGAGATACAAAAAAGAGTTCAAGGATAGAGAGAGTTAGCAAAGAGAAGGGAAGAGAGAGAGGGAGGATAAAGAGCTTGAGCAAAGAAAGGGACTGAAAGAGTGAGAGAGAAAGGTAGAGAGGAAAGATAGAGGGAGTGAGCAAAAAAAGGGATTGAAAGAGAGAGAGAGAGAGAGAGAGGGAGAGAGAGGGAGGTGAGAGTGAGCAAAGAGATGGACTAAAGAGTTAGCAAAGAGAAGGATAGCGAGAGAGCGAGAGAGCGAGAGAGAGAGAGAGAGAGAGAGAGAGAGCCAAGAGAAGGATAGGAGGTAAGAGAAGGATAGAGAGAGAGAGAAGGAGATACAAAAGAGAGAAGGATAAAAAGAAGGGAAGAGAGAGAGGTGGAGAGAGAGAGAGAGAGAGAGAGAGAGAGAGAGAGAGAGAGAGAGAGCCAAGAGAAGGAGGGCATGAGAGTGAAAGGGAGGGAGAGAGAAGAGAGAGAGAGAGGGAGAGAAGGAGAGAGAGGGGTGAAAGGGAGGGAAGAGAGAGGGGAGGGAGAGAGAAGGAGAGAGAGGGGTGAAAGGGAGGGAGGGAAGAGAGAGGGGGAGGGAAGAGTGTGGGAGGAGGACAGAGAGGGTGGTGTGGGCTGGGCGGTGTGGCGAGACAAGGAGAGAAAGAGAGGGAAGAGGGTCGAGAGGAGAGAGTGTTGAGATATCAAGCTCAACTAGTGCTACGGCGGCGGACATTGATGACCCGCCTGGGTGATAGCTTCCGCATCTACACCACTGGCATGGTTGGTCAGAAAGTTATGGGTGATATGCGGCCCAGTGGGATGACAGGCTATGTGACAACCGTTTTGGATTACTAGAGACTGGCATAGTTATAGCGCCAGCTCATTTAGTAGGGTTCACATTATGGACCGACCCTTATATGTTGTAGTAGTTGAGTACTAACCTATATAGTGTATACTCTTATCTTTATGTTATGTTGGTTGAGTAGAGAAGAAGAAGATAGAAGCAAATTCAACTATCCATCTCTCTCTTATGTCTTGGTCTCTCTTGTGTCTTGGTCTCTCTTGTGTGTGTGTGTTTGCTTGCTTGGGTTTGAAGCTCTCCCTCTCTCCCCCACATTCTCTTTATGGTATCAGAGCCTGGCTTGTGTGAGAGCTAAGGAGGCAAGCAAGAGGCAAGAACAAGCAAGGAAGGAAGCGGTACTAAACGGGGTATTTTTGATAGTTTTCTGGAAGTTTTGTGATAGAGAACTGTTTCTGCTTGAAATCTAGTTATTGCAGTGCAGCAGTGCATTTTGGAAGTGCACACAAGGTTTGCACATGTATTGTTGATACTGGGTGTATGTACATGTACTCTAGTCACATTTGGTGACACACAAGCTGTGCTGAAGTACCGTTACCGTGCAGCAGTTACAGGAGATACTGTTGTATTACAGGTTGCATACAGAAGTTGTTTGTTTGCAAGTTATTTGATTGCTATAGAAAAACATATTTGACGGAATTATTCAGATTGTTAGTGAGAAGCTGGATAAGAATAATTTCCATGCCTAGAAATTCAGAATGACCAATTTCCTAATGGGTAAAGGATTTTGGGATTATGTAGAAGGAGACAATGAGGATCCTCCAGAGTTATCTGAGGAGAATGCCACTCTTGCATATATAAAGGCATTCAAGGATTGGAATCAGGGTGCAAGAAAAGTTATGTACTGGCTTTCAATTAGTGTCACAGATACTATGATAGGACACATACAGGATGCAAACACTCCAGCAGTTGCATGGCAAAATTTGGTTCAGATGTTCCAGACTAACACAAAGGCAAGGAAGTTGCAGTTAAAGAAAGAGTTGCATACTGTGGAAAAGAAAAGCATGTCCACCATCAATGAATATGCCTTAAAGATCAAGGGCATTGTTGAATCCCTTGGGTCTATCAATGTATCAATGGAGGATGATGATTTGGTGAGTGTCTGTCTGAACGGGCTTGGCAAAGAGTACAAGCCATTCAAGACCCAGTCATGCTGAGTGGTATAGAGATTTAAAGCCTTGGTCGAGAAGGAAAAAGGCATGCAAATAAAACGCCTAAGATCAGATGGTGGGGGAGAATATTTCTTCAATGAGTTCAGCGATTTCTTGAGAAAGCAGGGAATCAAGAGGTAGTTTACGTACAGGTACACTCCCCAACAGAATGGTGTTGCAGAAAGTAAAAATAGGCACATTGCAAAAGTAGCAAAAGTAAAAATAGGCACATTGCAAAAGTGGCACATGTCTTGAAAAGAATATGCCACAACTTTTGGGCAGAAGCAGTAGCAACTACTGTGTACATTATGAACAGGACACTCACTATAGCTGTTCATGGTATGACTCCTGAACAGAAGTTTACAAGCATAAGACCGGATGTGTCTCACTTGAAAGTGTTTGGGTGTATTACATATGTACATATTCCTGATGAAGTGAGAACAAAGTTGGATCCAAAGGCAGAGAAATGCATCTTCATTGGTTATGCTATGGAGCAAAAAGGTTATAGATGTTATAACCCTACCACTCGTGAGATGCGAGTAAGCAGAGATGTTGTCTTCAATGAGATAAGTAGCTGGTATGCACCAATAGTGAAGGCAACAGAAGATGCAAATGTAAGAAGTGATGATGTTACACCACATGTAGAGCAGCAATCATAGGTGCTGAGTGGACCAGGGGAGTCCTCGAGCAGTGGATCCCATGTTAGAGCAAGTTGAGGAATGATGTAGGTACACGTGTATCACCAAAAGGGAAGGAAAAGGTAGATCAATCTTTTGTGCCTGATCTGTCAGCAGGTCACTCATATGTGGATGGTGACTCTAGTGGCTCTAAGCAGAGCCTTGATGAGGAGCTTGGCATTCCGTATGTGGTTACTCCTAGTGTAAGGAGAACCACGACTGTTTTGAGGACAGTAGTGATCCAAGTGTACACAGGTCTACGAGGGTTAGATACCATGTTGACAGGTTGAGATATGATGGATATACAACCCATCATTATGCTTACATGGTAAAAGCGATACAGAAGGCTGAGCCCACTTGCTTTTGAGCAGGCAATTGGAAATAAGAAATGGGAAGATATCATGGATGAGGAGATGGCAGCATTGGATGCAAATGCAACATGGGAGTTAGTGCCTTTGCCTAAGGAAAAGAAGGCAATTGGATGTAAGTGGGTGTATAAAGTCAAGCACAATGTTGATGGTTCAGTGAGAGGATACAAGGCAAGATTGGTTGCCAAGGGCTTTGTGTAGACTTATGGCATAGACTATGAGGAGACATTCAGCCCGGTTGCAAGAATGGCAACTATGAGAGCTGTCAGTGCTATGGCTGCAAACAAAGGGTTGGTCTTTACATCAAATGGATGTAAAGAATGCTTTCTTCCATGGTGATTTGCAAGAAGAAGTATACATGATGCAGCCACCAAGTGTTATGAGAGTGATGCACATCCAGATTTTGTGTGCAGGTTACCCAAAGCCTTGTATGGCTTGAAGTAGGCACCGAGAGCATGGTCAAACAAGATCGGGGAGTATCTTGTTACCATTGGATTTCAGATATCCAATGTAGATTTTTCACTATATGTGAAAAAGATAGATAGAGGGATCATGCTATTAGTCATCTATGTGGATGACTTGATTCACTGGTGATAGTGATGTAGACATACATGATGTCAGGATGCTTTTGAAGCAGAAGTTTGAGATAAAGGATTTGGGTGAGCTATGGTATTTCTTGGGCATAGAGGTGGTGAGATCACCTCATGGCATTTTGCTATTGTAGAGGCAATATGGCTTGGCCATGTTGTCCAAGTATGGTATGACAGGCTGTAAGCCTATTTCAGTGCCATTGGAGTAGAATACAAAGCTTTCTGCAGATACAGGTGAGTTTTTGGAGGACTCCACTACATACAGGCGCATAGTGGGTAGTTTGATCTACATGACTATTACAAGGCCAAACTTGAGCTATGTTGTTGGACTTGTGAGTTAGTTTATGCAGGCCCCTACGAAGCCACACTTGGATGCGGCTAGACTGATCCTTAGGTACATAAAGTCCACAGTTGATTATGGACTTTTCTATGAGGCTGGTATAGAGATACAGTTGCATGGGTACACATATGCTAATTGGGCTGGCAGTATTGCAGATAGGGGATCTACCAGTGGTTTTATGTTCTCATTTGGGAGTGCTATTGTGAGTTGGAGCAGTAAGAAGAAGCCAACAGTTGTCTTGTCGAGTACAGAGACAGAGTACAAGGATGCTGCTATGGTAGCTTGTGAGGTAGATTGGTTTTTCAGAAGCTACTTGGTGACATGGGAGAGCCCGTGGGATAGGGCAGTTGTCATATATTGTGACAACATGAGTAGCATACAGTTGGCCAATAACCCAGTATATCATGCTAGAACAAAGCTCATTAAGATGCATTATCACTTTGTGAGGGAGAAGGTTCTAGCAGGAGACGTAAATCTGGTATATGTCAGCACAGAGGATCAGGTGGCTGACATCTTCATGAAGGCATTGGGCACAGAGAATCTCCATAGGTTTAGGGCTTACTTGGAGAAATGTGTGGAGTTGAGCTTGAGGGAAGTGTTGAGATATCAAGCTCAACTAGTGCTACGGGCGGACATTGATGACCCGCCTGGGTGATAACTTCCGCATCTACACCACTGGCATGGTTGGTGAGATTATGGGTGATATGCGGCCAGTGGGATACAGGCTGTGCGTGACAGCGATTTTGGATTACTAGAGACTGGCATAGTTATAGCGCCAGCTCATTTAGTCAGGTTCACATTATGGACCAACCCTTATATGTTGTAGTAGTTGAGTACTAACCCATATAGTGTGTACACTTATCTTTACGTTATGTTGGTTGAGTAGAGAAGAAGAAGATAGAAGAAAATTCAGCTATCCATCTCTCTTGTGTCTTGGTCTCTCTTGTGTGTGTGTTTGCTTGCTAGGGTTTGAAGCTCTCCCTCTCCCCCACATTCTCTTTAGAGAGAGGGAGGGTGGGAGAAGGAGAGAGGAGGATATAGCCCACCCACACTCTCTTTCCTAGAGAGAGTGAGAGAGGGAAAGGGAGGGAAGAGAGAGAGGGGGAGGGAAGAGGGTGGGAGAAGGAGAGAGAGGGTGGTGTGGGCCAAGCTGGATGGTGGTGGTGGTAGCAATAGTTAGAGAGAGATTGTTCAAGTAGAGAGAGAGGGAAACCAAGAAACGCACCCTCTAAATCTCCCTCCAACCAAGCTCGCTCAGTGACCATCCCCCATGCTATTTGGATGAGAAAACTTGAAATTTATTTTCGAATCCTTTTTTAAAGAGTTGTTCTACACATAAGCACATTACATAAGTATGCATATAGAAATGCCCATGCTCAAGAGGGTTTACACAAGGTGGTGGGGCATCAATTGTTGCCCCACCATCCTGTCACTAATAAGCCAAAAAGATCAACAAAATTTAGTGGTAGCAGCTTATAATTTTGAGAAATGTTTATTCAATACATCATCAAAATTTTGAAAGTTCATGAGAAGTTTGATAAATTGTAATTATGATATTCAATGGTATGTATGGTCCTTATGCTCCCTTCATACGCTCCTTCACAAGCATTCATAGACAACAACCATGTCTATATAGTAGGTCCATGTAGTTGGGTAGGGAGTAGGGTAGCAAGTAGCATGGGCTGAGAGGAAGAATGAGCAGTGTTTTAAAAAAAACTCGAGTTTAGTATAGTTTGTGAATACCTTTAAATTTAAAACTTGAAGGTACAAATATCTCTAGATATTGAGAAGCTATAGAACAAAAACCTCTAGATTTTAAGATTTTTCTTTATAAATAATTCCACAATTTGTAGATAAAGGTTTCCACTTTTTGAGAAAATACTTTTTCTAACATTGATGTGGAGGACTTGGGGAAATTCTACATGAAAAGATGTGCAAGTGCATAAGTATATGTGAGGAAAATGTGATCATTGAACTCTCAATCACCTCACACGCAAAAGAAAGCACTCGATATTTGAGTGAAACAATAAACCCTATCAAACCATTTTTTTGTCAATTTATGAAAATGAAAAAAATGACTAGATTCTCGTCGATCGTAAGCTTTTTTGTAATTTTTTCTTGAATTGTTCATTTATAGATAATATACCTATAATTGAGGGCTCCATAAAAGCATTTTTTTAAACCGATCAAAATAAGGACATACTTATAAAGTAACCAGGTGTTCTAGGCTAAATTTACATATTTTGCCAGTGTTTTAACTAAAAACACTGGCAAAACTAGTGTTTTAACTAAAAACTAGTAAATTTGAATCGTTTCTACAGCTATGTGCCCTAATCGTGGGTACATTCCTCAAAATTCTCAGAAACGAGCTTGCTTGCTTCTGACCCCATCTCGAAAAACAAAAACAAAATTCCTTTAGAGTCAACTCTGTTTGACTGCCTAGCTACATCTGTCCTCACAGCCCTAATTCATGGGAATAAATAGTACATCGACTCTGTGCATGTCGGACGCCCAGCTATGCATACGTATTATCTATGACCAGGCACACGTTCTTGCATGGCCCTAGCTACCCAGCACCGATGTGTGATTGTGTGTAACGTCAATAATAGCTCTGGTCCAGTTCCACCCCTTCGTCTTAACTTGAAAGTTGAGGGTTATATGTCCAAGTTAACAAAGAAAAAAAACTTCTAATAAATAAATTGCAAATTTTAAAATGTAATTTTTTTAGTAAAAAAGTGAAATTTTAAAAAAACTTTTTGACATGTGATGCAACAATAAGTAACTTTTCAAATTTAAGATGTTACAAAAACTTAAATTAACCAAATATCAAAGTTTCACAGACACAAGTCTAAAAATCTTGACTAATTTCAATGATAAATAGAGACTTGAGTTACAAAAAATTAAGTCCAATATACTTCAAACTTCTAAGTCCAAAATATCTTAATGAAAGCTTTCACTCAATCTACATGTATATAAAAATGTCTTGATGTCTTTGCTCCATCTCTCCACAATCCAACGGCATCTGTAAAATCAAAACACATGAGCGGAGGACCTTCAGTAGATATTTGCATGAGAACGTCCATACTTTTAATCTCCAAACAGTTTTTCAACTTGTTTTTTCGAATGTTTTGTGCACTGAAACCTCTTTCACATACTACAATGCTATAACATTGCAACTTGTGCCAAAGCAGGTAAGGTAGGATACTTAAGACGCCACCTTCATTTTTTCCAATGAAACTCCATGTGCCTTTGAGAGATTTCACTCTCCAATCAGATGCACCTTGTACCTTAAAGACATGGAACTCCTTTCTTAAATATCTTGCATCTATCATTACGTCAATCTGAGTTTCGTCTTGTAATGTGATAGCAATTCCATAATGTTAACCAGAAAACTTGATTTGTAACTGTGATCTAACTTCCAAAAATAATTGTGTTTGAAAATTAAGAGCTTGTGACGAAGGCAAAAGGGCGACAAGCATCACAGGCCCCACTTAGCTTAAGAAAATAATGTAGGGTTAATAAAACAACCCTCTACACATATGTAACTGATTACATACTACACAATAAAACAACCCTCTACACGTATGTAACTGATTACATATTACACAATACTCATGAGTCACGAGTGATGGACAGGTGGTGGCCTCAGTTTTTGAACATACATCAAATTTCCACCCGCCGGCAAGATAGCAATCATCATCATGAGACTCCATGGGCGAGCGGCGATAGTGGCCTACATGGAATTTTCACCCGCCAATAATACCAAGACATCAATCATCAACATCAGACTCTAAAGCATCTCAGAAACATTCATCTAGAAGTTGGAACTTTTAACTTGGGGTATGGCATGTCCCATGGATCATCTCACTTTTATAGCAACATTACCCACCTGATTTCCATGTGGCTTTATCCTACTGGACAACCACCTTAACCCTAAACCCTTAAAGATATTGTCAAACCTTAGAAAACCCTCTCTTAAAAATATTATACCATGTAAAACCTTTGTAGTTAAATTTAGTGTTATGAAAAACCTTGAGCTCACCTATTCTTGTAAGAGATTTACTTTAGGTCTCAAATTATGCGATTTTTAAAAATTTTCAAATTTGATTTTTACAAGTGAGCTCCAAATATTTGCAGTTTTGTTATCTCACTGTTTGCAGGTTTTCTATGAACAGTGCCTTATTCCATGTAAGCATCACATGCATTCTGTTTTTTAAAATGTTATTTGATTAGTTATTTTAAATCCTAAGCATGTGTGTGCGCGTGCATGAAACATACACATTATATTTTAAATCCTATTTAAAACACACACACACACACACACACACATACATATATATTTTAAATCCTAAAAACACACAAACACACATACATACATATATAATTTAAATCCTATAAAAACACACACCACACACACATATATATACGTTAATTGATTACTATGTTAATTAACATACACACATGCATGCATATATGTATGTTATGTGTTAATTTTGGCTTGATTAAATAATTTGTTAATTATCACACACATAAATATATATATGTTAACACACCAATAATGATTACGTTTTATATATCATAATGGAAAACACACACACACACACACACACACACATATTTATTAGTTAACACACATACGTGCACGTACACACACGCACATACATATTAATTAACACACATACGTGCACGTACACACACGCACATACATATTAATTAACACACACACACACACACATTGTACACACATACACATATGTTAATTAACACACACACTGTACACACATACATATATGCACACACACACACACACACAAAGTGACACATGCATAATTACATTGAATACATATAAATATAAGGGTGGATGTTGTTGCCAATCACATAGGTTCAACCATGGAGCTATGGAGGATGAAATCTCTCTGTGGTTGAGGAGGAAGAAGAAGAGAGAGCAAGTTGGCCACAACACAAGGTGATTGTATTATGAATGAATGAGAATGAGATGAATGAACCACCACAAGTACAATACCCTTTTATAGGCATTAAATCCTATCTTTTGATTCTAACCAAGAGGTTGTTCACACCTAGAGTATTCACACCAAGTTGGCTATAAACGTAATGATCGGATGCCCATATCGCCAATGTCACATGGTATTTTGGTGTATTATTTCAACACCCTCCCTTAACAAAATATCTGTGGTTACTATGATGTCAATGCTAGCTCTAGTTACTATTTATAAAGCTGTTTATCATGACCGTCCAAGTGCCCTGTTATGGCTCAACCTAACATCCCTTGAAACCAACAAGAGATTACTTGGTGAACCGCAACTGTCGTGAGGATTTTTCCAATAGTCAAGCTCGTAACCCTTCCAAGCTCTACAACTCCTTGAGAAGCAATTCCACTCTACCTCCTGAGTGTTGTCACACCGTCGCATTGCACTACGGGTACTCGTCCCTCTTCTCACCTCACTTCACTCACACACACTCACTAGCATGCATTAGGGAGATAGATTAGCAAGAGGATTAGCAAGAGTAAGACTCAATAGCACAATCGGAGAGTGTGTTGTATTATGAGAGAAATTCACTTATATTTATGGCCATAAGTGTTCACACTCACTTAATCAAGGTATTAGTGAATGTAATTTTTTGTTAATTGAGCAAAAATAGCTTGAATTAGAGAGTACCGTCGGAGGCGCAAATCAAGGGGCTTTCTCAATATGAAGCTTTGGCAAATAATAGCAAGTCTCCAATGGCATGACTGAATCCTCAATGGTCCAAGAACACAAATATTAATGCCAATTAATCATTGATTAGAAGAGGCAATTACTATTTGTAGTGTAGAAGAATGGGCGACTTGGAGCTTTCAATTGAAGCACATTAACAAACCTTATTCAAAAAGCCTTCAAGGGACACTCGTAGCAATATTTCTACTTGAGTTTTAATCTCATAATCATGAGATTAACACTTTTAATCATGCATTAATCTCACCTTTGGTAAACTGGCTTTTATGATGCACCCAGAGTCAAAGCGGTCGCTAGAAGCCTTAATTCAAAAATCTGATCATGCAGGAGGATTTCTCACCCTCAAGAAATCCCCGAAAGAGCTGGTAATCTCTCCAATTATACTACATTAAAGTGACACATCGTTTTTGACAAGAACTATGTTTTTTTTTTCAATCATCTTCTCCCAGTGATTTCGCGCGTGATTGTGCTCGATTGAGATGACTGGAGGGTGCACCTAAGAGTTGGGGAGAGGCCTGAAGTTGTAGCTTGAGAAATGGTTGAGTCTTTAAGGATAAATCAAGAATCCAATGGAAGGGGATAGAGCTGTGTTTTTGCAAGGAAGAGGGAAAAAATGGGTAATTTCTCACTAATCAAGATTAGGGAATGTGTTAATGAGTAGATTAAGCATTAATTTTTGAGAAGCATGGCTCTTATACCATATTGGAAATCACAAGTTCAATCATGGAGCTATGGAGGATGAAATCTCTTCATGGTTGAGGAGGAAGAAGAAGAGAAGAAAGAGAGAGCAAGTTGGGCACAAAACACAAGATGATTGTATTAATGAATGAGAATGAGATGAGTGAACCACCAAGTACAATACCCTTTTATAGGCATTACACCCTATCTTTTAACTCTAACTAATAGGTTGTTCAAACCTAAAGTATTCACACCAAGTTGGCTATAAATGCAGTAATGAGATGCCCATATCCCCAATGTCACATTGTATTTTGGTGTATTATTTCAACACCCTCCCTCAACAAAATAGTCATAGCTACTATGATGTCAATGCTAACTCTAGTTACTATTCACAAAGATCTTTATGATGACCATCCAAGTTCCCGTAGCTCTTACTCATGGTGGTTTACAATGCCAGTCAGTGATGACAGATGCTAGACATCTAGTTATGATTACATTTCACTTAGGATAGAGGGGTGACCATAGGTGGGGGCTGGCCTTGGATGGTTTAGAAAGCCACCTATGCCTTTTATAACATCAAGGCTATATAACAAACCCAAAAAAGTGCAAAAGCTTCAAATTTTGGGGGATGACCCGGGCAAAGAACCCTTGACTCAACACAAAATAGGAATTAGAAATAAAGAGAGAGTCCCCCCTTGTTGATGACCAATATGCTCATGAAGATCTTCTTGATGTATCTCGTAATGTCGATGTAGCTCTTGACCTTCTTTATGTCGATGTAGATCTTGATGTTGATGTAGCCCTTGGTCTTCTTCATCCTTGATTTCATTGTGTAATGAAATAGTCAAAGATGGATCATATTCTCAATGTGTTCATGAAGCCTGACATGATGCTAATACATATCCCTTTCACATGATAATGTGTTGAATTTGCTTAAAGAGTTCTTAGCCTTATCAATGGTCAGTGTCTTGCCCTTGTACAAGTGATTTATAAGCATGATAGATGAGGTACTGGCCTGAAGCATATAAGCTCAGAAATCCCATTGTCCCAAACAATGTGAATATAGATTTATACCCGAATTTGGATGAACAAACTGACCACTCAAATCAAGGAGAAAATCTTATTTGATGCTTTACAGAGGTTTAGCAACACTTGAATGTGACAAATGAACCATTAATGGCCCTAAAAACCTCAGATGATTAACATTAATCAAGGTATTAGTGAATGCAATTTTTCGTTAATTGAGCAAAAAAATAACATGAATTAGAGAGTACCGTGGGAGGGGCAAATGCCAATTAATCACTAATTAGTAGAGGCAATTTACTTTTTGTAGTGTAGAAGAATGGGCGATTTGGAGATTTTAATTGAAGCCCGTTAACAAATCTTATTCAAAAAGCCTTCAAGGGGCACTCATAGCAATATGTCTACTTGAGTTTTAAGCCCATAATCATGAGATTAACACTTTTAATCATGCATTAATCTCACCTTTGGCAAACTAGCTTTTATGATGCACCCAAAGTCGAAGCAGCCGCCGCTAGAAGCGTTAATTCAAAAATCTGATCATGCAAGAGGATTTCTCACCCTTGAAAAACCCCCGGACGAACTGGTAATCTGTCCAATTGTGCTACATTGAAGCGCTACAATGATTTTGCCCAAGAACTGCATTTGTTTTCAATCATTGTCTCCTGCTAATTTTGTCCAAGAACTGCATTTGTTTTCAATCATTGTCTCCTGCTAATTTTGCGCATGATTGTGCTCAATTGAGATGGCTGGAGGGTGCAACTAAGAGTTGGGGAGAGGCCTGAAGTTGTAGTTTGAGCAATGTCATTGAGTCTTTAAGGAGAAATCAAGAATCCAATGGAAGGGGATAGAGGTGTGTTTTTGTAAAGAAGAGGAAAAAAGAAAAAATGGGTAATTTATCACTAGTCAAAATTAGGGAATGTGTTGATGAGTAGAGATTAAGCATTAATTTCTGAGAAGCATGGCTTTGATACCATATTGGCAATCACAAGTTCAACCATGGAGCTATGGAGGACGAAATCTCTCCATGGTTGAGAGGAGGAAGAAGAAGAGAGAGCAAGTTGGGCACAACACAAGGTGATGGTATTATGAATGATTGAGAATGAGATGAATGAACCACCAAGTACAATACCCTTTTATAGGCATTAAACCCTATCTTTTGACTCTAACCAAGAGGTTGTTCTTCACACCTAGAGTATTCACACCAAGTTGGCTATAAACGTAATGACTGGATGCCCGTATCCCAAATGTCACATGGTATTTTAGTGTATTATTTCAACTCCCTCCCTCAAAAAAATATGCATGGCTACTATGATCTCAATGCTAGCTCTAGCTATTGTTTACAAAGCTATTTATGATGACCATCCAAGTCTCCGAAAGGTCTTACTCATGGTGGCTTACAATGCCAGCCAATCATGACAAATGCTAGACATCTAGTTATGATTACATTTCACTTAGGATAGAGGGGTGACCACCACAGGTGGGCTAGCCTTGGCTGGTTTAGGAAGCCACCTATGCCTTTTATAACATCAAGGCTATATAACAAACCCAAAAATTCCAAAAGATCCAGATTTTGGGGGACGACCCGGGTAGAGAATCCTTGTCTCAACATAAAATAGGAATTAGAAATAAAGGAAGAGTCCCCCCTTGTTGATGACCAATATGCTGATGAAGATCTTCTTGATGTAGCTCTTGATCTTCTTTATGTCAATGTAGATCTTGATGTTGATGTAGCCCTTGTTCTTCTTCGTCCTTGATTTCATTGTGTAATGAAATCCATGTAGGCAAAGATGGATCATATTCTCAATGTGTTCATGAAGCTTGACATGATGCTGATACATATCCCTTTCACATGATAATGCATTGAATCTACTTCAGGAGGTCTTAGCCTTATCAATGGCCAGTGTCTTTCCCTTGTACAAGTGATTTATGAGCATGATAGATGTGGTACATGAAGCATATAAGCTCAAAAATCCCATTATCCCAAACAATGTGAATATAGATTTATACCCGAATTTGGATTAACAAATGGACCACTCAAATCAGGGAGAAATTTGATGCTTTACATAGGTTTAGCAACACTTGAATGTGACATATGAACCATTAATGGCCCTAAAACCCTCAGATGATTAGCACTAATCAAGGTATTAGTGAATGTAATTTTTTGTTAATTGAGCCAAAAATACCTTGAATTAGAGAGTACCGTCGGAGGGGAAAATCAAGGGGCTTTCTCAATATGGAGCTTTGGCAAGTAATAGCAAGTCCCCAATGGTATGACTGAACCCTCAATGGTCCAAGGACACAAATTTTGGTCCAAGAACCAAACTTTGCTGTGGGGGGGACCCCACCCCACATGCGTCCCCCCCCCACATGCTCGCAAAGTTTGGTCACCATCGGACGATGTGGCTACGATGGCATCGGGAAGAGGGGGCGCTACTTGACTTTGCGAAGATCGTTCGATGGTGACCAAACTTTATGTCCCCCCCCACATGCTCGTAAAGTTTGGTCACCATCATACGATGTGGGTACAATGTCATGGGGAAGAGGGGGTGCTATTTGGCTTTGCGAACATTATTCAATGGCGACCAAACTTTGCGAGCATGTGGGGTGGGGGCGCAAAGTTTGGTCCCCCCACATGCTCGTAAAGTGTGGCGTGTTAGGAATAGGAAAAGACATAAACAAACAAAACTTCTTTCCTTTACGACTCTTGATCTTTTGGGGCAAACAACACATTTAGAAACAAACTTAGCTACATTTTTATGCATAGTAGGCCAAAAGAAATCTCTCGTAACTATTTTCAAAGTAGATGATGCTCCTCTATGACCAACGAAAGGAGGTTGATGAGATTCTTGAATCATAGTTTGCCTAAATAGTTTAGTAATGCATAATCTCTTTTGGAAGAAAAGAAAACCGTAAAAGAATAATCGGGATATGGTAACCAGTCATTATCTTTCAACTTGTTATATACGTCAAAAAAATTAGATTCATTTTCATATATTCTCTTCATGTTATCAAAAGAGATGCCTTCAATAGTAGATATATTATTAATGGTAGGTCTCCTACTCAAAGCATTAGCCACATAACACTTTCAAGACCAGATGTATATTGAATAGCTGGCTAGAAATTTTGAATGAAAGATTCCCTTTTAATATGTTATTTGATATTAAAGATTGAGAAAGCAAGTGTTTGATACTTTGTTAATTTGTTTTAATGATAAACTCAGAGCCCATAAGATAATGTTTCCACATTTTTAATGCATGAACAACAACAATTAACTCTTTATCATAGGTGCTATATTTAAGCTCAGATGGATTCAATTTTTTACTTTCAAAAGAAATTGGGCGATTATCTTGCATAAGCACAACACCAATACCATCTCCACTAGCATCAGTCACACTACCATAAAGAATGGTCTAAGGAAATCTGCTAGTGTTAATACAGGTGCATGGGTAAGTGTGTTCTTAAGTGCATTAAAAGATTTTTCATGCATGTTAGTCCAAAGAAAAACTTAGTCTTTTTCAACAATTCACTCAAGTGATGTGCTTTATAAGCAAACTTTTTCACAAATCTTCTATAGTAAGAACATAAAAAGATTTTAACTCATGAATATCCTTTGGTCTAGGCCATGATCTAATGGTCTCTATCTTTTTAGGATCGACACAAATTCCTTTTACAGACACGATATATCCAAGGTATTTAATTTCTTTTTGAAAGAATTCACTCGTGTCTGGGTTGGCATAGAGTTAATTTTCTTTCAAAAGATTGAATAATATCTCTAGATGTTTCTTGTGTTCATCTTCGTCTTTGTCAAAAACTAAGATGTCATCAAAGAAAACAACTATAAAATTTTGGTGCTTCAAGAATATACGGTTTACCATGCGATTAAATGTAGCCGGTGCATTAGTAAGTCTAAAAGACATTGCTAAAAACTCATAATGACCCGTTTGCATGCAAAAAGCTATCTTATAAACATCTTCTTCAGCCGTTCTAGCCTGATGATAGCCTGACTTAAGGTCACTGACTTAAGGTCAATCTTGGAAAATACTTTGGCTCCTCTCAACTTATCTAAAGAGATCATCCCATGTGGAATAGGATATATATTCTTGAAAGTATTCTTATTTAAAGCTTGGTAGTCAATACACATGTGAAACCTTCCATTCTTCTTTTTGACAAGAAGAATAGGTACTCTATAACTAGGCCTAATAAGTTTCCTATCAAGTAGGTTCTCTATTTGAGATTGGATCTCTTTTTGCTCTAGAAAACTTACTCCCTAAGGAGCCCTACAAGGAGGAATAGTACCAGGGATAATGTCTGTCCAATGGTCTTCCAGTTTAGAATTAAATAATCCAGGAGGTAGCTCATTCATAAAATAATCCGAAAATTGTGAGATGAATGGTTGGTGCAAGGTGTCCTTGGAAATTGTTTTAGAGGCAGAAACCTCATTAATCCATGACTAGATAAATCTTTTCCTTTATCCTTATAGCTTGCTTAGCTTGGGTATGGCTAAGGAGTGCACATTCACTAGATTCCCTTAATTCTTTTAAGCATACATTCTCACCATTGAATACAAAAGATATGACATGAGAATCATAATCAATGTGAGGGTTATGCTCTCAAGCCCGCACCTTTCTAGTTGCACCCCCTAGCATTCGTATGATGTTATTCTTTCACTTCCTTTGTGCAATTATACGTTGTTCCTTGAAAAGCAGTTTTGATTTTATATTTTAAAGGAGTGGCATTCAATTTAAGAGCATGCACAAGTTTTTTTGGAAATAAAGTCATGCATACTACCATCATCATGTAATATATTCACTTCCTTGCCCTTAATTTGTCCTTTTGTTTTTTAAAGCATATGAAGTGAAAATTGCTTTTCAATAGGTTTAGACATACCTGGATCATATGAGAGATCTTCGTTTTCGAAATTACCCTCTTGCTCGGGAGAGAAGTTGCCATCCTCTGGATCTGCTTCACCATCAATCATGAATTGACTTGTGTAATTATTCACTTCTTCTTCTTCTCCAGGCAATTGGGTGTTCTTTTTGTCGAGAATTGTAACATGTCATTACCACTCGAGGTACAAAATCTTGTTTCTTCTTTGCGTCATCGTTCTTGTTGTTGTTGTTTTTGTTGTTGTTGTTGGCACCACGATTGTTATTGTTATTGTTGGCACCACGATTGTTATTTTTGTTTGAAGCAATACCCTTGGTATCATTAGTGTACCTGTCAAATTTAATAAACTTTCTAAATTTGTTAGCATGTCATTGAGAATCCTGTGGGGGTGGTCTAAATTTGTTAGCATGTCATTGAGAATCCTGTGGTGGTTTGTTGTCCTTTGGTACTCCATTCTTTCGCTCACAATTATAAGCTAAAGAGATTGCTATGAAGAGACAATGAGGTTGGAACATATTGATCTCCGCTCAAAGAGTTGGCTTTAATCTAGCAATGAATTTGTGTTTTTGCTCCATTGTTCTCACTCGTTCAATGGCTTGGAGTTGGATGAGAACTTGCCAAAATTTGGCCACATATAGTTGTACAGTCTCTTTGTCAAGTTGACGAAGCATATCCCATTGTTGACGTGCTCTTGCTTTGTATTGAGGTGGCAAAAATTTCTTTTTGATGAGCTTTTGGAATTCTTTCCAAGTCCTAGGTCTTTCACGTCCTTACTTGATTGCATTCCATCACAATGACCAAATGATTTGCAGCACACTTGGCTTTGTCTTTCTCAGATAATTCTTCCTGAGAAAAAAAATTATCAAGTTTATTAATCCATGACAACACCGTTTTTGCATCCTTGCTACCCTCTTTGCTACCACAGGTAAAGCCATCACCAACAAGCAGTGGGATGCTTGAAGTCATGAGCCTATTCATGGGCGAACACAAGGATTCTGACCAATCCACTTGTAAGATATTCCACACATTGTCAATTTTCTCTCACAGGTTTTAATGAAGTAAAAGAGCACCTAGGGTGTGTACTCCAGGTATAATGAAGAGTAGACGTGTGTGTACTCCGTAGTACGATAATGCTAAGGTGCCTACAGTTGGGACAAACGCTAGTTCGAAGAGATGCCACCCTATGCACAGAAACCGTAGGAAGGTGAAATGGGGATGCAAGGGCATCCGCCTACCTATATATGTCGTCGTATCAAAGTTGTTCTTAATTCTTATGCATGTGGTCCCCAATAACGGTGTCACGCGTGAAAACGTCCCAAGTTTAGTCTTTGACGTGTTTTCTGCCGACCCGGTCCGAGCTGCTACAATGGCGTTAACATCCGAAGTTCGAACTTGTGAAAGTTACAAAGCTGCTCATAATCTTATAATCCTCGCTTCGTTGTCTTCTTTCTCGCTTCGTTGTCTTCTTTCTCGCTTAATCAATCACTCACTCTGCCTCAGCTTAATCAATCACTCTGCCTCAGTTTAATCGCTTCTTTCTCGCTTAATCAATCACTCTGCCTCAGTTTAATCGCCTCTTTCTCGCTTAATCAATCAATCACTCTGCCTCAGTTATGGGACACCATCACCACCATCACCATGGCCACCACCATGAAGAGCAGCAGCATCATGGACACCATGGCTATGCCGGCGCTCCTGCCGTTTACTATCCCCCTCCTCCCTCCGCGTACCCCCCACCAGCACCTCTGCCTTACGGCCATGGCGCCCCCGACCCTTACAACTACGCCATTCAGCCGGCTCCATACGGCGCCCCCTCCTTTGATCCTTACCGGCAGCAGCAGTTGAATCACGCCATCGCCGACCAGCATCGTCATGCCCGAAACGAGCACGCCGCAGAAGCGGGCGCAGTGGCTGCGGGAGCATTTGCTCTGGTATGTTCTTCCCCTTCTTCTAGGGTGTCTTGAATCTAGGGTTAGGGTTTACGTTTTCTCAATGGCGAATGAGTTTTCTGACTTTTCCTACGGCCCAAGGTCATGGTTTCTGATTGTTACTTGTAGTTGGATATTAAGATCCCGAGGGTCTAAATAGTTTGATGTAGTCAATTATTGCAATAGCAAGCCATGCACCGTTCTTAGGGTTAGGGTTTCTACCTTCTTGATGTTAATGGATGTTGTCATTCCTCTTATGTGCATCGTTTTAAGGTCGGTGTTTCGAAGTAGTATGAAAACCTAGGGTTACTGTGTGTCATGTTTAGGGTTAGAGGTTCTTGTTGTGTGATGTGGATGAGTGTTGTGATCCTGATGGCAGTATGAAGCACATGAAGCCAAAGTGGATCCAGCCCACGCAGGCAGGCACAAGCTTGAAGCAGAGATAGCAGGGGCAGCAGCTGTGGGCTCGGCAGCATACGCCTTCCATGAACACAAAGAGAAGAAGAAGGATGAGCACCTCATTGCCAGCCTTGGCGGCGGCCAAAGTCATCATGGCCATGGCCATGGCCATCACCACAAGCATGAAGAAAATCGCCATAAAAGCCATCACCACTTCTGGTGATATCATTGTCATGGAACATTAGCACCACCACTTTCTTTGTGTTGTTGGATTGTTTACGTTTTGGGTCTCTAATTATTTCTGACGCGGATTTCTATCTCAGCATATGGATTGTTATTTCATCAAGACTATCCTTTTTCTTTTTTTCTGTATAAATATTTTAAATTTGATTTCTTCACGTTATGCAGTCATGATGATGACTTGTTTTGCTGTGTGGATGTGAAATTTGGGAGATACTGTGCATTAGAGAGAAGAAATAAATTTCCGAAGCTCGCTCTCTCTACATGAAGTATATGTGTTCAAAGAGTCTACAGTATTTGAGAAACAACTTGACAAGCTTGTGAAAGTAACACATTGTGGAGGCCAAAAAAGTTGTTGATGATAAACCAGCCATGCTTGTATATGAAAAACGGTGTGTCTCAAGATTGAAGAAATTTGTGTGATTACACTAGCTCTGCAGCCATAAGATTTAAAGGATTGCAACCGAGTTACCTTAAGTATATGAGGAAACTGATGAGGAGTTTGATCCTAACATTGTACTTTTTTCCCTCTAAATGTTATAGTAAATTTTCAATTTGGATTTCCAAAAATCCCATTCAAGTAAACTATCTCAATTTTCAACGTCTTTATAAACCTTCTCTAACCTTCAAGTGATTGTCTGTAACAAGGAAGAATATCCTATGGAAAGAAGAAAGCTTTGCACATCAACTATATTCACAAAATCTTCCTCTAGTTATTTCTTTTTATTTTCCTGAATTAACATTAAAACTTTGGTTTGATATGGCTTATTCTTTCGCTCAAATGTCGTGTGCTTTCTTCTGCATGGGGAGCGGGGGGAGGGGGAAGAGGAGGAGGAAAACCTATCCCTTATTTTCAAGTGGAAGTGGCATGTGATTGAGAGTTCAACATTTCCTTACAGAATTATGCACTCATGCATCTTTTTAGTTATCCATTTTTGTTTTCTTCTTTATCATTTAAAATGTGCTTTGTTATTAACTCACGCAATAAAACTGGCGAATGACTTTACCATACTATGTAAAACTAATCATTATATTGTCTTCAGTAGACTAATCATTATATTCTTTAGTAGACTAATCATTATATTGTCTTGACTATAAATCATATAAATTTGCCACATTAGAATGTAAAATCCATTAGGTTAGCTTTATAATTTATTTTGAATGTGAACCAAGTGTTGATAGTGCACACCATTTGTGAGCTTATGTGCCCATGGAATGCATATTTGTGTAGTCTTCAAGTAAAAATGGATGATTTTAAACACGTTTTTTAGAATCTTATCTTAACCTATGAATTTCAAAAATCCAATTGTATCAACAACTTTAAAGAGGAAATTGGATGAATTGAAAAGGTCATCATGATATCATGCAACTTTAGGGAGGCAAGAAAATTTGCAATGAAAAGTGGTTGAACTCATTTAAAATTAAGCTACAACCACATAGAGGTCAAGCAACTAGGGTTGGTAGATGTGTTTTGAAAAAGTTATCAAAAAAGTACGGAAAACATGTGTATCTTGGTTGCACTTTTGCATCATTGCATTGCCCAATATTCTCCACTTTAGGTTGGGATTGATATTCTCAATTCTTTGTTGGGTGATGGATGGAAGAGTGTGTATGCAAGTAGTATCAATAAAGTGTGAAGTGCTTTGTGGGCCATGTTGGTCAAGGTCAAGGTAAAGTATGCAATTTTGTGTTATTATAACTCCCATACATTTACACATGGTGCAAAACCCACATATTAGATAGGGTTATACACCATGATAGTGAGAGTGATTTTTGAAGGAGCTTGGTGGAAGGAGCTTTTCTTGGTTGTCTTCTCTCTCTACTTGAACTATCTCTCTCTAACTATTGCCACAACCATCTCTGCCTACCACCACCCACCAGCACAGCCTAGGTCACCCTCCCTCTCTCTCTCTCTCTCTCCGTGTCCCACCACCGCCCAGTCCATACTACCCTCTCTGTCCTTCTCCCCTCCTCTCCCCTCCCCCTCTCTCTTCCCTCCCTTTCACTCTCCCACCCTTTCTCTCTCCTTCTCTCTCCTCTCCTTCTCTCCCTATCTCTCTCCCACCCTCCCTCTCTCCTCTCTCTCTCCCTTCCTGCTCCCTCCTCTCCTTCTCCCACCCTCTTCCCTCTCTCCTCTCTCCTCTCCCTCCCTCTCTCTCTCTCTCTCTCTCTCCCTCCCTCTCTCTCTCTCTCTCCCACCTCCCTCTCTCTCTTTCTCCTGCCCACCACCCTCTCTCACCTCTCTCCCTTCCTTTCTCTCTCCCACCCTCCCTCCCTCTCTCTCATCTCTCCCAACCTCCCTCTCTCTCCTCTCTCCCTTGCTTTCTTTCTCCCACCCTCCCTCTCTCTCCTCTCTCTCCCTCCCTTTCGCTCTCCGACCCTCCCTTCTCTCCTTCTCCAACCCTCTTTCCTCTCTCTCTCTCTCTCTCTCCTTGTCCCACCACTGCCCAGCCCGCACTACCCTCTCTCTCCTTCTCCCAACCTCTTCCCTCTCCCTCTCTCTTCCCTCCATTTCACTCTCCCACCCTCTCTCTCTCTCCTTCTCTCTCCCTCCCTCCCTCTCTCTCCTTCTCCCACCCTCTTCCCTCTCCGTCTCTCTTCCCTCCCTTTCACTCTCCCACCCTCTCTCCCTCCCTCCCTCCCTCTCTCTCCTTGTCCCATTCTCCCTATACATAATCTCTTTATCCAGATGTTATTACATGTGGATGTTATTGCATATGGATGTTATTATATGTGTATGGTAATCCATGCCCTTTGCACGTGATTTCATAGCATTTAAAGCCTTTGCATGTGACGCCATATCTTTGCATGTGAGTACAATTAACAAGGTGAATAATTTCAAGATTTATACATACAAGCTATCTAATATGCCTTGTGTAAGAAGCAATGAAAAATGTAAATTTATTAAGATCAATAATTTTTCAATTATGATTGGATCATGGCCTAATTATTTGAGAGGAAGAGGGAGTGAGAGAGAGCGAGAGAGAGAGAGTGAGAGATAAGAACATGATGCTGCTATTCCAAACATACAATAAACCAAGAATTTGATATAATTAATCATAGCAACAACAAACCCACAATTAATACAAAAGACATGGCGATCTATAGTTGAAACCACTTTATTCCAAAAAAAGGTTATTACATGGGCTACCATTGTTTAAAATTGAAAACATACTATAACTACCTACGGATCCTACACCTATACACTTTTTTTGGCTACTTTATTCTTTAACTCCTCCCGTAAGGGCTCCTCCGTCTCTTCAGTAATATATCCGAAACTTCGCCAAATACCGATGGCGCTTCCAATCTTCATATTCCACACGAACAAATCTCCAAAATCAATAGGCTCATCTGCTAGCACCTTTGTCCAAAGATAGCGGGGCTCTGCCATGATTCTGAGATGTTCTGTTGTTGCAGCTCCGCCAGTTTTGTTGCTTAAATCTTTGTAAACCCTTTCCACGGTTTCCTTCAAAGTATAGCTAGGGCTATTAGAAGAATCCATTAGAGATTAACAAAGATAATTTATGGTCGTGAGGATTGTAAGGAAGAGAACAATAGAGAGGGAGAGAAATACAATGAGAGGGCGAGGGAGGCAACAAGTGGGAGAGGGAGGCAACAAGGTTTGGAAGTGAGGATTAGAGTAAGAGGCAGGGGTTAAATTTATAGATTCACAAAGCAAAAAGAAAAAAGCAAAAAGCTACTTTACATGGTTACCCACTAAATTTAGAAAAGTAGATGCTTGGCTTTTTCCTAAATTTAGAAAAGTACGTGCATGGCTTTCCCTAAATTTAGAAAAGTAGATGCATGTCTATCCACTTTTTTTTTTAAAAAGTAGATGAATGGAATGAACATATTCAAGGGATTGACATATAACCATATTAATTGTCTTGCTAAAACATTTTAAAAAATGAAAAGTAAATAGTCCTTACTAGAGAATTGAGACATCGGACATTTTATTATTACAACATGAAGGATCTTTTCAAAACTATAGTACAATGTCATCAACATTACTAGGTCCTTTTCACATTGTTCTCCTGTTGTTAAACATTCTCATTAGGTCCTCCTTCTTTAGAGTAGGTTGATGCATAAACATATTATGGTTCATGCTAACCCAAAGATACGCAAATATACAAAGTAAAGGTGCTTGTGTGCATAATATGGTCATCCAGCACACCTACCCTGATTTAAAAATCGGGACATATGCATGATGGATTCTTTCCCATAGTCACCCGGTATTTTTCATTACACACTAGTGATTCCTCAGTCTCAATTACAAACACTTCCATCTACCCAACTTTAATGACCAAATGCTCAAAGACCGTAGTTGTACTTGAAATTGCCGAATCTATTCGGTTGGCTGCCATATATGTGATATGCCACTTCTGTACCTTGTTGATCATTGGCCTACATCATTTGCTTTTCCTGGCATTGTTCCTTTTGCAAAACAAACCCACCAGCCTCCAATTCTCGAATCTCATCCACAGTCAGGTTTGTACCTCATCCCACCGAGGGTCTAGCAAGTGATTGTTGACAGATGGTGTTACATACTCTCCAAGTATGATTCACGTTGTTGTTACAAAACTACATGAACTGACACCTTTGCCCCCCAGACCATTCTCTCATACCATAAAAAGAAGGAGCTGGAATACCTTGCCCGCCGCCGCAGTTCTTGATGTTTTTTTTTGCACTTTCCATCTTGGCCACCTAACCATCCTTAGCAAGTTACCTTGCTGTGTAGAGATGTTCGATGTATAGTCCACATTGAATCGTGTATGTCACTCTCCAAAATTTCCTACAGCCTTGCTTCAGTTGTCTCTCCCTCTACATTTTTTTGACCACCTGTAGTTAAAGGAATAGTGGGTTGAAAGCTTAATCTCCTACCTTGTTTCTTGCATGGCTGGTTTTCTGTGATATACTCTGGACGATATGATGAGTTATCTTCCTCAAGATTTATAAATGTGGGTTTTTGACGCACCGGCTAACAATAATGTTATCACCAAAAAATTTTGGTTGCACGTGCATTGGTGTGCCACTCATCACTGCTTCTCCCACCAATCTGTTAGTGCTCGACGGACTTAATGCTTTTGATGTTTTGGCCTTCTCCATCAACTTCATTATTGTGTCTCCTGTTTGGCGCATATAGTTCACCAGATCTAAACCTGATGCAGGCTTGTGGTTGACATTTTAAACACATAACATCGGTCTAACTCATGCAAAGCTTGCCCAAGAAAACGACTGGGCCATAGAAGAACTCAAAAGCACATTGTCTCTTCAATTCTAGGATACTTGACTCTGCTCCTTGCACTAGACTGTTGATCCTAGAAGCACGCACCATCCTCCTGAATCCACAAGAGAATTGGACCACTTAACAAACTATGTAAACGTTCATTCACAAGAATTACCAAACAATTAGAATCAATATGGAAAGAACATTACCTTTGACATTGAATTGGGGGATGCATGTGTTCTAATAATAGTGACAAACTCCACGTTGCTAATATTTGATTCATTCTTCGTATGCTTCCTGATAATTGCATCCAATACGAGTTGTTTGGTGATATCCATTTGTACCTTCCTTGGACCACTTGTAGGAACCTTTGAAACGACCTCTTGCACAAGTTCTCTTATCTTTTGCAATGCCTTTCTTGATGTGCCCATTTGTACCTCATGCAAATGTTTCCCTTGATGTATCATCAATCTTGACATATGTGGATTAGCAGGCATACAATAGTACACCGTAGCACTACACATTCTTCTATATATACAGGTTTGTTCTTGCAGCAGCAGTAGAAACAAGCTAGTGATCCCCATATCCATCCGTTGTTAAGCCCAAAGAGGGAAGTTTCTGTGTGAGCTTGCCTATTATGTGAAAAATTACAAAGTTCCAATAAATAGTCTTATAAATCAAAGTTTATTGAAATTAAGCCAAGACAATAAGCTTACCAATCCATGATGTTGTATTCGGTGTGCCGTTCATAGTTCTACTTTCACATAAGGCATAAGTGCACTCAAATAAGCCTCCACAAGAACTCTTTCGTATAACTTGAGAAAACTTCACATGACTCTCTGCAGGCTTCACCCAGCAATGGCCATCATGTGCTTGCTCCATTCCTTGCATTGGAGAGGCTAAAGGATCACTTACATTATTCGGCAACTCAAAAGCCACATTACCATTATAGATTTGAGAAATCTCTTCTACTTTCTCAATATGTGTGCTTGCTAATAACAATCTACGAAGAACACCAGCATGAGATTCCTCAGACAATAAGTATTTGACCACACTCTTCTAAAGTGGTGTACCTATGGGAGAATCTCCTATTATAAGGTCAATAATGAATTCTTTTGGGGTGCTTGTTGTAGTGTTACTTGACTCTTCTATTATTGGAATAACAAGGTATTCTGTTGTTATATCTTTATCAAAGATATAACATGGTTCCTCTCCTAGCGGATCTAGCTAACTGGATAGGTATAAGATGTTCTACCCATCATCTTGTGGTTTGATTGCAAAAACTTTCAATCCAGAGTGAGGACATAATATTCCATCAAAATCATAAGCTTTAGTAATATAATAATGACCCTATATAGTTCTAACAATAGGATCACTCTCCAAACCTCCCACAAAAATGTGAAAAGCAGTGCTCTCCATGGCAAGAAAAGCTCTCAGAAAACCAACTCAGAAACACACAAGCTCTCAAAAAATCATCTCACAAACATACAACAAACTAATGACGACGAATTCAAAGTCTAAACATGAATTCTATAAATATTAATTTTTTTTAAAAAATTATACCCATTTTATAAAAATGATCATTATAAATAATGTCATTAATACACAAAATCTAAAATTCATTTTCAATAATTATACTATACAATAAATGCATGCATAACTACCTCTCATTTAATGATTATTCCATAACTAACTTCTATATAATGATTATTCCATAACTAACTCATATATAATGATCATTTCATAACTAACTACTATATAAGATTATTCCATAACTACCTCTCATATAATGATTGCATAACTTCTATATCTCTGTCATGATCCTAATTTAAGTTTTCACCTTTTTATCATCTCTTTTATGATTCCATCCATTTTTATTTCAAATAAAGAGTACATCCTTGTATTTCCCAACAATGCATGGTAGAATTTGAAAAGATTCAAAATGCAACATCTGAACATGTCTATCATCATCATCATGGTCATTGTTATCATTATAATAATAAAGGTCTCTCCTTTAGGTTTAGCCACAATTTCTATTTAGGTTGAGTGAGTTAGTAGTTGTGTTTTGCTTTTAAGGAGGGGGAGAGGAAAAGAAAGGCGTGTTTTGTTTTAGAGGGAAAGAAAGCTGCCGCGTTGAGGGGAGATGCGTTTTGTTTTGTTTTGGGATTTCCCACTAAGGGTGACCGTCACCCTTAGTGGGCAAGTTTCGCCCTTAGTGGGCAAGCCTCACTAAAGACTTGCCCACTAAGGGCGACGTCACCCTTAGTGGGGCTTTCCCACTAAGGGCGACCGTCACCCTTAGTGGGCCCGTCGCCCTTAGTAGGAAAGCTTGCCCACTAAGGGCGACCGTCGCCCTTAGTGAGCAAGCTCGCCAACCACCAAGGGCGACCGTTGCCCTTAGTGGGCAAGCCCACCCCCCCAAAACAAAACGTGATTTCTTCCCCCCCCCCCAAAAACAAAACGTGCTCTCTCTCCCCCCCAAAACAAAACACGCTCTCTTCCTCCCCCAAAACAAAACGTGCTCTCTCTCCCCCCCCCAAAAAACAAAACGCGCTCTCTCTCCCCCAACACGGAAGCTTTCTCCCCCTCCCTAAAACAAAATGCCTTTTTCTTTTCCTTTCCCTCTTCTTAAAAGCAAAACGCTTTTTCTTTCCCCCCCTTAAAACCAAAAGGCCTTCTTCTTCTCCTTTCCTCCTAATAGCAAAACATTCCTTTCCTTTCTTTTTAAAAACAAAACTCTCACACACCCTTGTCCTCTCTCTCTCTCTCAGAGATTCTCTACCTCCCTAAATCCTAAAAAGAAAGCTCTCAAGATAGCTCCTCTCTCTCTCTCTCTCTCTCTCTCTCTCTCTCTCTCTCTCTCTCTCTCTCTCTCTCTCTCTCTCTCTCTCTCTCTCTCACCAACTCTTTCTTCACTCTCTTTTCTTCCTCTCTCTATACCTTTTCCTCTCCTCTTTTTTCTTCATTGTTTCTTCTCTTCTTTGTTTGTTCCTTCTTTCTTTTCTTTCAAAACCCTAATTTTTTAATTTAATCTTTTTTTCTCTATTTATATCTATCCCTCTATTTATATCACCTCTATTTATATCTATTGCTTTTTTGATCTATTTTTATCTTTTGCTTTCTTATATCTTTTAGGACTCTTTCTTCCTTGTTCATTCTCCTTCTTCTCGTGTTACTCCTCATGCTGTCTCCCCAATTCCAAAGAGGGACACAAGTATCCTTGACGTTCAGTGATACTAAGGTAGCTGCTGGGACCATTTTGCATGTAGACCCCGCCGTGGATACTGTCCATGGAATTGCTTTGCTTGCATGATCATGTTGGTGTATCGATGGAAGATGTTGAAGTGGGAAAAGTTCCTCTTCCTTTTCCATGGTGATATTAACAAGTTAAATTAAACCAAAGGATATATCATTGTGTGGCCAGCTAGAGATTGTGTAAGTCTTATTTTATCTCTCTCCACCTTTCCAATTATGCTCTTTTTTTTAGTGATTTTTTAAGAGAAATCTGTCTTGTATATGTCGATGTGTTTAGATTGCTACAACACATCAAAGGAAACCCCACATCCAAAGCATGCAAAACATGTAAAGAGCACACCTGCCAGGCAACAAAGCCAAGAAGTGACAAGTACCAAGAAGAGGAAGAAAGTGCAAGAGGAAGATGATGATTGGAGTCCTCCTCGAAGGAATCCAAGTCAAGTTGCTAAGTCTTCGAAGAAAGGTGCTTCTAAAGAAACTAAGGAAGCATGAGAGGTGGATGAGGGAATTGAAAAAGAAGGCAAGAATGAAGAGGGTTTCATGGTGACTGCTACAACTCGCTTGCGATTAGAACTCCTACAAGACAGTCTTAATAGAGTGAAGGTAATTGTTAACCACTTTTTATCAAATCTTACATAAGGTATCTTTTGGATTACCAAGCATAACGTGTGTGTGTGTGTGTGTGCATTGCAGGTGGTGAAATCCACTCCTTTGCCGTCTATTCCCTTGTGTAGACTTGTACCTAACCCCTCTATACGAAGAGTGCAGTTTAGGTACAAGAAGTTGGCAAGGGAATTTTATACGAATGGCTGTGTTGCCGATGGATGCAGGTTCATTTTCTCCATCTCCTCATCCCATAATCCTGTTGTTAGAGAAGTGACTTAAGATGATGTTATTGCATGGGATGACATCTGGTGATTGAAAAACGAGGAGTTCAAGAATATGATCAAAAGCATAGAGCGAGAATTCATGAGCAAAAAGATGTATGTGTGGGACGGCGATCATTGAGTTATGGCATGGATGGAGGAGATTAATAAATGTGAGTCTACTTAAACTGCCTACTTATTTAATGTGGTCTTTTGTTTTATAAAATAGTTTGGAGACTAATTAGATATGTAGTATCTAATTATAGCATTCAAGAATGTCGTATCAAGACATCTGTTGGAATTAGGGTTGCAGAAAAGCACACAAAGCTTGGAGAAGAAGAAGCAAGAATGCACACAACACAAAGTGTATTAGATTGTGTCAATGTACAAAAGATAAGTTAGCCCTAGAATGATGGGTGTATATACAAGCCGGGGAAAAAACCTCCTAAAGAGGGAAAAAGTACCCCGGCGGTCCTAAGTGTGTTCACACACATCACTACCTATATATATGGCAACAAATCCCCCCTGGGAGTGATGGTGTGAAAACGAGAGCTGGCACTTATGTATAGGGAAGTGCCATGCCCGAAGTAGATCAGTCCACAAAGGGGAGCAAGCCCAAAAGCTTTGCGGAAAGCTTCAAACTTCTCACGAGGAAGCGCCTTTGTGAAAAGATCGACGAGGTTGTCCTATATTGGCACATAGGCCAAGCTAATCTCTCCTGCTAAGAGTCTCTCCCTGACATAGTGATAATGCACCTCAATGTGCTTTGTGCGAGCATGAAAAACTGGGTTTCTTGCAACTGCCAATGCGCTCTGACTGTCAGTGTAGATAGAGGTGGCATGTCCAACACCCAAGTCAGCCACCATAAGCCGTTTGAGCCACACACACTCAACTGTAGCTGCTGTGAAAGCTGCCCTCCTGTACTCAGCTTCACAACTAGAAGTGGCCACAGTAGGTTGCTTCTTGCTCAACCAAGATATGCATGAGCTACCGAGCATGAAACAAAAACCACTTGTGGACACTCTTGTGTCATAGCAATAAGCCCAATCTGAGTTTGAAAAAGCATGTAAATCTAGCGGCAATGATCCCCCCTCGGGATAAAACAACCCAAGATGTATGGTGCCACTCAAGTAGCGAAAGATGCGTTTAACTGCCTTCCAATGCTGAGACCCTGTGCTATGCATAAACCTACTCACTTGTGAGACTGCAAACTGAATGTCCGGCCTCGTAATGCATACATAAATGAGGCAACCAACAGCTGTCTGATAGAGTGTGACGTCAAAGTGATCTCCAGCATCATGAAGACTCAACTTCAAACCTGTCTCCATTGGAGTAGCAATAGGCTTGCAGTCTTCAAGGCCAAATCTCCACAACAATGTCTCAATATACTTTGTCTGACACAAAGCAATACCTCTATCACACTGTTTAAATTGTATCCCCAAATAATGATGCAAATGCCCCAAATCTGACATCTCAAAAGAGGTATTCAAATTAGCCTTAAAATCAGCTATGACTCTCATTTGGTCGTTCTGTGAGCAGCATGTCATCAACATAGAGAGCAATGATTAGATGTACATCATCCACACATTTAACATACAAAGTGCTTTCTGTTGGACTATTTTGAAAACCATGTGCAGTCAAATATGCATGTATCTTTTCATACCAAGCTCGTGGAGCTTGCTTTAAACCATACAAAGCCTTTTTCAACCTGCACACTTTGTTTTCCTACCCTCTTTGAACAAAACCACGAGGCTGCGATACATACACCTCCTCATGCAAATCTCCATTTAAGAACGCACTCTTTATGTCCAATTGATGTACATTCCAACCATTATGAGCTACCAATGCACAAATGCTACGAATGGTAGTCATACGACAAGTGGGAGCAAAGGTCTCATCAAAATCAATGCCCTTTTCTTGAGCATAACCCTTTGCAACAAGTCTAGCCTTATAGCGATCAACACTGCCATCGGGCTTTCGTTTCAACTTAAAAACCCACTTACATCCAATGGCCTTTTTACCAATAGGCAAATCACACAAAGACCATGTACCATTCTTCATTATAGCATCATATTCACTTTGCATTGCAGCTAACCAATTTTATGATTTTTGTGCCTCATTAAATGAAAGAGGTTCTACCTCTTCACACATACTAGACACAGCCAAAGCATAACAATCTGATGCATAAGAGGCATGCTAAAATCCTGAACGAGTACGACTAGTCATAGGTGCATCAATTTTACTATCATGCAAGGTTTGCACCAGCCATTTAGGCATACCTCTAGCCTGCTCATTTTCAGCCCTATCCTCATGAATTACATCCTGTAAATCTGCATCAGAAATAGGCTGATCTATGACATCGTTTGAAATCTGCATAGGCTGAATATTTACCTCATTAGGACTTACATTTGAATTCCCACCTGTAAAGAGAGGCAACAACGTATCAAATACATCCCGTGAGCTCACACCTGTCTCTGGTACATGATAACAAAGGCTGCACAGCATCTTCCACAAAAACAACATTTGACTAATCAAGATACGCTTTGACTGCGGATGATACAATCTGTAACCCTTGCTCTCAGCAAGCACTGTAACCAACAAAAATGCATTTGACAGCCTTATCATCTAATTTTCTACGTTGTTGCACAGGCACTAAAGCATAGGCCAAGTAACCAAAGACATGCAAGTGACCAATAGAAGGCTTCCTGCCATGCCAAGCTTCGTATGGAGTAACAGACCGCAAGGCCTTAGTGGGACACGTGTTGAGTACATATGCAGCACACATGACAGCCTCAAGCCAAATTGCATGTGGCAATGACCATACATCATGCCATCTCCATAAGTGACCTGTTTTTCCTCTCAGCAACACCATTTTGCTGAGGGGTATACAACACTGGACATTGGTGTTTTATCCCACGACTAGCCAGAAATGCATCAAACTCTTTAGACATGTACTCCCCCGCTCGATCAGAACGGAGGGTGCCCACAGTACAATTGGATACATTTTCAACCATAAGCAAAAACTGTTTAAAGCACAAAAACACTTCGAACTTTGCCTTCAGTGGATATACCCATGCATTCCTTGAGTAATCATCAATGAAAGTCACAAAGTACAAGTGTTTAGCAAATGACAGAGTTTGCATAGGCCCATATACATCACTATGTACAAGTTGCAATTTGCGAGTGGCCCGCACAGAACCATCCTTTGCATACGCAGTATGCTGCATTTTGCCCAAAATACAGCCTTCACAAACATGTTTCAATGGTGCCTCAAGAGGGGGCAATGAAGCAACCATATCAAATTTCTGCAAACGTAGCAAACTAGCAAAGTTCAGATGACCAAAACGAGCATGCCATAGTTTGCATCTGAAACTGCCTTTTCATCAGAAACTACATTTGATGAATCTTCCACACACTTGTCATAAGAATTGAGCCTATACAGCCCACGAAACAAGGTGCCAGATACAATAATCGTATCACCAGAAGTCAAATCATGAATAGTACATCTGTCATCCACAAATTTGACTATACAAGTCCAAGTCTAGCAAGCGCAGAGACAGACAATAGATTCTTCTTTATCCCTGGCACATACAAAGCATCTGAAAGTGTGAAAGAGCTGCCATTTGCAGCAGTAAGCATAATTTTACCAATGCCCTTCACTGGGTAAGAAGCATTATTGGCACATGTGACAGTATTCCCATTAGGGACAGCCTCAAGATAAGTGAACATATCATGATGCGAGGTAATGTGCTTTGTAGCACCACTGTCAAAATATCATACATCAGAGTCAACAGAAACTACCAAACATGCATCATGTACAGATGGGTCAAATTGGCAATACACGCTAAATGCCCATTCTGTATCCTGCACAACATTTGCAGAATCTGCATTTGTAGAAGCATCCGCTATTGTGGCTGCATTTGACTCTTTCTTTTTTGCCTCTTTAGCCTTTAGCTTAGGGCAATTCTTAATGACATGATCAGTTGCCTTTGCACCTGATCTTTTTCTTGCCTTTATCAAGAGACTTCTCAGACCTATTGTTGCTACCTGTGGAAGGAGAAGAAGTTGCAGACCTATTAATAGGAGAAGAAACAGTGGAAGGGGCTGCCTTACCACTTCTTCTCTGCTGAGCAGCAATAAATGCTTGATCAACTGCATGCTGCCTAGCCCCGTTTTGCCTCAACTGCGCTTCTTGCAAGAGCTTGTTGACTAAAGTATCATACTTGACAACATCAGGTCTGTCCTCAGTAACAAGTCTCCACGTGGAAGCAAAAGTCTGATATGACTCAGTTAAAGCATCAAGAACAGTCTGCACAAGAGAATGATCAGGAATAATCTCACCTGCAGAAATCAACTGTTCCTTGAGATCTTTAATCTCAGCAAGAAAAACATTCATGTCATGCATAATCTTCGATTCTAGCTCTTTACGCAGGTAAGAGATTTTTGCTTCGTTACGACCTGCATACAAACCAGCTAGAATATCCCAAGCCTGTTTTGCTGTTTTAGCTGAACAAATATGTGGGGTGATGTTACGTTTGACAGAAAGTGCAATCAAGGCATGAGCCTACGCATCTTTACCATACATCCCAACGAGCTTGTTCAGCAGCAGTGGGTAAAACAGCAGCAACAGTAGAGCTGCTAGAACCTGCAACATCCTCAACAGATCCTACATCCACAGAACTTGGACGTACATCCATACCCTGCACAATGTTCCACACTCCTTTTGCAACCAAAACATGCTGCATCATGTATGCCCAAAGTGGGTAGTTGCTGTCTCCATCCAATCAGCAGAGCAGCAGACAACATGCGAAATACATCATTGTTGTTATCAGCCATGGCCAGTGACTGAAACTGATGCAAAAGCTACCTGTAATGAAGCAAAGACTGAATAGAAAACAACTCGTGCTATGTAGCATGGTCCACAATAGAATATGTATGCCTGTTTTGTAGAAAACTACACTGTCGAAATTTCTGCACAAATTGACGAAAACACCTGTGCAGAACTTGAAATGCAAAAACAAAGCCCGAAACGATCTCAGATGCAATTTTTGTGAGAACCTCAGAGTATAGGGACTTGCAAGCACTCGTGAAAGCTCACCTCAATCGGAGAACGTGAATCGGAGGGTGCTATAGCGGCGTAGCCCTGGGAGCCAATGCCTGCTCTGATACCAATTGTTGGAATTAGGGTTGCAAGAAAGCACACAAAGCTTGGAGAAGAAGAAGCAAGAATGCACACAACACAAAGTGTATTAGATTGTGTCAATGTACAAAAGATAAGTTAGCCCTAGAATGATGGGCGTATATACAAGCCGGGGGGAAAAAACCTCCTAAAGAGGGAAATAGTGACCCGGCCGCGGCGGTCCTAAGTGTGTTCACACACATCACTACCTATATATATGGCAACAACATCCTTATGTTGATTCTATCCTTATTGAATTCAACGAGGATAGTGAGGGGGAGGTTCTCACAGTGATCCTTAAATAGGTAAGAGAATATATGTTTTAAGACTCTTTGAATTAGGAATATTCGACGTACTATGTTTCAATCTTTCATCATAACCTTAAATTTTGTTGCCATCATAGGATGAATGAAGTGGGCTATGTTTCTTCTTCTCTTGTGGACAAAGTGTGTCTCATTAGGGCACTTGGGCTGGCAAACAAAGAAACAATTATGAACAAGGCATGGATGGACACAAAAAAAGGGCCGCCCATCTTGGTATAACTGCGAGCTTTCGGAACTTTCCCAAATAGTATTCCAGGTAAACCTTCAATGTTTAGACACTTGAAATATGTGATAAACATTTGCATATCATCCACTAATGTTGCAATTCGTGAATAATAGGATGAGTACCTCGTAGAGCTACCTGAGAGATGTTGACCCCCTAGTAGATAGTTTTTCTGCACAAGAGTTTGAAGAGAGAGATGGAGAACATCATTTTATAAAGATGAAAGAAAGTGGAGGCATGCTACAAGAAGGCGGCTGGCGGTGATTGCAAACCTTGCATAAGGGAAAGGTTTCTTTAAGTAAGAAATCCTACATTATTTCCTCTGTCTATTTCGTAGGCAACAACATTGTATGGTTTTAATGTTGCGGTTTAATTATGGTGTTGTGTTGGACGACTAGTGCAAGTTAATTAGGACGAGAAACTGCATTTTTTGACAGAGGATAGGCTATACAGCTTGACAGCTAGCTCATTGCCAAATGACCACAAAGCACAAATTTTGGATATTTTGGTTGATGGCAATTCGCAGAGACTGAAGGATTCACAAATCCCTAAAAGTATGTAGTAATTACTTTTCCTATTCTCTTAATATTTACAAAGTACTCGATTTTGTTTGAATAACAATTTCAATGGCAATGTAGCAAATGCAAGTTTATTCAGGGATCATCTTCGAAGAGAAGTTATATGGCATGAGATTGGACTGCAGGGTGTAACCGTCCTTGCAAAAATATCAAAAAAGTACAAGGTAATTTTTTTAAATACATTCCTGGATGACCTCGCCGATCTTAATAGAATGTATTTTGGGAAGCTGTTCGAGGAAATGGTGGGATCCCTAAAGAAACAAGGCACTGAAGTAGCTTCAAACCCTACTGTCATCAAGGCTACCAAGCGTGATGTGTTTAGGTGCATAACATTTCATAAAGTGTACTTACTACTTGGTTGTACTCTTATATTTGTAAACTAAACGGATGTAATAATGTGTAGATGGATTTGTAAGTGCCATGCAGAGAGATCTATTGTGCAGATGTGTCTGCAATCTTAAAAGAATAGCGCAATTCAAAACATGAAAGCACTATGTATACACAGCAGCAACTTTGAGACCTTTGGGATGCAGAGATATACAAGAGATGCCCATTGTTCCTTGACTTTCCAAGTGGCAAGTTTCCCAAGAGCGAGAAGGAGATGTATACTCGGGCTTGTAAAGAAAAACAATCAACCATGGTATGAATTTTACAATTAGATATTTCACTTTAATTTAAATATTATTTCTTATATCTTTTTAAATGGTGAATTCTATTATGAAGCCTAGAAGTATACGTGACAAATCACATGTTTAAGGCAAAGGTAAAGGTCTTATGAAAGATAAAGGGGATGATGAAGATGAAGAGGATGATGATGATGATGATGATGATGATGATAATGATGAAGGGACAAAAGTGCCAGAAAAGGATACAGCGAAGGAAAAGAAAAGTCACTACAGGAAGAGGACGACTATGATTCCTCTCCATCAGAATATGACGAAAGCAATTCTGATGATAGCACACGCAAGATTGAGGTAACCCCAAAAGTTGAAGAAGTTGGTCATGTAGCTACATAGGCAGGGCACTTTTTTACTTGTGGTTTGGTATTATTGTTATATTGTTTGCATACTAACATAGATTAAGTTATGGATTCAGATAAGCTTGGCAAGAGGTGAAGCGCCAAATGCACCATTGTGACCAATTCATTCACCTAGCCAATCAAATGAATTTGCCAGGTATGATTTTACTCATTGGTAATGATAATGTAAAGTATTTGTGTGGTGCATGCACTTACAAAATGTATGCTTTGTAGGAGTGTCTTGTCATACCACCACAACAATAGTCCTTGGTGCTCCTAGCAAACATCAATGTGCTACTTCCTCTACCGTTATAGAAGACTTGGCAACGTTAATAGGTGGAATGATCAATTGTGACTACATGTGAAATGATTGTAAAGATGTGTCTTTTATATCCTGTAATAACAATTGATGTATAACTCTACTCAACATGGTGTGGCAGGACATCATTCTACAAAGATGATGGCATGTGTTGGGGATCCTTTGAAGATAGGCCGTGAACTTCTGAACCATTAGTGTCCATTGGAGCTATAACATGTCTTTGATATGTTGTTGAAGGCCAACGTGAGAGATAGGACCTTTACTGTTAAAGGTGTCAATACAAACACAACTTGTGATTGTATTGTAGTGAGGTTGCCCACATGAGGTTCTATTTATGGTTTCCCTAGGGACATTGTCCCACCATGGAATCTATACACATGAGTGATGATATTATTTTCCCTTCATTAAGACCTTGTGCGTTGTTGTGCATATGTTACATGTGTGTATGTCATGCTTACATTTTTGTGTATGTCATTCTAATTAATGATGCCACGTAGATGGAGAGGAGCATGCATTGCTTCAGATTTGCGAGACCATCTTAGATGACAATGGCTCTATTATTGTCATTGGTACTATGTATCAAGTGGCAACCATTATAGCTCACGCTGAGCATTCTGGCTTCTCCTTGGACACCTTGGTGAATGTACAATGTACAAGGCAGATTGGAAGGTCCTTTGGACAAGAGGTAAGGAACACTAACCATAGAGGTTTTCATTGAGCACATCGCTTTTTGCTACAAAAAATCATCTCATACCCTTGTGCAGATACATACCCTTATCTCGCTGCTACTGCTACCTTCATGAGCATAGTTGGACAAAACCATACACAACCTTTCTCACTCGATTATATCGTTGATCCTTGCAACATCATGCAATGGGGTGCGCGCCCAGATGGGACAACATGGTGAGGTATGGAGTTAACTCTTCATGTACTCCTAAATAACAGCCTTACATTTTTTGGTGGAATTAAGAGAAATGTTTTCTTTACGGGTGGATCTCAACGTGGATATGACTTTTGAGATAGCTTATTGAGCCGTCATGTAAAGCAAGGGCAAGTGTTAGTAAAGCTTTATGCTGGATGTGGAGATTGTGCTATGGTAGTATGACAACAAAAATTGATATCTTTTTTTTAGAATAACAATAAGGTGGAAACTTGTGGGAGAATCTTGCAAGGCCCACAATGTGATGGAGAAGCTAGCCATGGAGACATGGGAGTTACCGAGAAGCGTGATGGAGAAGCTGGCAGCGGGGCAGAGGGCTTTTGGCCGACTAATCTCGTTGCGGCTTGTCAATCATTTAATGATGACTACTTTATCTCACGTAATAACAAATATGGGCTTAATACTATTTAGAATAATTAGTAGAATGATTATGGATGTGAGTATGAGTGGAGTGAATCATTATAAATACCATGTGTATGAGTTATAAATACCTTGGTATGGGGATAAAGTGGTTTGAGAGGGAAATATTATTAGATTATATTGGGAAGATATAAATGAGTCATGTATTTAGGGTGGGCCAAATGTCTACATAGACTCAATAAGATACTTAAATAATATAGAGACCACATGCCAAGCACATAAAGGGCATGTGGAGGAGTGTGGCGAAGTGTGGGATCAAGAGGAATCCTTCTAGAAATCCTAAGTGGAATATGGAGGATGCTGACATGTGGAAAAGAGAGGGTGTGGAGAAGTGTGGGATCAAGAGGAATCCTTCTACAAATCCTGAGTGGAATATGGAGGATGTTGACATGTGGAAAAGAGAGTGTCCCTATGGGCTCCATGTGAGAGGACTCTTTACTTTTTCAATTTTAAAAGATTCATGAGCATCTTTAGATGGGACACTTGTCAAAATGTGCCCAAAAGGACAATTGATGGTGATCCATGTCCTTATGTCACTAGGGTTGAAGGAATCTACTGCTGCTGGAAATGTAACAGGGTGAGAGTTTCTCTATAAAAGAGGCCTCTTGCCTCCATCTCAAACACCTCATTTTTTCTCGTTGTAGCTATGACATAGACTTGTATCCAGATCCTCCTATGTTTTCCCATCTCCCTTCATCTCCATTAAGCATTAGGCTCTCCTACTCTTGTAGTTCTCTCTCCAATTGGAAGTCTTTTTTTTTTGGCTTCATGAATCAAGCTTTTGCTTCCTTTCTCTATCTTTTCCCTCTTCGCTTCAAAGCTTAGTGTGTTCACATGAGTAGCTTGCTTCCAGATCTATTATAAGAGGATCCTCTACTCCATTGGGCAACCTCAACCCATTATGCATCTTGGAAGTTACTTCTCTAGGGAGGAAAATCATTGCCTCTCTTCACAGTTTGCAGGCGAGTATTGACAGTTTTAGTACTATTCACTAAAATAGTCATAACTTTGTGCTCCTTTCTTTGTTTTTTATGAAACTTATATCAAAGTCTTATTTTTTTCAAGATCTATCCATTTACTTTTTAGTTCTCTGTTCTAAGCAGCACAGAAAAAGTTATGGCTGTTTGATCAGAGAAGACTGTGTATTTGGGATAGTTTTGACACTTCTCACTAAAACAGTCAAACTTTGTGCTCACTTCTCTGATTTTCATGAAACTTATATCAAAATCTTTTTTTTTCAAGCTCAATCCATTGATTTTTTTAAGACTTTGTTTTAAGTAGCATAGAAAAAGTTATAGCTGTCTTATTAGAGTAGATTTTTCACTTTGGGAAGTTTTATTGGTTTCTTTTCTTTTTTTTGAAAATGATGCAGCCCAACCATCCGATCCGTCTAAATGAGCCGTATCAATATACCCCTTTCACTTCAATTCACATCTTATTGAACCAAAATATTTTCTTCTAGCAAAGACTTTCCCTCACTTTTGGAGCTGATCACTTGGCTCAAATTAATGCTTCCCCAGAACTTTTCCTATTTCCTCTTCTAGACTACAACCTCACCTTCGATGTCTATGTATTTATTTTGATATAGGGAGATAGAGGGTGAGAGTTTGTTCCTGTTGCTTTCTTTGGCCCGAGACCGCCTCCCCTTCTTCAACCTTTGGGTTTGAGACGTGACCAAAGTTAAACCGCCAACTTTGTGTCACATCTTTTTGGTGGAGACGCCGGGCAGGTTTTGCTTAGAATCCTTCTATCATCATAACCTCACGATCTCACTTGATTGAAAGAAGGGAAGATCATCTTTGAAAGAATTTTTTTTTGGCTTTTACTCATCTTTTGGTGCAAGATGTTCAACATTCCAGTGTTCCATGGATCGGAAGGAGAAGACTCGGGGAGTTATCTCCAAGAGTTCAACCAAGCATGCCGCGTAATGGGTTGGTCTACGAAGGAGTAGACTGAAATTCTTCCAGACTTCTTAGAGGGCGTGGCCTTAACTTGGCATGAGCTTTGCCAGAAGATACCAAGAGTGATTGGGACAACTTGATTGGGTCAATGAAGGAGAGATTTGAGACAGTGGAGTTACCAAATGCTTTACTATTGCAGCTAGATCAGATTTCCCAAAAGAAAGGAGAGTCAGTTTCTACCTTCTTAGTGAGGTATGAGGCCCGTTCACATTAAGTATCAATAGGCTGCTTTACGTGTTGTTGCTTCTTCTTCAGGGGACTCTAAAAATTCTGTGTCAATGGAGCACCTTAAAATGAGAAGGTTTGTCATGGCTTTGGATTCAGGCTTGCGCATGGAAAAGTTCTTAGCAAGAATCCTAGTAATTTCAAAGAGGCTCTTCGCATTGCTTTAAAAAAGAGGCTGCCCTTCAAATTGAGGCTGCGTTCCAACCTTGTGCAAGTGTGCCAAGTCCACTACCTCGGGTAGAGGTAGCCTCAACATCTCAGGTACCAACTCCGTCAACTAGATCACAATATTGCACAACTTATGGTAGAATTTGCTGATTTGAAAAGTTGCACTTAGTCAATGCAAGGCCGCCTAAGGCTCCACGTATTGAGGATAAGCCTAGGGATAAAAGCAATGTTATGTGCTATGAATGTCAAGAAAAGGGACACTATTGTCCTAAATGTCCAAAATTGAGAAAAAGAGAGGATAAAAGTGTAGCACTTCTGGAAGAAATATGTTAAGAAGAAGAAGAAGAAACCTTGATGCCATTGATGGCAAGAAGGAATCGTGGAACTAGGAGTGTTAAAGAAGAAGAAGAAGAAGAAGAAGAGAAAGAGGAGAAACAAAAGAAGAAGAAAAACTCATCTAGGAGGAAAATTGGACAATCGGATTTTCCTCTTGGACAAGGATCTCTTAATTATGACCTTTTAACAGACCTTAGGGAGAAAACTGCACAAATCACATTTGGAAAACTTTTGTTGAAATATACAAGTGAATAGGGTGTGTGCGGGAACAAGCCCTTGGTTAGAGGTTGTAAAAGAGGATGTGTAAATGTGAAAGAACCTGTGAAAAGGTGAGAAGAATCTACTGGGAGAGAATAAAGGGTAGCATGAAAAGATTTAGGAAGTGTGGAGATATTCTGGGAAAAGTGAAGAGGTGGAGAGAATCAAGCAAAAGAGGTGGAGATATTCTGGGAGAGGTGGAGTGAATCAAGGAGAAATCAGTGGGATTTGATGCTTGGATGTAAACTCTATAAATTGAGGCATTGGCCTAATGAGAATTTGCTGGTTTTTGATTATCCATGCCTACATTAAGCTATTTGCTAATTACTCACTAATTATATCTTAATTATTTGGTAATCACTTTGTTAATGATGTTGATTCTAGTATTTGATCCACCATAGCTCATCACATTGCTCTAATTTCAACATGGTATCAGAGCCATGCCTAGAATCTATTAGGTTTATGAGCCCATTATCTAATTAATTTTAGGATTAGTAGATTTTTAGTTATTTTTCAACTCACCTCTGTACCCCCAGCCAATGGAGGAGATCCCTCTCCTTGCACACTCAACCATTGCCCAAACCCTTCTAGCCCAAGATAGCTAACCCATAGGAGCTCCAGCCAAGCGAATCACAAGCGCAAAGCACCGGCACATCTAGGAGGATTTACGTTTTTTTCTAGCGTAGTTTTTTCTGAGAAAAATTAAGATCTTCACTTCATCAAATCAAATCAGCCTAATTCCTCTTAGCCTCGGGGGTTTTCAAGCAAGCTCTACAAGCTGGTGAAGTCAGAATTCAATTTCATCAAGTCTACAGTGAGATCCAAGCCTAATTCCTCTTAGCCTCGGGGGTTTTCAAGCAAGCTCTACAAGCTGGTGAAGTCAGAATTCAATTTCATCAAGTCTACAGTGAGATCCAAGCTCTTCATCAAATCTGCAGAGCAGGTGACTTTGGTAAAACAGAGATTAAGCATTCAATATTTGGTCAAATCTTATGTTTATTGGCTTAATCCTCTACTAGACTCATTGCTATTGATGGCTTTGAAAGTATTTGAGCTCATTTAAAGTCTAAGGTCCCAGATCTGGACTCCCCACATACTCTATTTTTTACACACAAAATAGTGGATTAATTTGCTAATCAATGAGATTAATCAGAGCTAATCACTGTATTTTGGTGTAATTGAGGGTTCAAATTAACCATTAGGTATCTGATACAGATCCCTATAACTTTAAATTGCAATTCGGAGTTGGTTTGATACTCCAACCATTCCGTACAAATTGGTTACCCTTGATTTAATGTAATTTCTGGTAAAATTGTGCTGATAAAATTGTGGTAATCATCATTTTGCATTTAACCCTTGGTTAATACTTGTAAATCTCACTCAAATTCAAGATTATTCACAGCCAGATTTGCATTTGGGAATGTGCATAAGAATGAATGCTATACGCATTATGTATTGAGCACATTACATCAGTGTAAATATGGGATCAGACACTGCCCTTGTCCAGAATAAGGCAAGAGAGGTAAGACCTCCCACATAGATTTGGGTTTGCATTGCATAATGATACAAGATAAACATCAAAAACCCAAAGGAACTGTCAGCAAAACATTTGAACATGTTGCTCACATGGAGCAAGAAGACCTAACGGACAAGCTCATGGCCCCAGCCATGAAAGAAGAAGAAAATCTCCTTCCAAGAAGAAGATCCACACCAAGAAATCTAGAGGAAGCATTGAAGAAAGACATGGACACGAGAAGAGAAGCTACCACAAGAAGAGAAGCTGCCACAAGAAGACTGAAAGAAGAGGAAGACATGGACGCGTGGAGAGAAGCTGCCACACGACAAGAAGACTGAAAAAAAGAGAAGATGTGAGGCTCCAAAGAGTGAGGAGCCATGTGAAAATCTTTGAGAGAGAGAGAGAGAGAAACCCCACAACCCAATGTAACCTGCCCCAACAAAGTAAAACCACCTCTGAGCCACCGATGATGTAGGCCACGTGGTAGATAGATGTATGTGTGAGCACTTTAGTCAAGGTCGCGGGCACTTTAGATAGTAAGCCTTAGACACATAGAGAGAGAGAGTGTCAAGGACTATGATTTTAGGGACTTGAGGCACTGGTCGCGGGCTATCAAGTAAGAGAGAAACTTGATATAGGGTCCAGGGGTGCTAAGTTAACTTGAGGGGAGGTGTGCTAGGCACTAGTCGTGGACTATCAAGTAAGAGGAAAACTTGGTATATAGGGTCTAGGTGTACTAGGGTTATTCACTTGAGGGGAGGTGTTGAAATATACAAGTGAATAGGGTGTGTGCGGGAACAAGCCCTTGGTTAGAGGTTGTAAAAGAGAATGTGTAAATGTGAAAGAACCTGTGAAAAGGTGAGAAGAATCTACTGGGAGAGAATAAAGGGTAGCATGAGAAGATTTAGGAAGTGTGGAGATATTCTGGGAAAAGTGAAGAGGTGGAGAGAATCAAGCAAAAAAAGTGGAGATATTATGGGAGAGGTGGAGTGAATCAAGGAGAAATCAGTGGGATTTGATGCTTGGATGTAAACTCTATAAATTGAGGCATTGGCCTAATGAGAATTTGCTGGTTTTTTATTATCCATGCCTACATTAAGCTATTTGCTAATTACTCACTAATTACATCTTAATTATTTATTAATCACTTTGTTAATCACTAATTACATCTTAATTATTTGCTAATCACTTTGTTAATGATGTTGATTCTAGTATTTGATCCACCATAGCTCATCACATTGCTCTAATTTCAACAACTTTTGGTACTCTCTCCAAAACTCAGGAAGGAATGGGGTAAGTTAGCCAGCACAAGAGAGTCTAAGAAAAAGAAGTAGAAGGATAATGGGATCCCTATGGCTCAAAAGGTAGACATAGATATGGGGGATGATGTTCCTATGATTGATGTCATCATTGATGGGCAAACAATTTCTAATGCACAAATTGATGGAGGTGCATCAATAAATATCATGAGTGAAAAAACAATGAAAGATGCTGATTTAAAGTTGTCTTTTGTTAACTCTCCCTATCGCATCAAGCTTGCTAATAATACTAGGGTGAAAACGCTTGGAGTGGTAAAGAATCTGGCAGTGGTTGTATGTGGTATCTCTGTGCCTACAACTTTTCAGGTTATTCCTACAAAGCCATATGCTAGGACTTACCCATTGATCTTGGGAAGGCCATGGCTTTGCCATGTGAGGGCAGTTCAGAAGTGGGAGACATGTGATCTCATTCTTCAAGGAGAGAATAAGAAGGTCCTCTACAACATCAAGAGTTGCCCACAAGAAAGTGGTAAGAGATGAATCTTCAACTTTTGAGAGTTTAGAGTCAGATTCATCCGATAATGAGGAGACAAGTGACAGCTCTGAGGCATCCATCTCAGAAGGAGAGGTGGAAGGAGTTGTGTTTGGCCTTTGCCTAGGCATCAACCGGGGGGGCATTGAAGGAGAGGGAACCTTGGTGGAAGAAGCTTATTCAAGAAAGAGAAACTTGCCAATCTTCGCCAACAACAAAATGAGCTTCTTCTTGATGAGTCCATAATAGGTACTGAGAGGGAGAATTACTTGAAAATGTTGGATGGTTTTCCTAATCTTTTTATAAACAGCTACTCACAGGTATGCCAAGTTACCTTAGTAGAGCACAAAATTGATCTCAAACCCCAAAGCAAGCCAGTGGTGCAACGACTGAGGCGATTGGGAGTGGTGCAAGAAGAGGTGCTAAAGAAGGAGGTAACTAGCTTACTTCAAGCTGGTTTTATTTTTCCAGAAGAAAATTCAGAGTGGATTTCTCCAGTGGTGGTCACTCCCAAGAAGGGTGAAAAATGGCATGTTTGTGTGGATTTTCGCCCTTTAAATGCATGTACAAAGAGGGATTATTTTCCTCTACCCTTTCAAGATGAGATCTTGGACCAAGTTGCAGGCCATGAATTGTATTCAGTGTGTGATGTATACTCTGGATACTTTCAAATTCGGATTTGTGTGAGGAAGATCAAAGGAAGACCACATTTGTAACCCCCTACTAGGGAGTGTATGCCTATAGAGTGATGCCATTTGGCTTAACCAATGCTTCAACGGTTCACGAGTCAGGTATTTGCACCTTACTTGGAAAAGTTCATAAGAGTCTTTTTGGATTATTTTTGCATTTATTCAAGCCATGTGGATCACTTGGAAAAGTTGAGGATGGCTTTACAAAGTGTTGATGATGCAAAGGGTTGTCTCAATCCTGGAAAATGCCGCTTGGCACAGAAGAAGGTGGTTCCTTTGGGACATGTTATCTCAGAGGAAGGCATAGAGATGGACCCTGAGAAGGTACAAGAAATTATGGACCTTCCAGCACCTTCCAATGTAAGGGAGGTAAGGAGGATTATGGGTAAAACAAAGTATTATCAATGCTTTGTTGACATGTTTTCTGAGAGATGCATCCTATAAATTTGTTCACAAACAAGGAAAATTATTTCCTTCCAATGGGGACTAGAGCAAAATCAAGCCTTTTGTTTGCTTAAGGAATGCATGAGTCAAGGTCCAATTATGCAGCCTCCTAGGTGGGGGGATGACTTTTATGTGAATACAAGTGTGTCATCATATTCAGTGGGTGCAAAACTCAAGCTTATACTTACCTTGCTTGTATAGAACATAACCAAGGATTATGGAATTATGTCATGAATGTTCAAGTCACTTTGCTTCAGCTAGCACTACTCGGAAGATCCTTAGCATAGGTTATTATTGGCCTCGACTCAACAAAGATGTCCATGAATGGTGTCGAAGTTGTGAGGTGTGTCAGGCATATGGGTGTAAGCAATTGGTTCTTGGACCTTTAAATCCCATTCCAGCATATGGTCCATTTGAAATATGAGGATTGGATTTTGTAGGCCCATTTCCTCGCTCCTTACATGGGAAGTATTATATATTGGTTGCCACTAACTATGCAACTGGGTGGGCAAAATCAAAGGCCACGCTCAACAATAAGGCAACAACTGTGGCATCATTTCTCAAGGAGTACATATGTGCCCGATTTGGGTGCCCATTAGAAATCCTTACAGATGGAGGGAGATTCTTTTAGGAATGACTGATTGAATCTTTGATGCACAAATTAAAAATAAATCATGTCATGTCAAGCCCCTATTATCATCAGTGCAATAGTTTAGTTAAAAAGACTAATGGTTTGCTTTGTGGACCCTTGTCTAGGCTAGTGGATGCCATGAAAAGGAAGTGGGATGTGCATGTATCAGAGGTCCTATGAGCTTATAGAACCACTCATAATCTCTCTTGGTTTCACACTTTTCAGCTAGTGTATGGAGTGGAGGCCATTTTGCCAATAGAATTGGAAATCACAAGCCTTCGCACATCTTTTGCACGATCAAGTAACGAAGAAGAAACTCATTGCCAACAAACACCTAGTACAACTGGAGACCTTGGATGAGAAGTGTTAAAGTTACAACAATGTGATGAGCTATGATGGATCAAATGCTAGAATCAACATCATTAACAAAGAGATTAGATGATAATTAAGACATGATTAGTGAGCAATTAAGACGTGATTAGTGAGCAATTAACTGATAGCTTAATGTAGGCATGGATAATAAAAAACCAGCAAATTCTCATTAGGCCAATGCCTCAATTTATAGGGTTTAGATCCAAGCATCCAATCCCACTGATTTCTCCTTGATTCACTCCACCTCTTTTGCTTGATTCTCTCCACCTCTTTTGCTTGATTCTCTCCACCTCGCCTAGAATATCTCTACACCTCCTAAATCTCTTCATGCTACCCTTTATTCTCTCTCAGTAGATTTTTCTCACCTTTTCACAGGCTCTCTCACATTTACAGATTCTCTTTTACAGCCTCTAGCCAAGGGCTTGTTCTCGCACATATCGTATTCACTTGTATATTTCAACACCTCCCTCAAGTGAATACTCCTAGCACATCTGGACCCTATACCAAGTTTCCCTCTTACTTGATAGTCCTCCTCCGCAACCAGTGCCTCAAGTCCCTAAACTCATAGTCCTTGACACACTCTCTCTCTATGTGTCCAAGGCTACTACAAGTGCCCGTGACCTTGACTAAAGTGCTCACACATACATCTACCATATGGCCTACATCATCGATGGCTTAGAGGTGGTTTTACTTTGTTGGGACAGGTTACATTGGTTGTGGGGTCTCTCTCTCTCTCTCTCTCTCTCTCTCTCTCTCTCTCTCTCTCTCTCTCTCTGTGAGATTTTCACATGGCTCCTCACTCTTTGGAGCCTCACATCTTCTCTTATCTTTAGTCTCTTCTTGTCGTGGGCAACTTCTCTTCACGCATCCGTGTCTTCCTCTTTTTTCAATCTTCTTGTTGTGGTGGCAGCTTCTCTTCACGGGTCCATGTCTTCCTTCAATGCTTCCTTTAGCTTTTCTTCTTGGTGTGGATTTTCCTCTTGGAAAGAGATGTTCTTCTTCTTTCATGGTTGGGGCCATGAGCTTGTCCGTCAGTTCTTGCTCCATGTGAGCAACATGTTTAAATGTTTTGTTGACAATTATTTTGGGCTTTTGATGTTTATCTTATGTCATTATGCAATGAAAACCCAAATCTATGTGGGAGGTGTTACCTCTTACCTTATTCTGGACAAGGGCAGTGTCTGATCCCATTTTTACACTGATGTAATGTGCCTAATACATAATGCATATAGCATTCATTCTTATGCACATTCCCAAATGCAACTCTAGCTATGAATAATCTTGAATTTGAGTGTGATTTGCAGGTATTAACCAAGGGTTAAATGCAAAATGATGATTACCACAAATTTATCAGCATAATTTTACCAGAAATTACATTAAATCAAGGGTAAACCAATTTGTACGGAATGGTTAGAATATCAAACCATCTCCGAATTACAATCTAAAGTTATAGGGATCTGTATTAGATACCTAATGGTTAATTTGGACCCTCAATTGCACCAAAATATAATGATTAGCATTGATTAATCACTAATTAGTAAATTAATACTTTGTTTTGTGTGCAAAAAACAGAGTATGCGGGGAGTCCAGATCTGAGGCCTTAGAGTTCAAATGAGCTCAAATCCTTTCAAGGACATCAATAGCAATTATTCTAGTAGAGGATTAAGCCAAGAAACACAAGATTTGACCAAACATTGAATGCTTAATCTCTGTTTTACCAAAGTCACGTGTGCAGATTTGATGAAGAGCTTGGATCTTACTGTAGACTTGATCAAATCAAATTCTGACTTCACCAGCTTGTATAGCACCCTTGAAAACCCCCAGGGCTAAGAGGAATTAGACCCATTTAATCTGGAGCAGTAGAGATTTCAATTTCTCCTCAGAAAAATGGCGCCTGCAAATCAGCAAAAATCGGCCACAGCTAGAGTAGCGATTTGGCGCATTGTTTGAATGGGCTGGAGCTCAAGGGTGTTAGCTATGATTGGCTAAAGTGGCTTGAGCTAATGTTACTCCTGGAGGGAGATCATGCCCCTCCACTAGCTAGGGGTGCAGAGGTTAGTTGAAAAAAAAATGTTACTCCTGGAGGGAGATCAAGCCCCTCCACTAGCTAGGGGTGCAGAGGTTAGTTGAAAAAAAAAGTAAAAATATTATTTAGCTCTACTAATTCTAATTAGGCAGGTGATTAGCAAGATAATGGGTTCACAAATTGATGGATTGTAGGCTAGGCTCTGATACCATGTTAAAATTACAACAATGTGATGAGCTATGGTGGATCAAATGCTGGAATCAACATCATTAATAAAGAGATTAGATGATAATTAAGACGTGATTAGTGAGCAATTAACTGATAGCTTAATGTAGGCATGGATAATCAAAAACCAGCAAATTCTCATTAGGCCAATGCCTCAATTTATAGGGTCTACATCCAAGCATCCAATCCCACTGATTTGTCCTTGATTCACTCCACCTCTTTTGCTTGATTCTCTCCACCTCTCCCAGAATATCTCCACACCTCTTTTGCTTGATTCTCTCCACCTCTCCCAGAATATCTCCACACCTCCTAAATCTCCTCATGCTACCCTTTATTCTCTCCCAGTAGATTCTTCTCACCTTTTCACAGGCTCTCTCACATTTACAGATTCTCTTTTACAGCCTCTAGCCAAGGGCTTGTTCCCGCACACACCCTATTTACTTGTATAATTCAACAAGAAGCAGCTTCAAGAACTCCAACATTTAGAGGTAGCACAAAAACGGCACAAGGCAAGGCATGGTGCTCTTACAAAGAAGAAGAAGAAGCCAAAAATCAAGGAAGGAAGCTTGGTCATGAGATTTGATGGTCGGGTAGAGAAGTGACTAGATAAGAAGCTTCTTCGACACACTCGGAGGGCCCCTTTAAGATAAAGAAAAAAAATAAAAAACAACACCTATCTTTTGGAAGATGCAAATGGTCAAGAGGTTCCTGGACGTGCCAATGAATACCGACTAAAGATGTTTTACCCTCGGATACCATGGCCAGCAGAGCCCCAAGACAGGCTTGGGGATCTGTTGGGGGGGAGGTGTGACAACAAAAATTGATATCTTTTTTCAGAATAACAATAAGATGGAAACTTATGGGAGAATCTTGCAAGGCCCACAATGTGATGGAGAAGCTGGCGGGCGGGAGACGGCTTTTGGTGGCTAATCTCGTTGCGGCTTATCAATCATTTAATGTGACGACTACTTTATCTCATGTAATAACAAATATGGGATTAATATTAATTAGAATAATTAGTAGAATGATTGTGGATGTGAGTATGAGTGGAGTGAATCATTGTAAATACCATGTGTATGAGTTATAAATAGCTTGGTATAGGGATAGAGTGGTTTGAGAGGGAAATATTATTAGATTGTATTGGGAAGATAGAATGAGTCATGTATTTAGGATGGGCCAAATGTCTACATGGACTCAATAAGATACTTAAATAATATGGAGACCACATGCCAAGAACATGAAGGGCATGTGGAGGAGTGTGGAGAAGTGTGGAATCAAGAGGAATCCTTCTAGAGATCCTAAGTGGAGTATGGAGGATGTTGACATGTGGAAAAGAGAGGGTCCCGTGTGGAAAAGAGAGGAATCCTTCTAGAGATCCTAAGTGGAGTATGGAGGATGTTGACATGTGGAAAAGAGAGGGTCCCTATGGGCTCCATGTGAGAGGACTCTTTACTTTTTCAATTTTAAAAGATTCATGAGCATCTTTAAATGGGACACTTGTCAAAATGTGCCCAAAAGGACAATTGATGGTGACCCATGTCCTTATGTCACTAGGGTTGAAGAGAAGGATAGAGAGAGCAAAAATAAGGGAAGAGAGAGAGAGAGAGAGAGAAAGAGAGAGAGAGAGAGAGAGAGAGAGAGAGAGAGAGAGAGAGAGAGAGAGAGAGAGAGAGAGAGAGAGCCAAGAGAAGGAGGGCGTGAGAGTGAAAGGGAGGGAGAGAGAAGAGAGAGAGGGAGAGGGAGAGAAGGAGAGAGGGAGAGACGAGAGAGAGGGAGAGGGAGAGAAGGAGAGAGAGCCAAGAGAAGGAGGGCGTGAGAGTGAAAGGGAGGGAGAGAGAAGAGAGAGAGAGAGAGAGGGAGAGAAGGAGAGAGAGGGGTGAAAGGGAGGGAAGAGAGAGGGGGAGGGAAGAGGGTGGGAGGAGGAGAGAGAGGGTGGTGTGGGCTGGGTGGTGTGGCGAGACAAGGAGAGAAAGAGAGGGAAGAGGGTCGAGAGGAGAGAGGGTCGAGAGATGAGAGTGATGAGATATCAAGCTCAACTAGTGCTATGGGCGGACATTGATGACCCGCCTGGGTGATAGCTTCCGCATCTACACCACTGGCATGGTTGGTGAGAAAGTTATGGGTGATATGCGGCCAGTGGGATGACAGGCTATGTGAAAGCCATTTTGGATTATTAGAGACTGGCATAGTTATAGTGCTAGCTCATTTAGTCGGGCTTACGTTACGGACCGACCCTTATATGTCGGTTATAGTAGTTGAGTACTAACCTATATAGTGTGTACTCTTATCTTTATGTTATGTTGGTTGAGTAGAGAAGAAGAAGATAGAAGAAAATTTTGCTATCCATCTCTCACTTGTGTCTTGGTCTCTCTTGTGTGTGTGTTTGCTTGCTAGGGTTTGAAGCTCTCCCTCTCCCCCACATTCTCTTTATGGTATCAGAGCCTGGTTCATGTGAGAGCTAAGGAGGCAAGCAAGAGGCAAGAACAAGCAAGGAGGGAAGTGGTACTACATGGGGTATTTTTGGTTGGAAGTTCTGGTAGAGAACTGTTTCTACTCGAAATCTGGTTATTGCAGTGCAGCAGTGCATTTTGGAAGTGCACACAAGGTTTGCACATGTATTGTTGATACTGGGTGTATGTACATGTACTCTGGTCACATTTGGTGACACACAAGCTGTGCTGAAGTACCGTTGCTGTGTAGCAGTTTTACAGGAGATACTGTTGTATTACAGGTTGCATACAAAAGTTGTTTGTTTGCAAGTTATTTGATTGCTACAGGAAAACATATTTGACAGAATTAGTCAGATTGTTAGTGAGAAGCTGGATAAGAATAATTTCCATGCTGCCTAGAAGTTCATAATGACCAATTTCCTAATGGATAAAGGATTTTGGGATTATGTAGAAGGAGACAATGAGGATCCTCTCCAGAGTTATCTGAGGAGAATGCCACTCCTACATATATAAAGGCATTCAAGGATTGGAATCAGGGTGCAAGAAAAGTTATGTACTGGCTTTCAATTAGTGTCACAGATACTATGATAGGACACATACAGGATGCAAACACTCCAGCAGTTGTGCATGGCAGAATCTGGTTCAGATGTTCCAGACTAACACAAAGGCAAGGAAGTTGCAGTTAAAGAAAGAGTTGCATACTGTGGAAAAGAAAAGCATGTCCACCATCAATGAATATGCCTTAAAGATCAAGGGCATTGTTGAATCCCTTGGGTCTATCAATGTATCAATGGAGGATGATGATTTGGTGAGTGTCTGTCTGAATGGGCTTGGCAAAGAGTACAAGCCATTCAAGACCTCCATTGCAGTTAGGGAGAATATTCTTAACTTTTGGGACTTGATATCTATGTTGATCATAGAAGAAAAGGCTTTAGGTGAGGATTCTTCTTCACAAAGCAAGAACACATCAGAATAGGACTTCTACTCTAATTCCGTAGGAAATCAGAATTCTAGACAACAACAGTCCAATGATTCATAGTAGCAATCATACACAGGTGGAAGAGGCCAATCTAGAGACACGGGGAGCCAAAGAGGCTGAGGTGGTTGCAAAGAAATCAAAATGCAAATAGCATAGAGTGCTATTACTGTGGCAAACCAAGACACATGGCAACTACTACAAAAAAGCAGAATGACATCAAAAGTGGGAAGTTGCAGCAAGGCAACTATGCATCATCTAGCAAACATGGAGGTTGACAGAAGTGAGCAGTTGTTTGTGATGCAGCACATGCTTAGTTCCATAATAGGGGATGTGTCAAGATCTCAAGATATAAGGTATGTGGATTCTGGCGCCTCTAACCACATGACCAGTCATGCTGAGTGGTTTAGAGATATGCAAAAAATTGGAAAATCCAGGTTATGTAGAAACAGGTGATGATACTGCGCATTCCATTGCACATGTTGGTAAAGTGTCATTGTCTATGCAGGATGGCAAAATGAAGTACTTGGCTGATGTACTTCATGTTTCGAATATTACAAAGAACCTGGCATCTGTTGGACAGATGGTTGAGCACGGTCTGCAAGAGGTTTAATCCTCAAGGATGCTTTGTGGAAGACTTCAAAAATAAGTGTCGCTTGGTTACAAAGGGTAACAGAAATGGTAGGATGTTTACTTTGGATGTGAACATGCCTGAGATAAAGGCATCCATGTTTGCACATGGAACAGGTGTCATTGCAGATATTGACATATGGCACAAACGCATTGGTCATGTGAATGTACAGCAACTGAAGTCTATACAGGTCCAAAATATTGTTGTAGGTTTGCCAAAGTTTAAGGTTAACGGTATGCATAAGGTATGTGAAGCATGCCAACTTGGTAAGCAGGCCAAACACGTTTTCCCACATGAAAAGCATGTCAGTGCAAGGCCATTGGATGATGTATGGGGACCGACCAAGATTGCAACAATTGCAAGTTGCAGGTACTATGTTACATTCATTGATGACTACACTAGGAAAGTGTGGGTTTATTTCATGAAGGAGAAAAGTAAGGTGTTTGCTCACTTTCAGAGATTTAAAGCCTTGGTCGAGAAGGAAAAAGGCATGCAAATAAAATGCCTAACATCAGATGGTGGGAGAGAATATTTCTTCAATGAGTTCAACGATTTCTTGAGAAAGCAGGGAATCAAGAGGCAGTTTACGTACAGGTACACTCCGCAACAGAATGGTGTTGCAGAAAGTAAAAATAGGCACATTTTAAAAGTGGCACGTGTCTTGATGGCTGAAAAGAATATGCCACGACTTTTGGGCAAAAGCAGTAGCAAATACTGTGTACATTATGAACAGGACACTCACTGTAGCTGTTCATGGTATGACTCCTACAAAAGTTTACAAGCATAAGACCGGATGTGTCTCACTTGAAAGTGTTTGGGTGTATTACATATGTACATATTCCTGATGAAGTGAGAACAAAGTTGGATCCAAAGGCAGAGAAATGCATCTTCATTGGTTATGCTATGGAGCAAAAAGGTTATAGATGTTATAACCCTACCACTCGTGAGATGCGAGTAAGCAGAGATGTTGTCTTCAATGAGATAAGTAACTGGTATGCACCAATAGTGAAGGCAACAGAAGATGCAAATGTAAGAAGTGCTGATGTTGCACCACTCATAGGTGCTGAGTGGACCAGGAGAGTCTTCGAGCCGTGGATCCCATGTTAGCCCATGGTCAAGCAAGTTGAGGAATGATGTACGTACACATGTATTACAGAAAGGGAAAGAAAAGGTAGATCAACCTTTTGTGCCTGATCTGCTTGATCTGTCAGCAGGTCACTCATATGTGGATGGTGACTCTAGTGGCTCTGAGCAGAGCCTTGATGAGGAGCTTGGCATTCCGTATGTGGTTACTCCTAGTGTAAGGAGAACCAGGGCTGTTTTGAGGACACCTAGTAGTGATCCAAGTGAACATAGGTCTACGAGGGTTAGATACCATGTTGACAGGTTGAGATATGATGGATATACCACCCATCATTATGCTTACATGGTAAAAGCGATATAGAAGGCTGAGCCCACTTGCTTTTGAGCAGGCAATTAGAAATAAAAAATGGGAAGGTACCATGGATGAGGAGATGGCAGCATTGGATACAAATGCAACATGGGAGTTTCACATTGTGAAATGCTCAGGATTTCACGCTGTGAACCACTTCACGAAAAAATTAAATTTGATTTTTTTAATGTGAACCCTTAGGCCGTGAGAGTGCACAAAATGGTTCACGTGGACTGTTTCATGTCGTGAAATACTTAAGAGTTCACGTCGTGAACCGATTTTTGATTTTTTTTACAAGGACTATTTCACATCGTGAAACACTTAAGGGTTCACGTCGTGAACCGTTTAGGATGTGAACCGGATTTTTTTTGGGGCATGAACCCTTAGGCCGTGAGACCTTAAGGAATGAGAGTGTAGAAAATAGTTCACGCGTGAACCATTTTTTCAAAAAAAAATTTTGGAGTCTAGTGGGAAATTCAAATTTCCTTGTTTGGGGGGAATATTTTTTGAATTTTAAATTAAGGAGATATGCGTATTTTCCCCAAAAAAAAGTAAGTGGGAACCAAAAGAAGTCAACCTTTTTATGACACCCCCTTACACCCTTCATAAATGACCCCCAAAATGGACAATTTGACAACTCATGGGCATCTAATCATTGAATGCTCATTAGCCTTAATGACTTATGTAAAAAAGTGATTAAAAATTAATCAAAGATTAATCTTTTCACTAATCTTTCCCTCTTTTATACTAATCAAAGACTCTAATTAACTACTAGTCCCTAATTAATTCACACAATTGAGCACATCATTGGATAGAGCAAGGAAATGCTAAGCTATGTGCATCAATAAATGTGTAAATTAATCTAAAATAGGAGATTAATTAGACTCTTAATTTTGGTCTCTTCTTTTAAGGTGAAATTAAGCAAAAGAGAGTCAAATTCCTCCAATTGATGAAGAAATTAATGTAATTAGGTGTTTTAAAGCATGTAGATGTTCTCAAAACACTCAAAACACTAATTTCAGCTACTTACATGATCAATTTGAATCCCAATTAACACATTTTCTAAAATTTTTACCTCTTGAATAAGATTAATCACCACCCTTAATAATAAAAACTGGTTTTGATATTTTTTTTCAATGATTAAGCTACTTCTAATGCTTGCCAACACTCTAATGCAAATAATTTTAACAAAAAAACACACAAATTAAGCTAAAATTAATGATTTTAGTTCTATGTTTAACACTAAAGAGAGCTAACATTCACTAAAAATTGTATTCTATTACATTGTTTGATGCAATGGATGCAAACTAAGCCTAATACAAACTATGTACAAGCCCTAAGAACATTAAAAACCACATTAACAAACAACAAAAAATAACAAATTAAGCTAAAAATTAAGCCAAAAAATATTTTTTACAAAACAAAAAAGAGAGCTATTTCACACAAAATCACACACAAATCTCCATCAAATGCACATATTTTTCATGGAAAACCATTAATTAAGATAATGGGCAATGGGTAATGCGTAGATTAGAGGAAAAACAATGGAAAAAGATAAGGGATGGCTCCCCGACAGCACTGTAAAAAATGTTATGGCTCACCCTAACCTCCCTTGAAACACATCCACCAACAAGAGTTTACCTGGTGAACCGCAACTGTCGTAAAGGATCTTTCCAATGGCCAAGATCATAAACCCTTGAGGTCTCCAATCTCTAGAACTCCTTGAGAAGCAATTCCACCGCACCTTCCGTGAGCGTTGTCACACTACCGCGTTGCACTACGGGTACTCGTCCCTCCTCTCACCTCACTTCACTCACACACACTCACTAGCATGCATTAGGGAGAGAGATTAGCAAGAGCAAGACTCAATTGCATAATGGGAGAGTGTGTGTGTTGTATTATGAGAGAAATTCACTTATATGCATGGCCATAAGTGTTCACACTCACTTAAATTGTGGCCGACCGGGCACTTTAGGCTCATAAGAGACCTAATGCTATTACAATGACTACTTTTATAATATATCGATGAAGTACACCACTTAGGACTTCATTCTAACTTGCTACCACACGCTCTTGAAGTGAGAATCACCATAAATACTATCACACCATTACGGGCGCCCGTCCAAGTTGTAGCTTTGGACACCAATGCTTCATATCTTGAATATATGACTCTTTGGTGTATCTACCTTGACTCCTTGATGTAAGATAATGGTGGCAGTTCTTGTTAACCCTAGGAATGGGTTAAATGATGCCCGAAGGTCTTCCTCATGGTGGTTTACAATTCCAATCAATGATGACAGATGCTAGACATCTAGTTATGATTACATTTCACCTAGGAAAGAGGGGTGGGCTGGCCTTGGGGCTAGTTTAGGAAGCCACCTATGCCTTTTATAACATCAAGGCTATATAACAAACCCAAAAAAGTGAAACAAATTCAAATTTTGGGGGACAACCCGGGCAAAGAACCCCTGACTCAACATAAAATAGAAATTAGAAATAAAGAGAGAGTCCCCCCTTTTTGATGACCAATATGCTCATGAAGATCTTCTTAATGTAGCTCATAATGTTAATGTAGCTATTGACCTTCTTTATGTCAATGTAGCTATTGATGTTGATGTAGCCCTTGGTCTTCTTCATCCTTGATTTCATTGTGTAATGAAATCCATGTAGTCAAAGATGGATCATATTCTCAATATGTTCATGAAGCTTGACATGATGTTGATACATATCCCTTTCACATGATAATGCATTGAATCTACTTAAGGAGTTCTTAGCCTTATCAATGTCCAGTGTCTTGCCCTTGTACATGTAATTTATGAGTATGATAGATGAGGTACTGGCCAAAAATCCCATTGTCCCAAACACTGTGAATACAAATTTATACCCGAATTCGGATTTACAAATTGACCGCTCAAATCAAGGAGAAAATCTGATTTGATGCTTTACAAAGGTTTAGCAACACTTGACTGTGACATATGAACCATTAATGACCCTAAAAAACTCAGATGATTAACACTAATCAAGGTATTAGTGAATGCAATTTTTTGTTAATTGAGCAAAAAATACCTTGAATTAGAGAGTACCGTCAGAGGCGCAAATCAAGGGGCTTTCTCAATATGAAGCTTTGGCAAATAATAGCAAGTCCCCAATGGCATGACTGAATCCTCAATGGTCCAAGAACACAAGGATTAATGCCAATTAATCATTGATTAGAAGAGGCAATTTAGTATTTGTAGTGTAGAAGAATGGGCGACTTGGAGCTTTCAATTGAAGCACATTAACAGACCTTATTCAAAAAGCCTTCAAGGGACACTCGTAGCAATATTTCTACTTGAGTTTTAATCTCATAATCATGAGATTAACACTTTTAATCATGCATTAATCTCACCTTTGGTAAACTGGCTTTTATGATACACCCAGAGTCAAAGCGGTCGCTAGAAGCGTTAATTCAAAAATTTGATCATGCAAGAGGATTTCTCACCCTCAAAAAATCCCCGAAAGAGCTGGTAATCTCTCCAATTATACTACATTGAAGTGACACATCGTTTTTGCCCAAGAACTATGTTTTTTTTTCAATCATCTTTTCCCAATGTTTTCGCACGTGATTGCTCGATTGAGATGACTGGAGGGTGCACCTAAGAGTTGGGGAGAAGCCTGAAGTTGTAGCTTGAGAAATGGTTGAGTCTTTAAGGATAAATCAAGAATCCAATGGAAGGGGATAGAGCTGTGTTTTTGCAAGGAAGAGGGAAAAAATGTGTAATTTCTCACTAATCAAGATTAGGGAATGTGTTAATGAATAGAGATTAAGCATTAATCTTTGAGAAGCATGGCTCTTATACCATATTAGAAATCACAAGTTCAATCATGGAGCTATGGAGGATGAAATCTCTTCATGGTTGAGGAGGAAGAAGAAGAGAAGAAAGAGAGAGCAGTTTGGGCACAACACAATGTATTATGAATGAATGAGAATGAGATGAATGAACCACCAAGTACAATACCCTTTTATAGGCATTACACCCTATCTTTTAACTCTAACTAATAGGTTGTTCAAACCTAAAGTATTCACACCAAGTTGGCTATAAATGCAATGACGAGATGCCCATATCCCCAATGTCACATTGTATTTTGGTGTATTATTTCAACACCCTCCCTCAACAAAATATTCATAGCTACTATGATGTCAGTGCTAACTCTAGTTACTATTTACAAAGCTCTTTATGATGACCATCCAAGTTCCCGTAGGTCTTACTCATGGTGGTTTACAATGCCAGTCAGTGATGTGACAGATGCTATACATCTAGTTATGATTACATTTCACTTAGGATAGAGGGGTGACCATAAGTGGGGGCTGGCCTTGGATGGTTTAGAAAGCCACCTATGCCTTTTATAACATCAAGGCTATATAACAAACCTAAAAAAGTGCAAAAGCTTCAGATTTTGGGGGATGACCCAGGCAAAGAACCCTTGACTCAACACAAAATAGGAATTAGAAATAAAGAGAGAGTCCCCCCTTGTTAATGACCAATATGCTCATGAAGATCTTCTTGATGTATCTCGTAATGTCGATGTAGCTCTTGACCTTCTTTATGTCGATGTAGATCTTGATGTTGATGTAGCCCTTGGTCTTCTTCATCCTTGATTTCATTGTGTAATGAAATCCATGTAGTCAAAGATGGATCATATTCTCAATGTGTTCATGAAGCCTGACATGCTAATACATATTCTCAATGTGTTCATGAAGCCTGACATGATGCTAATACATATCCCTTTCACATGCTAATGCGTTGAATTTGCTTAAAGAGTTCTTAGCCTTATCGATGGTCAGTGTCTTGCCCTTGTACAAGTGATTTATGAGCATGATAGATGAGGTACTGGCCTGAAGCATATAAGCTCAGAAATCCCATTGTCCCAAACAATGTGAATATAGATTTATACCCGAGTTTGGATTAACAAACTGACCACTCAAATCAAGAAGAAAATCTTATTTGATGCTTTACAGAGGTTTCGCAACACTTGAATGTGACAAATAAACCATTAATGGCCCTAAAAACCTCAGATGATTAACATTAATCAAGGTATTAGTGAATGTAATTTTTTGTTAATTGAGCAAAAAAATACCCTGAATTAGAGAGTACCGTGGGAGGGACAAATGCCAATTAATCACTAATTAGTAAAGGCAATTTACTTTTTATAGTGTAGAAGAATGGGCGATTTGGAGATTTCAACTGAATCCCGTTAACAAATCTTATTCAAAAAGCCTTCAAGGGGCACTCATAACAATATGTCTACTTGAGTTCTAAGCCCATAATCATGAGATTAACACTTTTAATCATGCATTAATCTCACCTTTGGCAAACTAGCTTTTATGATGCACCCAAAGTCGAAGCGGCCGCTAGAAGCGTTAATTCAAAAATCTGATCATGCAGGAGGATTTCTCACCCTTGAAAAACCCCTGGATGATCTGGTAATCTCTCCAATTGTGCTACGTTGAAGCGCTACAATGTTTTTGCCCAAGAACTGTATTTTTTTTCAATCACTCCTGCTGATTTTGCGTGTGATTGTGCTTGATTGAGATGGCTGGACGGTGCACCTTAGAGTTGGGGAGAGGCCTAGTTGTAGTTTGAGCAATGCCATTGAGTCTTTAAGGAGAAATCAAGAATCCAATGGAAGGGGATAGAGGTGTGTTTTTGTAAGGAAGAGGAAAAAAGAAAAAATGGGTAATTTATCACTAATCAAAATTAGGGAATGTGTTGATGAGTAGAGATTAAGCATTAATCTCTGAGAAGCATGGCTTTGATACCATATTGGCAATCACAAGTCAACCATGGAGCTATGGAGGACGAAATCTCTCCATGGTTGAGAGGAGGAAGAAGAAGAGAGAGCAAGTTGGGCACAACACAAGGTGATGGTATTATGAATGATTGAGAATGAGATGAATGAACCACCAAGTACAATACCCTTTTATAGGCATTAAACCCTATCTTTTGACTCTAACCAAGAGGTTGTTCTTCACACCTAGAGTATTCACACCAAGTTGGCTATAAACGTAATGACTGGATGCTCGTATCCCCAATGTCACATGGTATTTTAGTGTATTATTTCAACTCCCTCCCTCAAAAAAATATGCATGGCTACTATGATCTCAATGCTAGCTCTAGTTATTGTTTACAATACTGTTGATGACCATCCAAGTCTCCGAGAGAAAGGTCTTACTCGTGGTGGCTTACAATGCGAGTCAATCATGAGACAGATGTTAGACATCTAGTTATGATTATATTTCACTTAGGATAGAGGGGTGACCACAGGTGGGCTAGCCTTGGCTGGTTTAGGAAGCCACCTATGTCTTCTATAACATCAAGGCTATATAACAAACCCAAAAATTTTGAAAGATCCAGATTTTGGGGGACGACCCGGGTAGAGAACCCTTGTCTCAACATAAAATAGGAATTAGAAATAAAGGAAGAGTCCCCCCTTGTTGATGACCAATATGCTTTGATGTAGCTCTTGATCTTCTTTATGTCAATTTAGATCTTGATGTTGATGTAGCCCTTATTCTTCTTCGTCCTTGATTTCATTGTGTAATGAAATCCATGTAGGCAAAGATGGATCATATTCTCAATGTGTTCATGAAGCCTGACATGATGCTGATACATATCCCTTTCACATGATAATGCATTGATGAATCTGCTTCAGGAGGTCTTAGCCTTATCAATGGCCAGTGTCTTTCCCTTGTACAAGTGATTTATGAGCATGATAGATGTGGTACATGAAGCATATAAGCTCAAAAATCCCATTATCCCAAACAATGTGAATATAGATTTATACCTGAATTTGGATTAACAAATGGACCACTCAAATCAGGGTGAAATTTGATGCTTTACAGAGGTTTAGCAACACTTGAATGTGACATATGAACCATTAATGGCCCTAAAACCCTCAGATGATTAGCACTAATCAAGGTATTAGTGAATGTAATTTTTTGTTAATTGAGCCAAAAATACCTTGAATTAGAGAGTACCGTCGGAGGGGAAAATCAAGGGGCTTTCTCAATATGGAGCTTTGGCAAGTAATAGCAAGTCCCCAATGGTATGATTGAACCCTCAATGGTCCAAGAACATAGATTTTGGTCCAAGAACCAAACTTTGCGAGCATGTGGGGGGGGACCCCACCCCACATGCGTCCCCCCCCACATGCTCGCAAAGTTTGGTCACCATCGAAAATAGTTTAGTTATGCATAATCTCTTCTGGAAGAAAAGAAAACCGTAAAAGAATAATCGAGATATGGTAACCACTCAGTATCTTTCAACTTGTTATATACGTCAAAAAAATTAGATTCATTTTCATATATTCTCTTCATGTTATCAAAAGAGATGCCTTCAATAGTAGATATATTATTAATGGTAGGTCTCCTACTCAAAGCATTAGCCACATAACACTTTCAAGACCAAATGTATATTGAATAGCTGGCTAGAAATTTTGAATGAAAGATTCCCTTTTAATATGTTATTTGATATTAAAGATTGAGAAAGCAAGTGTTTGATACTTTGTTGATCAGTTTTAATGATAAACTCAGAGCCCATAAGATAATGTTTCCACATTTTTAATGCATGAACAACAACAATTAACTCTTTATCATAGGTGCTATATTTAAGCTCAGATGGATTCAATTTTTTACTTTCAAAAGAAATTGGGCGATTATCTTGCATAAGCACAACACCAATACCATCTCCACTAGCATAAGTCACACTACCATAAAGAATGGACTAAGGAAATCTGCTAGTGTTAATACAGGTGCATGGGTAAGTGTGTTCTTGAGTGCATTAAAAGATTTTTCATGCATGTTAGTCCAAAGAAATACTTATAGTCTTTTTCAACAATTCACTCAAGTGATGTGCTTTATAAGCAAACTTTTTCACAAATCTTCTATAGTAAGAACCTAAAAAGATTTTAACTCATGAATATCCTTTCGTCTAGGCCATGATCTAATGGTCTCTATCTTTTTAGGATCGACACAAATTCCTTTTACAGACACGATATATCCAAGGTATTTAATTTCTTTTTGAAAGAATTCACTCGTGTCTGGGTTGGCATAGAGTTAACTTTCTTTCAAAAGATTGAATAATATCTCTAGATGTTTCTTGTGTTCATCTTTGTCTTTGTCAAAAACTAAGATGTCATCAAAGAAAACAACTATAAAATTTTGGTGCTTCAAGAATATACGGTTTACCATGCGATTAAATGTGGCCGGTGCATTAGTAAGTCTAAAAGACATTGCTAAAAACTCATAATGACCCGTTTGCATGCAAAAAGCTATCTTATAAACATCTTCTTCAGCCATTCTAGCCTGATGATAGGTCAATCTTGGAAAATACTTTGGCTCCTCTCAACTTATCTCTAAAGAGATCATCCCATGTGGAATAGGATATATATTCTTGAAAGTATTCTTATTTAAAGCTTGGTAGTCAATACACATGTGAAACCTTCCATTCTTCTTTTTGACAAGAAGAACAGGTACTCTATAACTAGGCCTAATAAGTTTCCCATCAAGTAGGTTCTCTATTTGAGATTGGATCTCTTTTTGCTCTAGAAAACTTACTCCCTAAGGAGCCCTACAAGGAGGAATAGTACCAGGGATAATGTCTGTCCAATGGTCTTCCAGTTTAGAATTAAATAATCCAGGAGGTAACTCATTCATAAAATAATCCGAAAATTGTGAGATGAATGGTTGGTGCAAGGTGTCCTTGGAAATTGTTTTAGAGGCAGAAACCTCATTAATCCATGACTAGATAAATCTTTTCCTTTATCCTTATAGCTTGCTTAGCTTGGGTATGGCTAAGGAGTGCACATTCACTAGATTCCCTTAATTCTTTTAAGCATACATTCTCACCATTGAATACAAAAGATATGACATGAGAATCATAATCAATGTGAGCGTTATGCTCTCAAGCCCCCACCTTTCTAGTTTTACCCCCCTAGCATTCGTATGATGTTATTCTTTCACTTCCTTTGTGCAATTATACGTTGTTCCTTGAAAAGCAGTTTTGATTTTATATTTTAAAGGAGTGGCATTCAATTTAAGAGCATGCACAAGTTTTTTTGGAAATAAAGTCATGCATACTACCATCATCATGTAATATATTTACTTCCTTGCCCTTAATTTGTCCTTTTGTTTTTTAAAGCATATGAGGTGAAAATTGCTTTTCAATAGGTTTAGACATACCTGGATCATATGAGAGATCTTCGTTTTCGAAATTACCCTCTTGCTCGGGAGAGAAGTTGCCATCCTCTGGATCTGCTTCACCATCAATCATGAATTGACTTGTGTAATTATTCACTTCTTCTTCTTCTCCAGGCAATTGGGTGTTCTTTTTGTCGAGAATTGTAACATGTCATTACCACTCGAGGTACAAAATCTTGTTTCTTCTTTGCGTCATCGTTCTTGTTGTTGTTGTTGTTGGCACCACGATTGTTATTGTTATTGTTGGCACCACGATTGTTATTTTTGTTTGAAGCAATACCCTTGGTATCATTAGTGTACCTGTCAAATTTAATAAACTTTCTAAATTTGTTAGCATGTCATTGAGAATCCTGTGGGGGTGGTCTAAATTTGTTAGCATGTCATTGAGAATCCTGTGGTGGTTTGTTGTCCTTTGGTACTCCATTCTTTCGCTCACAATTATAAGCTAAAGAGATTGCTATGAAGAGACAATGAGGTTGGAACATATTGATCTCCGCTCAAAGAGTTGGCTTTAATCTAGCAATGAATTTGTGTTTTTGCTCCATTGTTCTCACTCGTTCAATGGCTTGGAGTTGGATGAGAACTTGCCAAAATTTGGCCACATATAGTTGTACAGTCTCTTTGTCAAGTTGACGAAGCATATCCCATTGTTGACGTGCTCTTGCTTTGTATTGAGGTGGCAAAAATTTCTTTTTGATGAGCTTTTGGAATTCTTTCCAAGTCCTAGGTCTTTCACGTCCTTACTTGATTGCATTCCATCACAATGACCAAATGATTTGCAGCACACTTGGCTTTGTCTTTCTCAGATAATTCTTCCTGAGAAAAAAAATTATCAAGTTTATTAATCCATGACAACACCGTTTTTGCATCCTTGCTACCCTCTTTGCTACCACAGGTAAAGCCATCACCAACAAGCAGTGGGATGCTTGAAGTCATGAGCCTATTCATGGGCGAACACAAGGATTCTGACCAATCCACTTGTAAGATATTCCACACATTGTCAATTTTCTCTCACAGGTTTTAATGAAGTAAAAGAGCACCTAGGGTGTGTACTCCAGGTATAATGAAGAGTAGACGTGTGTGTACTCCGTAGTACGATAATGCTAAGGTGCCTACAGTTGGGACAAACGCTAGTTCGAAGAGATGCCACCCTATGCACAGAAACCGTAGGAAGGTGAAATGGGGATGCAAGGGCATCCGCCTACCTATATATGTCGTCGTATCAAAGTTGTTCTTAATTCTTATGCATGTGGTCCCCAATAACGGTGTCACGCGTGAAAACGTCCCAAGTTTAGTCTTTGACGTGTTTTCTGCCGACCCGGTCCGAGCTGCTACAATGGCGTTAACATCCGAAGTTCGAACTTGTGAAAGTTACAAAGCTGCTCATAATCTTATAATCCTCGCTTCGTTGTCTTCTTTCTCGCTTAATCAATCACTCACTCTGCCTCAGCTTAATCAATCACTCTGCCTCAGTTTAATCGCTTCTTTCTCGCTTAATCAATCACTCTGCCTCAGTTTAATCGCCTCTTTCTCGCTTAATCAATCAATCACTCTGCCTCAGTTATGGGACACCATCACCACCATCACCATGGCCACCACCATGAAGAGCAGCAGCATCATGGACACCATGGCTATGCCGGCGCTCCTGCCGTTTACTATCCCCCTCCTCCCTCCGCGTACCCCCCACCAGCACCTCTGCCTTACGGCCATGGCGCCCCCGACCCTTACAACTACGCCATTCAGCCGGCTCCATACGGCGCCCCCTCCTTTGATCCTTACCGGCAGCAGCAGTTGAATCACGCCATCGCCGACCAGCATCGTCATGCCCGAAACGAGCACGCCGCAGAAGCGGGCGCAGTGGCTGCGGGAGCATTTGCTCTGGTATGTTCTTCCCCTTCTTCTAGGGTGTCTTGAATCTAGGGTTAGGGTTTACGTTTTCTCAATGGCGAATGAGTTTTCTGACTTTTCCTACGGCCCAAGGTCATGGTTTCTGATTGTTACTTGTAGTTGGATATTAAGATCCCGAGGGTCTAAATAGTTTGATGTAGTCAATTATTGCAATAGCAAGCCATGCACCGTTCTTAGGGTTAGGGTTTCTACCTTCTTGATGTTAATGGATGTTGTCATTCCTCTTATGTGCATCGTTTTAAGGTCGGTGTTTCGAAGTAGTATGAAAACCTAGGGTTACTGTGTGTCATGTTTAGGGTTAGAGGTTCTTGTTGTGTGATGTGGATGAGTGTTGTGATCCTGATGGCAGTATGAAGCACATGAAGCCAAAGTGGATCCAGCCCACGCAGGCAGGCACAAGCTTGAAGCAGAGATAGCAGGGGCAGCAGCTGTGGGCTCGGCAGCATACGCCTTCCATGAACACAAAGAGAAGAAGAAGGATGAGCACCTCATTGCCAGCCTTGGCGGCGGCCAAAGTCATCATGGCCATGGCCATGGCCATCACCACAAGCATGAAGAAAATCGCCATAAAAGCCATCACCACTTCTGGTGATATCATTGTCATGGAACATTAGCACCACCACTTTCTTTGTGTTGTTGGATTGTTTACGTTTTGGGTCTCTAATTATTTCTGACGCTGAGATTTCTATCTCAGCATATGGATTGTTATTTCATCAAGACTATCCTTTTTCTTTTTTTCTGTATAAATATTTTAAATTTGATTTCTTCACGTTATGCAGTCATGATGATGACTTGTTTTGCTGTGTGGATGTGAAATTTGGGAGATACTGTGCATTAGAGAGAAGAAATAAATTTCCGAAGCTCGCTCTCTCTACATGAAGTATATGTGTTCAAAGAGTCTACAGTATTTGAGAAACAACTTGACAAGCTTGTGAAAGTAACACATTGTGGAGGCCAAAAAAGTTGTTGATGATAAACCAGCCATGCTTGTATATGAAAAACGGTGTGTCTCAAGATTGAAGAAATTTGTGTGATTACACTAGCTCTGCAGCCATAAGATTTAAAGGATTGCAACCGAGTTACCTTAAGTATATGAGGAAACTGATGAGGAGTTTGATCCTAACATTGTACTTTTTTCCCTCTAAATGTTATAGTAAATTTTCAATTTGGATTTCCAAAAATCCCATTCAAGTAAACTATCTCAATTTTCAAAGAGGTTATGTATCTTTATAAACCTCCTCTGACCTTCAAGTGATTTTAAATGTAACAAGGAAGAATATCCTATGGAAGAAAAGCTTTGCACATCAACTATATTCACAAAATCTTCCTCCCATTATTTCTTTTTATTTTCATGAATTAAGATTAAAAGTTTGGTTTGATATTCTTTCACTCAAATGTCGTGCTTTCTTTTGTAAGGGGAGCGGGGGGAGGAGGAAGAGGAGGAAAACCTACCCCTTATTTTCAAGTGGAAGTGGCATGTGATTGAGAGTTCACCATTTTCCTTGCATAATTATACACTCCTGCGTCGTTTTAGTTATCCATTTTTGTTTTCTTCTTTATCATTTAAAATGTGCTTTCTAGATTCTGTTACTCACTCACACAATAAAATTGGCGAATGCCTTTACCATACGATGTAAAACAAATCATTATATTGTCTTGACTAGACTAATCATTATATTGTCATGAATATAAATCATATAAATTTGCCACACTAGAATATAAAATCCATTAGGCTAGCTTTATAATTTACTTTCAAAGTGAACTATTTGTTGATAGTGCACACCATTTGTGACCTTATGTACCTTGGAATGCACATTTGTGTAGTCCTGGACCAAAAATTTGGATGACGATGAAAAACACATTTTTTAAACATGTTTTTTTCATAATCTTATCTTAACCTATGAATTTCAAAAATCCAATTCGATCAATTGAGGAGGTCACCATAATAATTGCCACAAAAGTTTTAACTTGTTTTGAATGATAAAAGATTCAAGATAAAGGATCCAATAAGAACTTGTGATAATTGACAATAGAAGAGTTAAACATACAACCATTAAGGAGTAATATATTAATGTTCAAAGTTTGCCACCACCAAGCCAAAGAAACAAAGTTCGATGACAAGTAATGTACTAGAATACTTCAACACATGATAGTTCATTCTATAAAATGTACAACCCAATAAAAGTATGCATTTATGATGACAAATAAATTTCCACAAAATCTTTAACTCATCTTGCATAATAAAGGGTTCAAATGTACAACCATTAAGTATTATAATTTTCAAAAGTCAACACCATGTGATGCACATGACACAAACTAAAAATACAAAGCACAAAGACAACTTACACATTAGAACACTTCTATACACGATAATCAATTCTATAATACATGCAACATAAAAAAAACTTACACATATTTGATAACAAATTAATTGCTATAAAAATGACATAGAAGAACAATGTATGAAGCAACAATGTTATTGTTATTAATCCAAAGAAAATGAAAATAGTTCAAAAGCTAAGTGTAATATCACATTATGTACTCTTCTTGGCTTTTGAATCAAGATCTTCTTGCATGGTTTTTTAAAGCTTGATTGAGTGTTTTTAAATTGTATTGCACTCACTTCGGAGGTGCTTGGAGGCCTTTTTTTGACACTTGACATTCAATAAAGGGTTGAGCGCACGAACAAGAGATGCCAAATCCATCATCCAAGCTAGCAAAGTGAGCTGCATGGCCAAGATAACATTATCTTTATTCTAAGTATTTATTTCCCTCAAGGAAGCAAGCATGCATTGCAAATGTGAGATCATATGTGGAAGCAATGCTTGATTTGTGGTAGCCAGACCACGACATTGGTGATATAATTCATCCACAATGCCACCACTATTTATTTAAGGGTAGATTGGTGTTTGTAGTCACCTCTCTAATCTCCTCATCATTTTTAATAAATGCTAGAGTGTGAATAGGAGCTTTATTAGTATCCAAAGGTTTATGAATACCCATTGTATTATCTCCATCTTGACCTTCATACATATCCATGCATTTAGTAACAATGGTTTGCACTATGAATTCCTTCATGAGCTTGACTTGGTGCTTGCACAAGTTTCACCAACCTTTTTCTTCCATATAAGAACTTGGATTTTAATATGGCATGATAAGACTCAATAGAACCATTGATTTCTTGGTTGGCATGTGTTAAATTCCTCAATGCCCGCACCCATGTTTCTTTAAAAGCATATATTAAGATGGAGATCAGTATATTAGCATATTTACAAATGACTTATAATATCTTATCAATTAATGAAGAAGATCAATATGTGCTTCTCAAAAGGTAGAAAAATAATCCATGAATTTGTCTTCATGTGAAAAGTCTGACTTAAAGTCAATGACCATTTGTTGACATTCTCCCATTGTTTTGGTATATGATGTACCACCAATTCTTCACATGTTCATGATGATAACACCAAGGCGTCAAAACATGGAAGCTCTTTGGACCAATCCTTAACCTTTTTAATGAGATGCTTGAGCTAGTTTCATCTAGCGTGCCAAATAAAAAGGTAAATTAGCACATAAAATACTTCTTTACAAAAGAATCGAAGGAGTCATGTTTACATGAATTCATATGCTATCCAAGGGGTAAAAATAAATAAGCATTTTATTTTTTGGTTCTAGTATAAATCCTAATGGCTTGATGCTTGGTTGATGCATCATTAACTAGGAATGCATTGGACTCCTAGGAGAGTGATTATAATCAAGAATGCAATTACAGATTGCTTTCAACCATTGCGTACTTGTTTGGATATCAGTTGTTGATGTGATAACTAATGCGATAGGAACTCCATTGCGATGTGTATCGAAGACAATCAATATAAATTAATGATACTACAATAACATGTCATAAATACAAGCTTGCATCAAGAAAATAGCAATAATGAATACATATATATAAGATTATGAAATATAAAAATAAGACATTTTACCTTGTACATATTTGTTCCAAAAGTGGAATCCATAGAGATGATACCATTGTTTCCATATTCATCCATCTTTTGAAGCTGCCAATAGGTTTGAATACCCAAATACAAATGGTCAAGTTCTTCCCTTACCATGCTCTTGGTATATGAAAACAGTGCCACTATTCTCAATGCACCACATGCATACACTATGAGCATCATATTTATGCATTTGATATTTGGTGAGGTCATACTTCCTTGAAATATTCATGATATCTAACATTGTGAGAAAGTCATCACAAGTAAATATGTAATTTGCGTATACCATACTTCTAGCATGTACATTTCTAATGTGTTGCTCTTTTACTAGAAAGAGTGTATACCCCTTCCATAATACTGTCCATACCAATGTCTTATTTGAGAATGAAATCCATGGAGCAAAACGATAATTCAACATACTTAAGTTGTTGCTATCTTGTCCATGACACAAAATATATGATTGGTCAGTATACTCCATGTGGGTGTGCTTGATGCGGGCTACAGAAGGAACTAAGTACAATTGTTCAATGTAGAAATGACATTGACATCCAACTTGATGTACACCTCGTTACCTTCCTGGCCTACTACCATTCCTGTTATTTGGTGCTTATGTGGTGCGGTAGAGCTTTGAAGAGTAGACTTGGGTTCTCCTCATCTTTTGGACCATAACAACATTGATTAACTATGAAAAAAGCGACATTCTTTAAACAAAATATTTGAACACAAAAATACATTAATTTTTTGTTAGACCAAGAGGTTTGACTTGAAGCTATCAATGCTTTTCGCCTTAAGAGAGTTCTCAAGAATTGCTTTATGGTGCACTCTCTTAAAGGATGTGAGTGTTTCAAGTAAACATTCTTCTCCTTGTACAAATACTTGGATACGATGCCATGGGATATAAGCATGTTGAGTAACACCATAGGGTGATTTCTTACAAGGCTCAAGCTTTCAACTCAATTGTTTTGAATTAAAAATGGGACCTTCACGATCTTAAACATTAAAGTATTTTGCCAGTTCTATTTCCAAAACATTACAAAAAAGTTGCATCAATATGTAGAGTTTTCAAATAAACTCTCTCTCTCTCTCTCTCTCTCTCTCTCTCTCTCTCTCTTTAAATTTAGGTTCTTTAGCACTTACATTTTTTGACCATTATAGACAACTGATTGTTAAACATTGCATAAGAGCTGTACCTCTTCTTTATAAGTCATCAATGCATATTAAGCTAAGCATGTTAAGATTCATGCATACTTTGGGATACTTTCACCATCTACATAATATAAACATTTACACGAAGTGAGCAGTTGCAATATAATCTTTGATAGTATAAATTTTCGTGAGAAGAGTTCAAAAAATTACAGATGAGAACATATACATTACAAGTAAAAATTACACTTGAAAACATGTACATTTCTAATAAAAATATACGAGAACTACCTCTTCTCGTGCGTGGAGGGTCGAAATCACAGATTCTTACTCTTGAGAAGACGATGATGATGTAGGTCTCCTTGTATCACTCCCGTGTAGGTCTCCCATCAGGTAGGAATGTGCAAGGGATTAATTTTTACAAATTTTTCACATGGAAAGATGGTTATGTAAAAGTCCCATGTGCGACCTTAGCTAGAATCAGGTGCTCGTGCTGATTAAGGATAGATAAACTTGCCAAAGCCTTCACATAGAAGTTATACAATTAACCAAGTTTTAACAAACCTGTTTTTTTTTTTTTTGCAGAAGAATGAGGTTAGACAGCTTGCCAATGGCCGGCGACAACGTGTGCCACAAGGGCTTAACAATGGAGCCCCAATCACCTTAAGGCCCGACCAGCTCGTTGTGCAACGCTGATTTGAGCGAGGGAAGGGCTTCTTTTTCTTGCTCCAAGAAAGCTGAGCCAAAATGGTTGCAACAACAAAATAGGACCAAGAGGTACAGTAGCGCTGAGAGAGTTGCAACAAAGGACCTTCTTCGATTTCTTTACTCAAAACGAAGACTCCATAGATATACGATTGTACGCAAACGAGAAATATTGCCACGGGTTGCTCGGCTTCTTCACCATTAAAAGGCACGACAGGCGGCAACAAACACAAGGCACGTTTGTTCATTCTCTATATAGTTTAAAAAAAACCATTCACTAGATAATTTCCTAGATATAAATGAACATATCTAGGAAAAGTGCAAACTAGAGAAAATGAAACACTTTCCTAGATAGCTAACTAGGAAATACAATGCATGGATTTTTCTATATAGGAAAATTTATTTATATAGTAAAAATTTCCTATATAAAATATTTTCCTATAAGGAAAAAATCTCCTATGTAGGAAGATTTTCTCTATATAGAAAAATTTGCTTACATAGGAAAATTTTTCCTATATATGTAAATTTATCTATGTAGAGAAATCCATGCATTGTATTTTCTAGGTAGCCTATCTAGGAAACTGTTTCATTTTCCCTAGTTTGCACTTTTCCTAGATATCCTTATTTGATCTAGGAAATTATATAGTGAATCCATTGTATCTCTGTCTAGAGAATGCTTATTAGCTTATCCTCTAGATAGGTAATGCGAATGAATGAAACGTGGGGTGCCCAATTAAGTGAGGTTTTCTTAATGAAGGCGGAAGCAACCATGCTAACACAATTTAAATGTTCATTCATAGCTGGTACTGCATGTTAAACTCTGTAAGAGATCAATGGTAATGAGCTTTCATGATGATTGTAGTCATGTTGTTCCGAATGTGAAGAAAGTTATCAACGCTCTTGTCATGCTGGAGGCTAAGGGCATTTAGCATCCATCATGCCCATAGCTTGATTGAGTTATCCACACAATGGCTTACAGTCTATAGGTAGACAAAAATGTATCCAAAATAATGTAGGAGACAGACTCCATCTTTCCATGTGTCAAAAAACAAGGCAGAAAAGATGGCAGGTGTAAGCTTAGAAAAAGACAAGGTAGAAAAGATGGCAGCTGTAAGCTTAGAAAAAGGAAGTAACATACCTTTCCCCATCCCGCTAAGAATTTTGTCTGCATGTCCAAAGCACGAAAAAATGCCACATGAAATTTAGAGGTCAGAAAAACTCATAAACTAGAGAGGAATTAATAAAAGCATAAGCAAGAATACAACTCAACTTCAAGGTCAAGCCAACATGAAAAAGCCTTTAGTGAATGAGCGAAATGCATGGCAAATCAAACCACATATGAGCTTATGTAGAAGTGAATCAAGGTGCCAAGTTGTAAGCCAAGATGTGGTGTAGGATTAGCAAGTGTCATTACAGTGGGAAGTAATATTTTCTCCAAGCTGAAACATGTAGTGCCCATCTTTGTCATCTTGACACCAAGGAGGGGATTGAGCCCTAGGCAACTCCGTTCACATAGGCATTCAGAGGAGCAGGACTGGACCTTGCTCGAGCAAAAGTGCCCCCTCATTAGGAAAATTCTAGACTCAAAAGAGGGCTGTTTCAATAATAATATAATAATAGACACATAGATTGAGTGACATGAAATCTACGAACGATATTCACCGGTGGTGGGACCTCTGTACAAAGCCACCTAAAACGTAGAGAAACTCTTATCTTCATGAAATATTAAAAAAAACCATCACCTTGTCTTAAAATATTTAAAATCGTTTTTTTGTCAGCACCTAACACAATAAAAGAATGTTTTCCACATTCATGTGTTAGACGTGGAGCACTAAAAAATTCTTTCCACCACCCCTAGAACTAATGAAGCTTGAATGCTTGGAATAGATAGATACACATTCTCCTGGTTATTCCCTCAACTTGGTTCCACTTTTGAATCTTGAAACATCTTTGGCGCCCAAAAGAACACACCGTCTCTCATTTCTTCTTCCCTCCTTGATCCACAAAAGTGGTTAGCTCAGTCATCCACTTTCTGCTAGTTCTTCTTTCTCATACGTCTGTTAATCTCTCATGGCACTCGAAAGTGGACTGAAACAAGCAAGGAGCAGTATCTCATCTGTTGTGTTGTATAACATAAAAGACGAGAACGAAGAATGGATTCCCCAAGTATACAGGAAGTACTCTTGGGTCACTATGCAGCCAGGAAAACGTGGCCACTACCGAGTGAAGGGAAAGGCATCTGAAGACCTGGCCAAACATTCGAAAGGAAGGATCCTTGACTTTAAGATGGCACTAGGAGGGAAAACTGTCAAAGAAGTGTTGATCCAGCATGTATTCATGCAAAAAGAGATCAACGTGGGACCATTGGAAGAACTTCCAAGACACAGACCACATTGTAAGTGCTTGTGTTTTGTATTTCAATGTTGCAAATAAGGTGATTGATATACATTTTTTTTGCCTTGCACAGATTTGTACCCATCCAATCTTCAAGAGTGGGAGCCTGCCCAATGCTTGACGGGATTCTTGAATGTCATACATGGTGAGGTGGGGAAACTTCAATATGAAGGTCGAGCACCAAGTGATCTCGCAAGAAGTAGAACATATTTCTATGACTCATTTTATACCTTGCCCACTCAATCGAGTCGACATGGAAAGTTGGAACGTATTCCGTTACCCGCACTTGATAGTCCTGAGTGGCCATTGCTTGATACAGAAGTGATAGAGTCATACAGGACCAAAATGTTCAATGATATTAAATGTGCTATGAAGCCTAGCATTGGTGCAAGAAATGTCCACTTAAGTTTGTTTGTTCCAATTGCATGCTTTGTTGATTTATTTTCTGATTAAACAATTGAGAAAAACTAGAACAACTTTTGTGTGTAAAGATATAGATGAAGCCTGGCTTGATCATTTGTTTGACAAAGGTTGGAGAGTGAAATCATCAAAGGGAGATGATTTGATCGAATGTCGATTGAACACCTCCGACATTGCATTTCGGTGAGTGTTATAACATTCAAATGTATTTTTGTGAAACAGTTACAACGCTTATTTGATTATACTCGAAAAATTATCCTAATGATATTTTGGAATCAGATACTATATTGCCAGGCAACATCTGTGCATTTCATTTACTTATAGAAGGTGGTGATGGATCAACAACAACTGGGAAAGCATGGACCAAGATACAAGAGATGGCAGCCACTCTTGCTTGATAGATATAGTTATGACTCGACAAGGTCACCCATCATTGACATTGGAAGTGGAAGAGAATTGGACTCTCGAATATGTTAGGAAGGAATTAGAAGTAGCTATTTAGAATCCTCCAGATCAATTTTGCTTCAAGCTCGATGGTCGGAAGCTAAGTAAAAGAAGAGAGCATCAGATCATTTGTAAAGATGTTGCAGCCCCACATGAATTGGAGGCACTAGAAGATATATGATGTGACCATGTATACGGTGACAATGTATTTTCCATATGCAATAAACTTATCTATTCACAACATTGCTTTTGTAATGCTTTATTGTTTAAAACAATGTAATGAAGGTAAAAATTTCCGAATTGAATTTTTATGTACACAAAAAAGGCTTAAAGTAAGAAAACAAGCAGTGAGAAGGAACACAGTAGCAAATTTGATCCTCTGATTTTCAAATTAAAAGTGCATTTACAATTGATGTTCTCTCTCCAATAACACCAAATATGTGCAAAAAAATATAAATGTACATGTGTAGCTGCATATTTACAAACGTACATTTGTTGGAAGAAGGAAAAAACTATTTATTATTGAAACCCATAGGTATCGGCTTCAGGATGGAGCCATGGCTCTTCTCCCAAGTACGGAGCCCATGTAAGAGGCCCAGGGGGGCCTATTCCTCCTCGTGGATTGGGCGGGATGAAGTCCACTGGGCCGTCTAGAGGCATAACTTCAGCGACCTCGATCAATTTCGCAATCGTTTCCTCCCTAAACGTTTGGACGTCTAGGTCCACGTAGCGAGACATTGATGGAAACTGCCATCACAATTCATCAAGGCATAAATAAGATCAACATGATAATATACAAGAAGATAAACAAGAGTACGCATGTGTATGGGAGCTGAAAAATGCTTACATCCTCTGAAGGGAGCTAAAAAATGCTCCGTAGCAGCAACAATGCATTAAGTGCAACCCTCCACCCACAGCTGTAACCATCTTCTTGTTTGGGGACACTAACCCTTCGAATGGTCGATTGATCCAGGGTGTCGATGTCCATGCTAAGGCTCTCATAAGCTGCCATTAGTTTCTTGACACCACTATAAACAAAGACCAATCATTATCCTGATCAATCTGGACTTCTAACTCAAACAATAATATGTATCATAATGATTTTAACTTACAGCAAAACATTGCCATGGACACCAGATGTCAAATTTGCAAGGTAAATGACATTGTCTTGCACATCGACCAGTACAAGACTCCAATGGGAACTGCATCACATCCAAATAGATTTCTATTAGTTTCAATCCAAAGGAAGCACTATATAACTCGTGTATGGTGATTCGTATAAACATCATGCAAGAGAGATAGAGAGACAAACTCACTTTTCATGATATGCCAAAAAAAATACTCGAGCATCGTCCAACTAGACCTCCCGAAACCAGTTCAGCACATCGAGGTACGGAACTGACTCTACTAGCAACAGTGTTGAGACCAGCGAATCAATCTGGAACACTCCTTGCTGTACGTCCTCGGGCAATTGAGAAATAACAAAACTTCACAAGGAAACATATCAAGAGTGAGGCAAGAATCAAGAAATATACAAAAACTCACATTTCTTGCGTGGGAATGGATGGAGACTGTCGTACAGGAGGTGGAATATTGGTTCAGTACTGTGGGGGTAGTCAGAAGTCACCTGGAGGACGGACAAGGCAAAATCGATAAGTACTGTGGGGGTAGTCAGAAGTCACCTGTGGGGGTAGTCAGAAGTCACCTGGAGGCAAGCAGGAGGACGGACAAGGCAAAATCGATAAGAGGACGAAAAGGTGGCGTGATTAACGGCTTCGATTAGTCTTTAGAGAGAACACACGTGCTGGTGGGCTGCCACGGCGACTAGGCGGCGCTGACGTGTCGCATAGCATTAAAAAAGGTTTTTAATTACCTCTCTTGCTTTGATTAGTCTTTATAGTGTGTACACGTGTTAGGTACATGGCGGGTTACAACGTGGCATTCATGGAATGGCGGGTGAAAACGCGACGCTGACGTGTCGCCTAGCATTAAAAACGGTTTTTAATTGCTTCTCTAGGATACCCATCTCATTTATTGCCTCTCTTGGAGTTCGTATTCTCATTTATCTCCCCACCAACGGCCTTCATCTCCATCAATGACTATCTCCTCCAACCCTCCTTCATCAATCATCCTCCTTCATCCTCCTGTATCAAACGTCAAAGACAAACCTCCAACCTCCTTCATCTCCATCAAAGACAACGACAACCTCCTCCATCTCCATCTCCTGCGACGTTTGTATACAATTCGTTTTCCTGGTATTTTTATCTCTTTTGTGCTTCCTTCTTCTTTTGTTATTTCGTTCTTTTGGTTTCATTCGTGCAGAACTCCTTGCTTTGTCTTTTCATCGCGTTAAGGTGAATTGAAAACCTATGACTCCTCGCATTATGGTGAATTGACTGCGAAGAAGACTATTTTAATTTGTTTGACACCTCCTCTCTCAGTATGGGTACTTGAGAAGTATCTTTATTTGTAATTCACCATAACGTAAGAGACGGCGCCAAAGGATGAAAAAGTCATCATGTTGCGGTGAATCAATTCACCCCATAACGCGAGCGAAGGTCCCATAGGAAGCACAATATTCCTCCTCGCATTATGGTGAATCGATTCACCATAACGCGAGAAGAGGTCCTTGACAAAGCTGCAATTTTATTTGCGTTAGGGAAAATAGATTCACTACAGCGCGAGGAGGAATACCTGGATTCCTCTGGCATCTCCTCTCGCGTTATGTTGAATCCATTCACACCACACAGAGATTTGTTGTTTAAGACCGACTGTCTCTTGATTCATCGCTTGAACTAATATTTTCCATGTCTTATCTACACCCTTGAATTCAGCCATGGCGCAAGTTCAAGTCGAGTTTGATGTGGACGAAGAGATTAAAGAAACACCTGCAACTCTGTTGTATGACTTCCTCTACAAATGTCAATGTCATGATTTGCACCCTTCAATTTCGTTGATGTTCAATTGCGATTTTTCTCTGGAGGAGGAAACATTTTCTAGCCATCCCGGATACTTTAAAGAGGCAAAGCAAGAGTTTGATGAGCTCACAAATGAAGAACCAGTGATGATTGATGGGAAAAATCACATTCATTTTAATCTCAAGGTGTCGCCGGAGAAGAAGCAGAGGTTAAACAGGGATTGGCACAAGGTACCATGTGATAAGAAGAGAGAGCTATGCCCTTTTCACAAAAGAAAATGCCGCTTGATGGAATACTCTTATGCCTTCTTATGCTTCTTGCACATGAACGTGCAATTAACAGATGAAGAATGTACAGAGCCGCATGCAACAAATGAAAGTGAAGACACGGTTTCTCGTGAGGCTAGTCCCACTATTGAGGATGTTGCTGAAGAGGAGGACACTCCTCATGTGATTGAGGAGTTCAATGTTGAAGAAGAGAGGAAGCTCAGTTCGGCGGTTGATATTGAGGCAGTGAGAGAACAAAACACTGATATAAGTCAGCTTGTGATTGAATCAGATGACTTCTCCCCCATTCCAACGCCATTACTCCCCTCCTACCAAGTAGGAGATTCAGAGTATATATTGCTGACAGACATACAACATGTATTTAACTTAAGGGAGGACCATTGCATACCTTTCATAGCCCAAAATCTTGAGGTCGATGACAATTTTGTAGATGATGATGGGATAGATAAGTACTTACTAGTGGATAGCCATGTGAAAGACACCGAGTTCCTATCTGCTCTGCAGCAACACTAAAGATGATCTATGCTGATGCCCTTAAATATGAAGGAAAAGATGCCACAGAGGAAGAGCTACAAGAAGCAAGGGAAAGACTGAATATTACCAACATGGGAGGGTTTAAGGATGTGCCAAGTAAGATAGCGGAAACCGTTCCTAGTTCAAGCACTAATTTATGGGGGCAAGACGCCTTGCTTGAAGTAGATGAGAACCAAGAGGTTAGTTTTTTTTGTTGTGTTTTCGTACTTTTGTTGCGGATTTGGCTTTATCAACTTTGTCCTGAAATGTTTGGTGATGTTGTTTCTGGCTAATGCTCCTTTATTTTTTCAGTTGGAAATATATGAAGACACATTCCTCAAACATGCTTCAGGCAAGCGTATGGCGGGATTGGGCCACGATTTGACACTAGGAACATATATACATCGCCTTAAATTCCCTCAAATTGTGATATTTCACGCTAGCTTCTCCAAGGACAATGCAAGTTTTCCTCTAATGGCGATAAAGACTCTATCCAGGTATTTAGGTGGCTATCACTTAAGGCTGAATGCAAACAAGGCAATACTTTTGGAGCGGCAAGCAGCTGTTCGAATTTTTGGAGAGGGACTTGGAGTATATTCGTTGAGATGTAAATATTATTTAACATATGCTGCTTACGGCTTGGCATGTGGAATCACAGATCCTATAGGATCTGTTGAGTGATTGCGGGAAGAAGCATCTTCTTAGAACAGCAAGGCCAAAGGTCCCTGTTGTGCCATTGATAGAGGATGAAGAAGATGATGTAGAAACTTCATCAAAAAGGGCTCGGCTGGGGGGAAGTCTCTGCTCCAGATTAACAGATTTAGATTGTTCCAGTTGCTAAGAAGTTTCTTCATATTTCTCAATACTCTTCTTGCTTACCATTAAAAACTATGAAATGTATATATATTGAAAACATTTATATGGGACATAGATGAAAGCTCTTGTTCTTTTAAAATCTTTTACAGTTACATCATTGTTTTATAATATGTATTTCAATGATCAATTTTCTTCCACACTCTGCCCTGTCTTTGTCGTTGTCTTAGCCATTCAGCATGATTCTGCCTTCCCTGTGAGGAGACATATATTGATCGTCTCCGTTCAGCCTGCATCTTTCTTATTGCACATGACACAGCTGATTCAGACTGTTTGATCTTCACACGAGCCCTCACTTGCATCCGCCTATACCACCACTGACATAGTTGCTTCATGGGATTACTTTTCTTCACTCCTCCTCCATGTTGAGTGGCCCTTTGATAGGCACAACGTGCTTGCCAATGAGATCTTTCCATGCCTTGGGTAGACCAAATCCCAAGGCTTCCAAACTCTTCCGCAAAAAAGGTTCCATGTGCATGCAAAATGTGCTACAAATGCTCAACAACAACAAGACATTTAGTATCGTACAATATATTTTGAACAACAATAAAAACTCAAAGCTGTAGGTATTCAAGTAATAACCATGTATTGTGTCATGTTTGTCGCACCCTATGCCTTTTCATAGCTACTCTAGAACTCTGTCACAACTGCCTCAAATTTCTCAACATCCCCATCTTCAAACCTTACTTTTTGCAACAAAGGTGCTAGGCGATCAAGTGCCAACCACGCTTTGGCCTTTGCCACCCTTGCTTGTCTTGAAGAGCCTCGATCAGGTATAGCTGCATGAAGCTTCCTCCACACCTCAAAATCTGTACCCGGATGACCTCTCTGGGTATGATTAGATAAGAACTTTCTGGCTTTTGAACCTCCAAAACATGGTTTGCTAGGAACATTTCCAGTCTTCCCTGATCTTCTCAAGTCACTTCTCAATCTTCACCTGACCACAACGTAAACCTGCATCTGAAAGCACTTAAAGCATCATGAACTCACACTTTAACCAAAAGAAACCAAAGATATTACACTTATCTCCCGTGAAGAAGATTGCTTCATTAAAACCAAAAGACAACATCACTAAATAATACCTCCTTGTCCATCAAACAAACTTGTTTGTATCCTGGATGTACCAAAATGTACAGAATACTTGTAAGCACCCTCACTTGAAAAAGGTAAGAAATGGGATTGTTATTCATGCACAAGCAGGTATGGCGCATGAAGAACAAATACTTTTCCATCCTTTTTCAAAATTTGCCGCCTTGAGAAGAAGAGAAAATCATAAACCTCCCGCTCAAAACAATTCGGATTTGGAGTGGTTGTGGTTGTGGTCCTGTGGAGTCGGGAAGACAATGAGGGAGACAATGCAAGATGATGGGTTGCACCCAGGGACGAAGTTCGGTTCAAGTTTGGTAAGCAAAGTTGGCTTGGTTACATTCAAAAGTGTAATGAAGAAAGAGAGTGGTGTCTTTTTTCAATAAAATAAGGCACCATAGTGGGAATAAAAAACTATACTTAAGAGGCATTGTTTTGAATTAAAAAACACCCTACATGTCAGTCAATGGAATAAAGAACAAAAAAAATGACGCACGTACCCTCCAATATTATATGTGGGTTTATTGGCTTGCTTTGTCCACATCACCATCCCAAGGGATCTGTTACAAGGCCCCTTTTTGAGTCCAAATTTTCCCAATGTCATCATGCCTTTCATGCTCCGTAAAATGATGCCCACTGTTGGCAATAGGCTCGGCCTACACAAACCATCCAACATCCATGTTCCACCATCATAAACATACTCTTTTATAATGAGACCCTTAACCATGAACAAATCAATACCAGCATATTTAATGTTGATTAAAACAAGCCATCGAGAGACATGCCTACTATTGATCTACAACAACAAACCAAATCCCACCTTCTTCATCAACATGGGGCATTCAAAGATCTGTCTTAGGACCAAAATGGTGCCCAAAAGTACTCATGTGATCACTATAGCACAATCAAAATCCCTTGTCTATAATTTGCCTCTTTGTTGGGCTTGGCTAGCACGGCTTGTGTTTGTTGGAATGTCAGATGCATTGACATGGCCTGATGCTGGAGGTTCCCACCTACAACATATCTAATCTAATCAAGAAAATGAATCGTTGAGAATTTTACAAAAAAAATTGAAGACTGCAAATTACAAGGTTCAAATACGCACAAAAAGAAGTCACAGTTGTTGGATGAACATCGATAAAAGCATCTCCCACAGTTCCTTTCTTTCTGTGCTATAAGCAAGGAGCATACTTGCTGACAGTGGCATATCACTCAGCCTTTACATACTAATGATTGCATCACAGTTATACATACTATTAAAAATTTTCAAAGAGAAAAACATTTACTATAGAAGCTATTCAAAGGTTGGGAGGGCTTGAAAAATCTTCCATGATTTTACCTGTAGGCTATTGGATTAGGTGCTGACCTTCGATCTTATGAGAGGTCCCTTTTTAGTCAAGCTTATGAGAGGTCCCTTTTTGGTCAAGCTTAGAGCTGTTTTGCCCAATGTTAGCACCTCTATTTCCAACATGCCCTCCCTTTGCAAGACCATGCAAGCCTCATGTCATGCTGCAATAAAGATTGTCAAAAGATCATACATGTTGATGAGGTCAATTTGTGAATGTGATGACTTCACTGACCCTGTATCCCAGTTTCACATAGTTCAATTAGCTCCTTTAGGATGGAGTCACCACCTCTGACACAACCTGCATGCAAAACATGAGTTAACAAACACAAGTCACACATCTAAAATGTTACAGGAGTTGAATAACACATACAAGGTTATTTTTCCAAAAACCTCTCTTATAGGTGCAAATGATTCTTGAATGGTTCTGGTCTTATTATACAGCTAAACCTTCAATACACTACTTTTCAGCGGGTTTTTGGCCATCAAATTTTTTTTAAAAGAATGTAACTTTATCAGCACATCTGTAAAGTTCTTTGTGTGATCCATTTTCCACCAATAACATAGGCCCAGATGTTGAATGGGTTTCATGGCATGTAGCATAATAATCTAGACATGTGGATATTGTCCTTATTATAGATTAATAAACATGGAAGGCAGATCTGGGCACAAGGCAACTCCTTTGAGGCTTGGCAAGTAGAAGGGAATGGGCTGTCTGGCTTCCTCATTCCCCAAACCAGATTGGTTGGCTACAATTGTTGCAGCCCAACCAGCGAGGTCGGTTGGCCAGCCCCCTCTGCTACTCATTCTCACTCTTATTCAACATAGCCCCCTTACTCTCAATGGGTCTTGCTTGTAGACCACCTATGAAAGCCCTTGGATCCCTCCTCTTAAACCTGGGAGTTGAAGGCATGCTGACTTTGGTCAAGCCAGACTGCTCCTCCTTGTGGTACACACAAGACATGATGTATTAAAGAAAAAAACACAACAAAAGGATCCTAGTAGAGAGGGTTTTTACCTTTGAATGATGAGTAGGATCATGTTGCAGCCGACTAAACCACTCTCATGCTACCATTTCCAGGAAACTCAGCATGATCTCCGTCTACCTTTGTCCATGCCCATAGCCGTAATTTGGTGCTTTGAACTCCTCTATTCCAAGAAATGGCGGGGCAACTGCCGGGATGAAGGAAATGTTTAGTTTTTTTTAATGCCAGGTACTATTTTTAAAAAATGGAAAAAATACTAATGGATTCTCTAATTATTTTTCCTGCTAAAAACGTGAAGGGATGTCGACCCTTGAAGGATCGTCCATCTTGGTGTCTATAGATGAAGCTTTTGGTTGACTACGTGTCTCTCACTGCATATCCTCTTGAGTCCCACATCAATGCACATTCCCCTCACTGTGTGGCACGTGCCTTTGAATGAAGCCAACTGATGGGATCTAGGGCAGAGGAGCGAGGAGTTCCTATCGTGGTGGGGATTTGGGCTACCCATCTGAAAAAAGTAAACTTAATGAGACGAGTAAACTAGGGCACCAATGGAAACGGGGGCTAACGAGCTGATATGGTGGGAGGTGCATTGATGTGGGGATGTGTCCAACGATGATACATTAGGAAGTGAATGGGGTCTTCTTGGGCCCTTTAATTTACCCAAGCCTAATCAAGGTGATTAAGGAATAACCAAATGGGGGGTTGCCATGTGGACTGAAATGTTGGGTTTGTAAGAGAGGTGTAAGAGTGGTCAAAGGGTGCACTTTTTCCCCCAAAAAGGGGGGGAGGCAATTTTACAATTTTCGGACCTCCATAACTTCAACATACAAGCTCCGATTTGAGCGAAGATTATAGATCCGTGATCTACGCATCAAGAGCTTTCCATAGATATGTTACATGATATGGTTTTGTCCGCTAGATTTTAAATTCCATTTTCCCCCCAAAATTCAAATTCGAATAAAGTAGCCGTTTTGAAGCTTCTAATTAAAAAACGTTTCTTCTTTAAGAGAAAAGGTTTGACTCCTTAAACTGCCAAATAAAAGGGCCCAAGAAGCCTTCCATTGAGGTCCTAATGTGGGCATTAATGAGTTGTTTGAAGCGCAGGGACTATCGGCTGTACCAAAGGGGCTGTCGAGACTGCTGCTGCAAGACGGGTGCTGTTGGTTGCACACAAGGGAGTCGGCTGTACCAGAGGTGTGTCGACTGAACCAGGTTGGAGGCGGCTGCAGCAGGCGCATCATCATATAGGGCATTTATGACCAGTCGGCTAGCCGACCAGCAGCAGTCGGCCAGCACTCCTATGGTCCAAAGGGCCTATAAATAGGCACAAGTGCTCCTTGTTATGGGCCTATCTTGGCATCTCCTATGTCAGTGCTTAAGATTCCTAGTTTTGACAGTGGGTTGGTGATTGGAGAGCATTTTCTATCTACTAAACGACATGAATTTGCTGCTCTTATTTAAGCAAAATCCGGACCTAACTGTTGTGTCAGTTCCATTGGATGTATGTATGCAGGGCAAGTATGCATCTATCTACATGTATGAAAGGGCATATGCATGCATGTATGTATGACTTTGTATGTACTGGCATGTGCGTGCATGCATGCATATAGTATGTATGTTTGTCTATGTATTTACGTATGTGTGCACGCATGCATATTCGTATATACGTATGTATGCATGCATGCTCTAAGAGCACACAACTATAAACATTGGAAACAAGCGCTTGCTTCACCTAAAGAAGTATCTTACCTGTGCGAGAGTCTCGGAGACTGCCATGTGCCATGTACTCATAAACAAGCATTTGATCCCCTTCTGACCAAACTGAGACAAGATTCTTGTGTACACGCGAGAGTGTGGTGAGAGTTACACGTTTCCCATGTGAACCTGTATTACCCTCAGATTTTGGGACAGTTTTCCAATAAGAAATTGAATAAATCGCACTCGGATCTTTAGCCCATTTCTGCGTGTTCTCTTCCCTAGCCATGCATCACTATGCTTATACCAACAAAAAACAACCATTATTATCAAATCCTGATCATATCTAAGATACATATTAAAAACAAAGTTTACCTTGGGGCATGGTTTACAGCCTTTTGGTAAAAGGAAAGATGCCACAGAAGGGTAAGGGGGGACAGATCCCAAAAAGGTAAACTTTAATTGATAACCATGCTTATATGTTACTCTTGCCTACTAAGAACAGAGAAGAACAGTAGTAAAGGGGGCTGTTGTGCTATTCTCATAAACAAAACCACGAGCGAAGGCAATCGAAAGCTCATGATTGATGGGCTCTCGGTGGTACACCTTATAATGCTAGAGACAACAAAACCCTGACCAATCACATCCCAAAAGTATGCATGTCCCATACCATGCACTCCAAGTCACCTAGACTCCTGATGCGACTAGCGAATGGGCTATCCAATCGTTGGTTGCGAGGCCCCTCTCCCAAAGTCTCACAGAGACAACTTTGATCATCTCAAAATGTTATAAGCACTAGGACCAGGCTAAGTTCGATGAGCCCTTCTCAACCCTTATGTGATCCTATGGACTCATAGAGGAAGTCTTACGGATCTTATGATCTCATTAGATCTCTAAAAAGATTTTATGAAATTATATGAGATCTTAAGAAAGATCATGAACTCATGTATATGGTATTATGAGATCTTAAGAGGTTTTACAGCTACCCTTTGAAAGCTATGTAGGTAAATTCTATCAAAACACTCACTCTTTCTCACCATTCCCATGCAAAATGTTCTTTCCCATTGTTTCGCAATATCAACACAAATCTTTTGTCCTATTTGTATATATTTTAACTTAGTGCAAGCTTAATATGGTTTCCCAATTTTGTTTTCAATTAATTAATTTGAAGTGGTGAGAGGTAACCTTAGAGATCCTTAGAGATGAAATCTTGACGTGTGGATGACTGGAGGTTCGAAGCTCTAGAGGTTTTTGTATTCCGGAGAGTTTGGAGAGAGGCTTTATATACGCTATGTGTAGTATTTTCTCGTTGGGCAATGGCCTAGTGAAAGAGAGAGAAAGGCTATTGTATACTTTGTTTTTTTTTTAATTTACATTCTAAGAGACGTTTAACACAGAGTGAGAAAAAGAGATGGACATGAACACACTAAGAGGGGGAGAGAGAGAGATGTTTTAGCTAAGGTGTAAAACCTTACTATAATCATTAATTAGTGCTGCGACACATTAGAGGGAGATAATAATCTAAGATTTTGGATTACGTATGAGAGGGAGAGAGAGAGAGAGAGAATATCTATCTGTTTGATAAGGAGAGAGAAAACCTTAGTTTCTAAGGTAGATGGCCGTTTAGCTTGAATATGGGCATGCTAGTATTGGTAAAATCATTCTCTTACTTTTTGATATAATATGAGAGGACATACCTACATTTTCACGTATGTTACATTGAGTTTTTTTTGTGTGTGTGTGTGTGTGTGTGAGAGAGAGAGAGAGAGAGAGAGAGAGAGAGAGGAGAATTTAAGTAATTCAATTTATAATAATATTGATGCTTGAATATTAAGTATAAAAGTTTCAAAGTAACCAATTTTTTCAAAATAACCAATTTTTTTAAATAACCATTTACTCATTTGTGGTTCAATTCTCCACATAGGCAATCAATTCTCTATATAGGAAATTGTATTGTCTAGATAATAGCCTATATTTCTTATTCATTCTCTATATAGAAAATTGAATTACCTAGATATTGGCCCATATTGTGTATATAGTACATTGAATTACCTAGATATTGGCTCATACTCTCTATATAGGAAATTTAATTACCTAGATATTGGCCCATATTTCCTATATAAGAAATTGAATTACCTAGATATAAGCCCATATTTCCTACATATAGAGGATTGATTAAATGGGAAATACGATTGTCTAGATATATATAGGAAATTTCCATCAACATAACCAAGAAATCTCTCAAAATTTGATTAAATGGGAAATACGATTGTCTAGATATATATAGGAAATTTCCATCAACATAACCAAGAAATCTCTCAAAATTTCCTATATATGGTGAAGTTCACTATATAGGGAACCACCAAAAGCTCCTTGCGAGAGACGAGAAGCCAGAAACCACTAGAAGAATGCGAGCGGTAGTAGGCAGGCTGACGCAGTGAAAAACAATGGTAACTCACGATTCTGGTCGGCAATGGCGTGATTCAACTGCTGCTGCTGATAGGGATCAAAGGAAGGGTAAGCGGGGGCGCCGTATGGAGACGGCTGGATGGCGTAGTTGTAACGCGCGGTCGGGGGCAGCGTAGCCGTAAGGCAGAGGTGCTGGAGGGGGTATGCGGAGGGAGGAGGAGGATAGTAAGCAGCAGGGGCGGCATAGCCATGGTGTCCATGGTGCTGTTCTTCATGGTGGTGGTGGTGGTGATGGTGTTCCATACTACTACTGGTGTTGAATGAAGCGAGGAGGAACCGTAAGAATGGAATGCAGAAGCAGGATTGGACAAGAAAGACGCTGAGTCAGTGTCTATGCGAGTTTCACTTTCTTTGCTTTGAACAAACAACGTAATCCCATTCATTTTATAGCTTTCGCAGGCTTACGCGCTTACGCCATTCTGCTCGATCGGACTAGTCAAAAACACGTGACACTTCACACGCACTTTGACAAGGCCCTGCGCCTACCTTCTAGAACCCACCATCTTTTTGCCATGCTACGATGTCGGGTTAGCTTTCAAATTAGCTAGGGGTTTGAAAATTTGGTGCACTCCAAACTCCCTCTGCCAAAAACCCCTCGTCCTTTTTTTCATTGCATTCGTGGTTCACGAGTAACCCTACGCTATGTTGAGATGATGGGAGATCAGGTTATTGCCTGGTGAGAAGTTGAACTTGTGCCATGAATTGCATGATTAACTGGGGTAATCAATTAGCTTAGGTGAAGGATGGAAACACTATTATGGTGCCACTATGGAGCCAACCCAAAACCAAAGCAAGAGGAGATACCTAGCCTATGCTGCACAAGATAAAAACTCCTTCCCAAATCTGAAGATTACCCCATTGAAGAGGACACTGCTAGTGTATGTTCAGTGCCCGCCTCTCAGCATGTATATCACATTGATGTATGGTACACAATCAGCAACTTGTATAAAGGTTTCATGTATATAGCATACAAGAAGATGAACTCTGTAGTAATGTCTGACATGCGCCAAGAATCTCCACACCCCTTTATAGTTTATGGGTGGTGGTAGTTCCAAGATCACATGGATCCTATTCTCATCTATGGATGTCCCATTGTTGGTGGTAGTTCCAAGATCACATGGATCCTATTCTCATCTATGGATGTCCCTGTTGGAAATGATGTGTCCAAGGATGACTCTATGCTTAACCCCCCAAAATTGGCATCTGAGTGAGTTCAATGAGATGATGTGGTAGAGTCTACACCTCTCAAAAACTTGTCTCAAATAAGCAAGATGCTAAATTAAAATAGGATCTATGTGGTCATTTCATGGATGTTCCCATATATAGGCCTATATAGATACACGGTTAGATCTTCTCCACATATTTCATCACACAACTCATCAATCATCATCATTGTGAGTTTACTCCCTATATAGATACACAGTTAGCCCCTTCTCCACATAGTTCATCACACAATTCATCATCATCACTATGAGTTTACTCCCTAGCTTCTACTAGCATATAGATCAACCATCAAAGCTCACTACATAGGAGCACACAGGTATTTGTGATGTGAAAGGTCCTACTTTTTATGAGTGTACATATATTTTATCCTTTTACATTTGATTCATGGTGGTCTCTATGATTAAGAATTGGGAAGTCTTGGGCTTGCCACCATTATGTTTCATTTCTGCACTCTGCGCAAGCGAGAGTGCGTCCTCAAAGGTGGCTGGCCTAAACGTATGCACCTCCCATTGGATTTGCGTGTCCAGGCCATACAAAAATTGCCCTTTCTTGTCCGTATTATGACGCGCTCCCCTGAACTCGTCTTCAGGTTTACCATAAGCCCTAGCTTAATCGTTAAAACTAATGTTTAACTTGCATGTAGTATTATGGAGCACTTACTCATAAATGTGTTAGTCTTTATATACTTTATAGAATCTCTCAATTATGAGTACTTGTATCCAATATGATTATGAGCACTAAACCTCACTCTTTAATGCTAATCACTTGCATCCAATATGATTATAAGCACTAAACCTCACTCTTTAATGCTATCCAATATGATCATGAGCACTAAACCTCACTCTTTAATGCTAATCACTTCCATCCAATATGATTATGAGCACTAAACTTCACTCTTTGATGTTAATCACTTCTAAATCATAGAAATTTTTATAGATATGCATTGACTGTTGTCTACTAAACCTTGCATGAACTATATCAAAAGCCATGCATGCTCTAAGCTTATATGATTATGAGAGCTAGACCTTAAATTTTAATGATCTGTTAATCAAGAGAAGATATGCAAGCAAACTATGATTGCTATGATTTCTATGTTTTTATATAACTTAGATTACCAAAAGCCATAGCTTGTTCATCAAAACTAATGTTTAACTTGCATGTAGTATAATGGAGCACTTACTCATAAATGTACTAGTCTTTATATACTTTATAGAATCTCTCAATTATGAGAACTTGCATCCAATATGATTATGAGCACTAAACTTCACTCTTTAATGTTAATAACTTGTATCCAATATGATTGTGAGCACTAAACCTCACTCTTTAATGCTAATCACTTATAAATCATAGAAAGTTTTCCAAATATGCATTGATTGTTGTCTATTAAACCTTCCATGACCTATATCAAAAGCCATACATGCTCTAAGTTTATATGATTATGAGAGCTACACCTTAAATTTTAATGCTAATGATTAATTAATCAAGAGAAGATTTGTAGGCAAACTATGATTTCTATGATTGCGATGTTTTCATATAACTTAGGTTACCAGAAGCCATAGCTTGATCATAAAAACTAATGTTTAGCTTGCATGCAATATTATGGAGCACTTAATCATAAATGTGCTAGTCTTTATATAATTTATAGAATCACTCAATTATTAAACCATTTCTAATCTCTTAAGTAGAAATCTCAAAACAATTCTTAAGTAGTACCTTAAACCAATGCTTAAGCTTGTGAGCTTCCTCTCATGTTTATGTATACTTAATAGAATCTCTTAATTATTAAACCATTTCTAATCTCTTAAGTAGTAAGCTCAAAACAATTCTTAAGTAGTAGCTCAAACCATTGCTAAAGTATATGAGCTTCCTCTCATGTTTATGTATTTATATTGAGAGTGGAGATTGATTCCTCTTCCTAATTACTAGCATAAAAAGCCCTAAAATTGACCAAAATTTGACATTTCTAAGCGATTTCTATTCTATACTTAACGATGTTAGATAATGTATAAGAGGGTCATAGTAAGGAAACTCATATAGGGGTTTACATAGTAACAATAACTGCAATGGACGCCCAAAACAGGGCCCGGACACCAAATTGACCCTTACTTTTCACTAACGGCTTCGCATGAGGGGATAGATAACTTTATTTGTTGATAGAGAGAAGTTTTAAAGAAAGTTAGTTCATCACAAGAAGAACAGCGTCCGTGTTCGGATAATTTGGAGATTCTGTGCGGGGTGGCCGGTATTCGTGATTATGGGTACGTTTCAATTGGACCACACTTGAGAGAGAGAGAGAGAGAGAGAGAGAGAGAGAGAGAGAGAGAGAGAGAGAGAGAGAGAGAGAGAGAGAGAGAGAGAGAGAGAGAGAGAGAGAGAGAGAGAGGGAGGGAGAGTCTTTACTTCAAAAAGATTACATGAGTTGTTATTCCCTTCTTGTAACTATTTTCCAAATAAGATGAGTAACCTGATTGTATGCCTTAGGCTCTTGTCAACAAATAGCCAAAGAGGAATAATAGAGAGCACCACTATTTAATATCTTTTCCTTTGGATACTAGATTTAAGGAAATTGGAAAGCCATGCCATTGGCAATAGATAAGGAAATAATTGTGAGTATAGGGTAAGCTATTTTGTTAATAAAATAATTCAAGGTATAATTACATGTTGGGGTTTATGTTAATGAATTAAGAAAACTTATGGAAAATAAAGAGAAGTACTCATTGAGGGGGGGAAAGTTTGAGAATGGTTGGGTGCTAGCACTTAGTTGATAGAGTAGTTATTTCACCTTTAGTTTATTATTATTTACTAACTTACATTATCTATTGTAAAATTGATAATTTAGTAAAATTATTTTTAAATTTATAATCTAGTGAATCAATTGCTTATTGTTTTTACTTTATATATATATATATAATCTCTTTTTTGAATTGTTATACTTCTTATATCTACTACTACTTGACATACTTCTTATATCTACTATACTTGTTGACATACAAGAGATCTTTAAAACTCTATCCAAGGAAACAACTAATAGCCCAAAAACCTAGGGATAAAAGCTCCTCTTTTAGTATGCTCTAAAAAAAGGGCTTGTATGAAATCACGTGCCAATACAGTGATGCCCTCTTTCATATTTCAAAAATGGCACTATCACTAGAATAAATGTCCTTGGAAATTATTTTTATAGTTACTAAATTATTAGTCTATGCTTTGATGTTGACCAATTTTTTTTAAGAAGTTGATCTCTACTTATAATTAAATGCACTATGATCCATTATCAAATCACCAACCAATCAATTTACATATTCATTGTAATATTTAGTACTCATTTCTTCCATCTAAGACCAAATGCTAAAGCTTTTATTGGTAACCAAGCTATTCCCCGTAGCCAAAATGAGACCAAAGTATTGCTAAGTCCTCTCTCAAAAATTTTCCAAAGTACTCGATTGCCTATTTACAAAGGAGTTAGTCTGAAATAATCAAATAGTTTGCCTTTAGTTTGCAACATTCTAGGCCACTATCGACAACATGCAGAAACTTCTCGTGATGCAGGAGGAAGATTTAAGCCATGGAGAGGAAAGCGAAGACGATGAAGAAATTAAGGGGGGAAGGTGATGAAGGAGAACCAGAGATTGAAGTAACTGATCAGTCTGCTCCTAATGTGAATGTGGCCCTTGCTGTAGCAGCGGCTGCACGGGAGCCACCAGACAGGAAGCTATCAAAGAAAGAGCTGAGAAAGAAAGAACTGGCTGGAAGCTATCTTGGCTAAGCTTGGCCTCAATAAAAAAAGATGATACAGCTTAGTCGGGCACGGCGAGCTTGGAAGCCTCACGCTTGCCTTCCAGTTCATGTTCATCCGCTCGATTGGAGCCATAGCCACAGCACAGCCAGGCTCTACTCTTTCTATGTTTTAGACAGGTGGTGATGGGTGAGTCCATGTTCAAGCCAAGGTTGTTGCTGCTTCTGCTGGTGGCAGGAGCGCTATGGTGGGTGGGCATCGTGGGCCTACTGAGCCTCTGTAACTCATTTCCCACAAGCTGCATCATGATCTACATTCATGTCCCCTGGTGCCCAACACATCGGCCACCAAGTATGTGTTAAATTTGCAGCAATGTGATGAGCTATGGTGGATCAAATGCTAGAATCAACATCATTAACAAAGAGATTAAACGATAATTAAGATGTGATTAGTGATGATAGCTTAATGTAGGCATGGATAATCAAAAACCAACAAATTCTCATTATGCCAATGCCTCAATTTATAGGGTTTACATCCAAGCATCCAATCCCATTGATTTCTCCTTGATTCACTCCACCTCTTTTGCTTTATTCTCTCCACCTCTCCCAGAATATCTCTACACCTCCTAAATCTCCTCATGCTACCTTTTATTCTCTCCCAGTAGATACTTCTCATCTTTTCACAGTTTCTCCCACATTTACAGATTCTCTTTTACAGTCTCTTGCTAAGGGCTTGTTCTCGCACACACCCTATTCACTTGTATATTTCAACACCTCCCCTCAAGTGAATACTCCTAGCACACCTGGACCCTATACCAAGTTTTCCTCTTACTTGATAGTCCGCGACCAGTGCCTCAAGTCCCTAAACTCATAGTCCTTGTCACTCTCTCTCTCTCTATGTGTCCAAGGCTACTACAAGTGCCCGTGACCTTGACTAAAGTGCTCACACATACATCTACCATATGGCCTACATCATCGATGGCTCAGAAGTGGTTTTACTCTGTTGGGGCAGGTTACATTGGGTTATGGGGTTTCACTCTCTCTCTCTCTCTCTCAGAAAAGATGATTTGACTCCACTTCCTTATTAGGAGCCTCCATGAAGTTTGCCGATGTCGTTCCTTCTCCACTGGGTTTGTTGTAGCAGTCTCTTGCCATGTGTCCTGGCTTTCCACAGTTGTGTGGTAAGTGAAGGTTCTTCCTCCTACTCTGCCTCTTCCTCTTCCTCGTCCTCGTCCTCGAGAGAATCCTCCTCGGGTGAAGAATGCTTTTTCTTCTCCTGCTGTTGAGTCCAGCCACCATTTCTTATCTTTGCCTCTGGTCTCTTGCTCTAGTAGAGCTCCTTCTATCTCGTGTGGCTTCAATTCAGGTACATTCTTTAATGTTGCTACAATGTTTTTATATTCACCTTTGTCCACACTCTTCAGAAGTGCTCACTGCTAGTGTCTCATTATCTTCTACCTTTTTGCCAATAGCTACCAGTTGTTACTTAATGCTTTTATATATGTTCAAGTGTGTGATTAAAGGTTCACTTTCCTTCATATCCAATTTGTAGAATTGCATTAACAGATTTATCTTTGAATTTTTAGCTTGTGTGCCAAATAATTTATTGAGTTCATTCCATGCATCTTTTGCCCACTGTATCCCTGTGATGTGATGAATGATTTCATCATTTAAACTGAGTGCGATAAGTCCCAATACTGTTTCATTCCTGCTCTTCCACTCATTTTTCCCTTTCACCTCTGGGCATTCATCTCTTCCCTTAACTAGCCCCCATAGATTTTTCCTCATGAGCAGATACATGGTTTTTGTCTGCCATGTGTAAAACTGCTCCTTATTAAATTTAGCTATCTCTTGTGCCGTACTCATGATGATGTGAAGGGGGTCTTACCTCTTGATCCAATTTCAAGATTCAAAGGTAGTGTCTACCTTTTTACAACTCAATCTAGTGTTTAGGTGATGATTACAACATATTTATCAGCATAAAATCACCAGAAATTACATTAAACCAAGGGTAACAAATCTATACGGAATGGTTGGAGTATCAAATCATCTCCGAATTGCAATCTAAAGTTATAGGGATCTGTATCAGATACCCAATGGTTAATTTGAATCCTTAATTGCAACAAAATATAGTGATTAGTATTGATTAGTAAATTAATCCTCTATTTTGTGTGCAAAAAACAGAGTATGCGACGGGGAGTTTAGATCTAAGGCCTTAGAGTTCAAATGAGCTCAAATCCTTTCAAGGCCATCAATAGCAATTAGTCTAGTAGAGGATTAAGCCAAGAAACACAAGATTTAACCAAGTATTGAATGCTTAATCTCTGTTTTACCAGTGTCACCTGCAGATTTGATGAAGAGCTTAGTTCTCACTCTAGACTTGATCAAATCAAAATCTTTTTTCACCAGCTTGTAGAGCACCCTTGAAAACCCTAGGGCCAAGAGGAATTAGAGCCATTGCATTTGTGGAAGAGAAGATCTCCATTTTTTGCAGAAAAAGAAGCGCTGGAAAAATCACGATTTTCTCCTGCTTGCGCCGGCGGTTTGATGAAATTCTTGAATGGATGAGTATGGCTAGCTATGGCTGAAAGCTTTTGAGCTAATGTTGAGCCTAGAGGGAGAGGGAGCTCCTCCACCAGCTGGGGGTGCAGAGGTTAGTGAAAAATAGACTTAAAAATGGATTAACTCCTAATTATGATTAGTAGAGTAATTAGCAAGGTAATTAGGCTCAAAAAACAGATGAATGCTAAGCTTAGCTCTGATACCATGTTAAATTTTCAGCAATGTGATGAGCTATGGTGGATCAAATGCTAGAACCAACATCATTAACAAAGAGATTAGATGATAATATGTAATTAGTGAGCAATTAAGATATAATTAGTGAGCAATTAAGATGTAATAAGTGAGAAATTAAGATGTAATTAGTGAGCAATTAACTGATAGCTTAATGTAGGCATGGATAATCAAAAACTGACAAATTCTCATTAATGCCTCAATTTATAGGGTTTACATCCAAGCATCCAATCCCACTGATTTCTCCTTGATTCACTCCACCTCTTTTGCTTGATTCTCTCCACCTCTCCCAGAATATCTCCACACCTCCTACCCTTTATTCTCTCCCAATAGATACTTCTCGCCTTTTCACAGCTTCTCTCACATTTACAGATTCTCTTTTACAGCCTCTTGCTAAGGGCTTGTTCCCGCACACACCTATTCACTTGTATATTTCAACAGTATGGACTCTTTCTGTACCAGAACCTGGGCAATGGGTGGCGATAGCTACAAACAGCTTGTTCGGGCAATTCAAATGCTGAAAGAGAGTTTTTAAGCTCTTAACAACCACTTATCCAGGTGCTCCAAAATTAAAAGGAGTTTTTAAACTCTATCCTTATGAGATTATTGGGGACTAATGCCCAATTAAGTGTCCGAGAGGGGAGTAATGCGCCCGAATTAAGTGTTTGAGAGGGATTTGCATATAGAAGAATTTTTTACCCAAGGAAATGTTGTGGAAAACCCTAAAAGTTAAGATCAAGCAGCCTTGCGTATGAACGTCAAGAACCTTGGTATTGTACCAAACTCTACTTGTTGAGAGCACACTTGGTCTTGGGCTAGTGTGGTGCACTCGTTGTTGCGAGGGCTTAGATCAAATCAACCACTAAAAATGGGGACAAAGTGTGAGTTGTGTCACGACAAGAATCACCACACTAAAGATTATCAATTCTATTTGTGTAAGCATTGTAACACAAGAGGTCACTGGAAGTCGTATTGTAACACAAGAGGTCACTGGAAGTCGTATTGTGCACTATCATTGGAGAATGAGTTCAAGGGTATCTTACATGCCTTGCACAAATCGAAATCACATAAGAAAGTTAAAAAGGCAATTAAAAATCTAAAGGATTTCATGAGCACATTAAAAGAAGCATACATATGGCATACGACATGTCGGCTTTGATGATCCAACTCATCTCATTAGGAAGTGAATGGGGTCTTCTTGGGCCCTTTAATTTGCCCAAGCCTAATCAAGGTGATTAAGGAATAACCAAATGGGGGGTTGCCATGTGGACTGAAATGTTGGGTTTTTAAGAGAGGTGTAAGAGTGGTCAAAGGGTGCACTTTTTTCCCAAAAAGGGGGGGGGGAGGGACAATTTTACAATTTTCAGACCTCCATAACTTCTACATACAAGCTCCGATTTGAGCGGAGATTATAGATCTGTGATCTACGCATCAAGAGCTTTCCATAGATATGTTACATGATATGGTTTTATCCGCTAGATTTTAAATTCCATTTTTTCCCCAAAATTCAAATTCGAATAAAGTAGCCGTTTTGAAGCTTCTAATTAGAAAACGTTTCTTCTTAAGAGAAAAGGTTTGACTCCCTTAAACTGCCAAATAAAAGGGCCCAAGAAGCCTTCCATTGAGGTCCTAATGATCCCTCTGCATGGAGTACATGGAACACATCCTTCACCTCCATGGGAAACTCTGGGTGGATAACCTAATGGACATAGATGGTAAGTAATTTACCAATTGCGAATACATCAATTATTGAACATTGCCTCGAAATATTGTATGAATAAAAACATTAAAAAGAATGTGGCATGAGGGCCAGAGGAGAAGCCCAGAGAGGTCCCTACCGTGTCGCCTGTAAGTTCAAGAATAAGGCATGAGGGCCAGAGGAGAGGCCCAACGAGGTCCCTACCGAGTCGCCTGTAATTCCAAGGAGGCATGAGGGCTAGAGGAGAGGCCCAATGAGGTCCCTACGCAGTTGCCTGTAAATCCAAGAATGATGCATGAGGGTTGGAGGAGAGGCCCAAAGAGGTCCCTCTCTATGATCGATATTTTGAGTTGCCATTTTATATCATGATTCACATATCTTTTGTTGATTGCACACATACTTTTGGTACTTCGAGGCTTAGACCTCTATACCCTCATTTGTAGACTTCATGATATGATGAAGTGGCATTGTTAGATGTTTGATCTTGCAAGTTTGTTGCCTAGTCACTTGAGGCATTATTTTGATGAGAAGGATATATAGTACAGATGGTCTACATATGGTGACTTCATTAACTCATTGTGCTTGGTTACCTGGACACAGATGGTTTGGCATATGGTAACTTCATCAACTTGTTGCTTGATTACCTCAACATAAATGGTTTGGCATATGGTGCCTTCATCAACTCGTTGCTTTGTTACCTCGACACTACTGGTTTGGCATTGTTGCATGGGACAAATCTTCTTTTGGCTCATGACTTGTGCGCGCATCCTACACTCTTGAGTCACCATGATTATGTTCTTGATGATGTAGATTACATCGACATGGATCTAGATGATGATGATGTATCTTATAAACATACACATGATGATGTATGGTTGTACACACACACATATGATGATGTATTGCACACACATGCATATGATGATATTAATGTATCACACATGCATGTGAAAATATTGATGTATCACACACACGTGCGCACGATGATACATGTTCACATGATGATAGTGATATATGTGCACATGATGACATGGACACATATGCATGTGATAATGATGTATGTGATGGTGTTGTGTGTGAGTTGGATCATGTGGTCATGATCTCGAGGGGGATAGGATGGCATCAAGTACATCGAGCATTATAGATGATGATATGTCTAGTATATCTACCTACTTCTCTAAAGATCATAGTGAGGACCAACAATTAGAGGATCTTGAGTATTCATCTATTGCACAAAATGAGGTTAGAGATACTTCACAAGATACCCATGAGTATACAAGGGACCGTGAGGAGCTTAGGTTTGAGATTCTTATGTTAGATATGTTTCTCTATTCCTCTAGAGAGTTCCCATGTGGGCATATCTATTGATTGACCACTAGTCCTAGCTTTCATAGCGTACCTGGCAGCATTTGTTTGGATATAGTTCTTGTGTTTGAGTAGTTAGGTATAGTGCATGAGGGTAGTTATAACTTCATTGAGAGCTGATACGTCATAGGGAAGGTATGAGTATGCAGATAGATCACATGGACTTTGAGAGCTTTGCATTGGTATCAGAGCTATAATCCCTTCATTGCATTAGTATAAGAGCCATGATCCCTTCATTGCATAAATCTTGTCCAAGTATTAAAGGAGTTAAAAACCATTATATTTAAAATAGTAAATTAAATAAATTATTTTTAAAAAAGAAAACTCTGCCTACTACTAACACTACTTTCAGTAGTATTAGTTTTAATAAAATAAAAAGTTATACAAGAGAACTTAGAAAATAAATTAAATTCTTTTTAAAAGATAAATAATAGTGTTATAACAATGTCTACTACTAGCATTGCTTTCAGCAATGTTAGTTTTAAATAAAAATTTAAATAAGAAAACTTAGAGAATCATTAGAAATTGAAGGTAAACCATCAAGGTCTAAAAGAATATCCATAGCTAAACAAATATTCATACATCGTTACAACAACTCCCATCATAAAATGATATTTTAAATCAACCAAATACACTCCAAGTAATGAATGTGCATCATGTGATATGTTATTTTTGGTTTATTACCTTAAATTAGTGAATTTGACAAGCAAATATAACTTATAGTGAAGTATTACCTTAAATTAGTGAATTTGACAAGCAAATATGGTTAAAGTGAAGTATAAAAAATATATAAATTTAGTGCTAGATATGTTAAGTGTAATAAAATCCACCACATTTGTGTCCACTTAATTGTATAATAAATAAGAACGTAAAAAGTGCTAACTTTTTAAACTACTTAAAAAATGCTTAATTTCAACACTATCAAAATTTATATAGGCTCAACAAATACTACCAAGATTTTATGATTTTTATTCTAATTTATTAATATGAATCTAAAGAAAAATTGAATATGCCATACATGAGCAGAGAGACTTCTCCCGTGGAAAAAGGACAGAGCGAAATGTTACCCGCCCAGTCAGGCAATTGATTGACCATGTTCACCCATTGGTTATGAAAGTTCTATGTGATTTGCTAAATTACCAATATTTATAAAGAAGGAAATGTGCAAACTAACAAATAATGAAAGCAACATTTGTATCATTAGCAATTCCATGTTGAAGAACATGATGAACAAGATATAAATGTTATAGATGTAGAAGAGTTGTTTATAAACACAATGGTTCATAGTTTAACCTATATTGAGAAAATTTTTTATTATGAAAATTGATTTAAAAAGTTACTCCCTGTGAAGGTAGCAATCCATGGATAGACCATTTATAGAGACTTATATAATGAATATAGGCAATACTCTACATTGTTATATGGAAAGCCACATTTTTTAAACATTAAAAAACATCACTACTAAGAAATTTCTCATGAGAAAATACATAACATCAACCATTATTTTGCTATAAATAGAGAAAATTTGTTTTACAATGCAGAGAAGTTTCGTAGATTCCACACTATGCTTGGAGTCTTGGAGATGGAGTTCAGATTGAGGGGGAGTGTTGATATTTAAGCTCAATGTGAGCTGACACTCATGATATCAAGCTCAACATGAGCCGACACTCATGATGTGCCTGGGTGACCATTACACATTTACAACACTGGCATGTTTTATAGCTGGCAACTACGGTTATGGCATACTATCTTGCCAACTCACCTATTTAGTGTGTTCGCATTATGGTCCGCTTGTATATAGTACTCTAGTACTTATGTTGGGTTTTCACTTATCTTTTGTAGTCTTTTTTTGAGAGTAAGAAGAAGAAGAAGATTTCAGCCTTTCATCTTTTTGTGTGTGTTATATCCATGTGTGTGTGTGTGTGTGTGTGTGTGTGTGTGTGTGTGTACTTGCAAGAACTCGAGCTCTCTCTCCTCCCCCAATATTTTCAAAAAGGAGCTAAATTAGCAGAGGTGATAGCATCACATGAGGCAAAGCAAGTGGGTGTTCCTTCGCCAAAGGAAAGGCCTCAAGCAAAAAGGAGCTAAATTAGCATATATGTGTGTTTCTTAGCACTCTCCAACAAAGAACTTACTACGTATGGTACATTTGCATCATCAAGGAAGGTCTTATGCTTAACTACCATATTTTCTATGTATGGTACACATGCATCATCAAGGGAGGACTTATGCTTAGCTACCATATTTTCTCTCCATGTTGGTTGTCAAATCAAGATGCCATATCTATGGTGTCACCCTCCTATAGCGTATCTAAGCCAATGACCAACATGTTGCACTTTGACATGATGGTTATTGCACATATCCTAAGAACGTGCAAAGGCAATTTTGATGAAACAAATTGTCATGAGAAGTTGGTACCCAATTGTTATGGCTCACTCTAACCCTCCTTGAAACACATCTAAAAAGAGATTACATGGTGAACCGCAACTATCGTGAGGATCTTTCCAATGGCTGAGTTTGTAACCCTTGAGGTCTCCAAGCTCTACAACTCCTCGAGAAGCAATTCCACCGCGTCTCCTAGAGCATTGTCACACCGTCGCGTTGCACTACGGGTCCTCATCCCTCCTCTCACCTCACTTCACTCACACACACTCACTAGCATGCATTAGGGAGAGAGATTAGCAAGAGGATTACCAAGAGCAAGACTCAATTGCACAATAGGAGAGTGTCATGTATTATGAGAGAAATTCACTTATATACATGGCCATAAGTGTTCACACTCACTTAAACTGTGGGCCGACTGGGCACTTTAGGCTCATAAGAGGCCTAATGCTATTACAATGACTACTCTCATAATATATCCCATGAAGTACATCACTTAGGACTTCATCCTATTTGCTACCACATGCTCTTGAAGCAGGAATTGCCAATACTCCGTCACACCATTACGGGCGCCCGTCCAAGTTTTAGCTTTGGACACTATTGCTTCATATCTTGAATGTATGACCCTTTGGTGCATCTACCGTGACTCTTTGATGTAAGATAATGGTGGTAGCTCTTGTTAATCCTAGAATTAGATTAACATGTCTCCCTTCCTAATGATGATCGTATCCTCATAATTGCGTTGAAGACCGTTGTGTGGGGAGAATGAACAAGATTTATCGATGACGTTGATGTTGAGTGACGTTCAATGGTATTTGTTCCTTCGGAAGGAATAAGAAAAGCTAGTTAATGAATTAATAGGTTAGTGGTGTATTGGGAATTCCTAACGGGGTGGGGGGTGGGGTTTTTTGTGAATGATTACATTTTTGCATTTGTGTGAGCCCCTTCTTTTTTCTTTTTTCTTTTTTCTTTTTTTTTTGGCTCAATTTGTTTTTGGCAATCATCAACAAGGTTAATGTGATTTTTGTTAGTGGGGACACTAAGAGATGTTAATAATAGGAGAGTAGAGAGAGAAGGATCAAGAGGAACGTAGACTTACTCATCAGAATGAGATGGTGATTCTTAATTCCTCATTTGATTCATTGAAGCGACATTCATCATTTGAAGTAATTGGCTTGTGATGATGTCCCTTTGCGTGGTAGGATTTTTGTCAAATGTTGTTGAGTAGGACCTGATCCTGTCTTCTTCTGTCCATGTGCTTTTTATGTTTTTATGCATATTTAAGTTCTCTTATGAAGCAGATTTACATAAAGTACAAGAATTGAGTCATATAGACTCTTATTAAACTACTCTGTGTTGAAGTAGCCACTTGCTGGTGAGAATTACGTCGACTTGCGAGACTAATATAGATATCTTCACTAAGAATTGAAGATAATTGATTTGTGGAGATGGTGGCGTCGTTTGGAGAGGTTTGTAATTTAAAGAAAAATTCCAAGCAATGGGTTGTACCATTGACCAGGCTTTCGCCCACCATGGCCCCCCCATCCAAAGATATACCTGGAAGATGTCGATGGTGAGGCTTTGGTGCAAATGTTCTCCAGTGCATGAGTATGGATACGTACTCATGGAGCAACTACTACATTAATTGAGCCAAAAGAATAGTAAGCAATAAGCTTAACAATTATATAGTGGCTATTGTGTGATATGGCTTAATCCGTAATAAAAGAGGATTTACAATTATTGGATATTCGATCAAATTATAGTTTTAGGTGCCCAACTTTGCATATGATGTTTCATTAGAAGACCTTGAAGTGAAACTCCTTGGCTAACTAGGAGAGATTGGCTATTCTTCTTGAAGAAATGCCTATTTTTAGGCTAAACCCAAGGGCGCCCACTAAACGAAACTAGATAACCTCATTTTGCAACCACCCGTGTGTATTAATAAAACATTTTTTAAAAACTAAACATTTAAAAAAAATCTCACACACCCAGCCACACACACACAACCAGTACACACTCTCTCTCTCTCTCTCTCTCTCTCTCTCTCACACACACACACACACACACACACACACACACACACACACACACATGCTGTTTCAAATTAACAAAACATTTTTAAAAACTTTCATTGTTTTTAGAAAACCCACACACACACACACACACACACAATCACTCACAAAGTGAAATTGATCTCTCTCTCTCTCTCTCTCTCTCTCTCTCTCTCTCTCTCTCTCAAACACACACACACATTTAAACAAAAGAAAAATAGTATTAAAGGGTTGCACTCTCTCTCTGTCTCTCTCTCTCTCTCTCTCACACACACACACACACACGCGCGCGCTATTTCAAAGTGTGAGTGTGTATAAATAAAACATTTAAAAAATACTCAACATTTTAAAAAAAATCTTACACACACCCACCCACCCACTCTCTCTCTCTCTCTCTCTCTCTCTCTCACACACACACACACACACACACACACACATGCTGTTTCAAATAAACAAAACATTTAAAAAAAATTCATCGTTTTTAGAAAACCAACACACACATACACATGCACACCCACACACACACACACACACACTCACAAAGTGAAATTGATATATATATATATATATATATATATATATATATATATATATATATATCTCAAACACACACACACACACACACTTAAACAAAAGAAAAATAATATTAAAGGGCTCCACTCTCTCTCTCTCACACACACATGCGCTATTTTAAACTATATGTGTGTATTAATAAAACATTTTTAAAAAAATCTCACACACACCCACCCACACACACACACACAACCACTCTCTCTCTCTCTCTCTCTCTCTCTCTCTCTCACACACACACACACACACACACACACACATGTTGTTTCAAATCAACAAAACATTTGAAAAACCTTTCATCGTAATTTGCTCTCTCTCTCTCTCTCTCTCTCTCTCTCTCTCTCTCTCTCACACACACACACACACACACACACACACACACACACACACACACACACACTAGCCATTCACATAACTAAATCATTTCAAAAAACTAAAACTTTAGAGAAAATAATTCTTTAGAAACATGACATCGACCAATTGGAGCTTTTACCTGTTCGCCGTTGGCTTGCAAACAACCTGCCAAAACACACAAAAAAGGTGAGAGATTGTAAAAAAAATTAGTTTTATTATGCAACTCTCTCTCTTTCTCCCCTCCTTTCCCATGGCGTTTACGTGCCAAACACCTCATGCATGCTACCCCCCTCTCTGGAACCATGCACGCTACCCCCCCTCTCTCTCTCCCCCTCCTTTCCCATGTCTTTCCCATCACCCGCTTGCGGTTAACTATGCCCAATGTGCCACCTGCTCCATGCTACCCCCCTGTCTCTAGAACCATGCATGCTACCCCCCCCCCCCCTTCTCTCTCTCTCCCCCTCCTTTCCCATGTCTTTCCCATTGCCCTGCGATTAACTGTGCCCAACGCCCGCTGCATGCTACCCGCCCTCTCTCTCATGCTCCCTCCCTCGTTTCCCATCACTAAGCATGGCGAGATATCAGAAGGTATGGGAGGGCCTAGAGTAAAAAAGGGAAAGAATAACTACACTTGAGAGCCGGTCAGGAGGGCAAATCACCGGAGCATGTCCACTGGAGAAGTTGAGGTGGGTAGGAGCGCAAACCAACACAAGAGGCGACCGTGTTGCCAATAGCTTGCAGAGAACATAGGACAAAGAGTTAGATTAGAAACACAAAGAGAGAGAGAGAGAGAGAGAGAGAGAGAGAGAGAGAGAGAGAGAGAGAGAGAGAGAGAGAGAGGCTTACCACCAACAAGGAACATGAAGAGAGTGGATGCTACGTGGATAGGAGGGGAGTTGGCACGTTTGCCAACAGGATGAAATGAAGGAGAAAACAAAGGAGGGGAGCTGGCGCATTCGCCTTCGAATTGGGAGAGGCAGCCGTTGCAACCTGGGACCTGCAAGAAAGGCGGCCTAGCATATTGCTTGCATTAACGAAGGATCCGAGACCTACAAGAAAGGTAGCCCTGTAAATCGGCGAGAGCTATTGCATTGACTGTGGGTGGCTCATGCACTGCACATGCAGGTTGACGTGGAGGGCACAAAAAACACTCACATGTGGTGTGAGAAAGAAGCCGTGTAAGATATAGATAGAAGAAAAACTCATGGATCTCCCCACCGTCCTACCTTAGCAACCTACAAAATAACCATTTAATTACTTAAAAACTCATTTAACATTATCTCTCTTCTTGGAGATTAGGGCCAAGAATCGGCTATGATTCTTCAAATGGACCTTACGGATCTCCCCACCGTCCTATCGTAGCATTGTAGCAATCTACACAATAATCATTTTCATTGTTAGAGTTATTTAAGAAGTCATTTGACATTGCTCTCTCTTTCGAGAACAGTGCCGAGCGACGGATGCGATTCTTCAGGTGGAACTTATGGATCTCCCCACCGTCCTACCTTAGCAACCTACAAAACAACCATTTAAAAAATCATTTAACATTGTTAGAGTTACTTAACAAGCCTATAGCTATTAAGGGTTGCTATACAATACTAGGGTATAATTACAAGCTCTAGTGACACTAAGCTTTTTGAAAAACCCTAATACTTTCTGGATTTTCAAGAATAAGGATAGCGTTAGGGCACTTCCAGAGAGGTGACAAGAGCATTGTTATTTTGTTCTTGATGTGCTCCTAAGTCTTCGTAGTATTGATTCTCGAATTTGTTGCTGAAATGATGTCAAGGTAGTAAGGAAGGCCATCAGAGTATCCTTGTTATTATTGAAGTACATCCACAGGAACCCATCTTTGACAAACACTGTAATTTGATGGCCGATGTGCTTGGTGTTGAGGCTTTTTTCTTTGTGCAAGCTTAGGGGACTTTGTTATGCACTTGGGGACCCAAGATTTGGTATTTCTTTGGTAGTACCCTTGTGCTTATAGCAGTGTTTTTGGTACCCACACTTGTTGCATTGGTGGAGTTCTTTGAGGAACTTACATAGGCTTTTGTGGACGGTGTCGTGGATTCCTTTTCTTTTTCCTTGGCTTTCGATTGCTGCATTGAGGAAGAGGTTTTGACTGTCGAGGCATCCAAATTCAATTGGCACCTTCATAGTAGCCTTGAGCTACAAGTAGCTGCTTCTCCACCCACATTTTTATACTATTAAAATATCGTGATTATGGGAGTCTTGGTGGAGTTTTCTTTAGGGTTGATGTGGAAGGTTTGGGACCCTCCTTGACTTTGGTTGGCACTAAGGCTGCAGGTTTGAGACTCATGGTGGACATTGTTGATGATGATGAGGTTAGAGTCTCTTGTGGAGTGGTTGTCGATGATGAGGCCTTTGAGCATGTGGTTCTCCTTTGATGCATAGGATCCGGGGCCTTTCGTTTGAGTTCCCTGTTAGAGATAGATGGTTGGGGCTCTGGGAACTTCTTCAGGAATAGCTGCTGATTGCGAGGTTTTGGCATCGAACTTTGTAGGTGAGGATGGGGTTGAAGGAGTAGAGGCTTTATCGGAGTTGGTTGTTGACACAGATGGTAGGTCATTGTGTAGAGGGGCTTTTGTGGGGAAGAGGCTTGTATCATTTTATGTTCAGCATCATAGATATCCAGTAAAGTTGGATCCTCTTCTTGGGAGTATGGTATTGTCAACTTTTTTTCCTTGACCATCATGATGATGACTCTATCGCGCTTAGCAAAGCACAGTGGTGCTTGGGCATAGCAACAATCCATTTATGCCCCAAGATCAAATCTGCTTCCAACACATACTCAACCACAAAAAATTACAAGCGAGGGGGTTAGTTTCAATATACATTGTATGTTCAAAGCACCCCAAACATGGTATGTTCAAGTGTTATCTAAAGGTAATCCTTTCAGGATGTGCTATGAGTGTTGGTTGACCTAACAAATCCCATAGCTCGAGAGTCATGAGATTGTGTTCTCGTGTTGGATAAAGTTGTGCTTGAGCTGTGATGATTTTATTTGAAATTTCCAATCCTACCAAAATCCTAGGGATCTTTTCAGTAAGATATGCTGGAAGTTCCAGATCCTCCAAGGTTTCTTCCTCCCCTAATAGCAATTGTATATTGCCTACAAGAGTGTTTAAGGTGATTGTTTTTGAAGGAAAAGATGCCACAGAGGAAGAGCTACAAGAAGCAAGGGAAAGACTGAATATTATCAACATGGGAGGGTTTAGGGATGTGCCAAGTAAGACAGCGAAAACCGTTCCTAGTTCGAGCACTAATTTATGGCAAGACGCCTTGCTTGAAGCAGGTGAGAACCAAGAGGTTAGTTTTTTTTGTTGTGTTTTCGTACTTTTGTTGCGGATTTGGCTTTATCAACTTTGTCCTGAAATGTTTGGTGATGTTGTTTCTGGCTAATGCTTCTTTATTTTTTCAGTTGGAAATATATGAAGACACATTCCTCAAACGTGCTTCAGGCAAGCGTATGGCGGGATTGGGCCACGATTTGACACTAGGAACATATATACATCGCCTAAAATTCCCTCAAATTGTGATATTTCAAGCTAGCTTTTCCAAGGACAACGCAAGTTTTCCTCTGATGGCGATAAAGATTATCCAGGTACTTAGGTGGCTATCACTTAAGGCTGAATGCAAACAAGGCAATACTTCTGGAGCGGTAAAAAGCAGCTGTTCGAATTTTTAGAGAGGGACCTGGAGTATATTCGTTGAGATGTAAATATTATTTAACATATGCTACTTATGGCTTGGCATGTGGAATCACAGATCCTAATCTGTTGAGTAATTGCGGGAAGAAGCATCTTCTTAGAACAGCAAGGCCAAAGGTCCCTGTTGTGCCATTGATAGAGGATGAAGAAGATGATGTAGAAACTTCATCAAAAAGGGCTCGGCTGGGGAAAGTCTCTGCTCCAGATTAACAGATTTAGATTGTTCCAGTTGCTAAGAAGTTTCTTCATATTTCTCAATACTCTTCTTGCTTACCATTAAAAACTATGAAATGTATATATATTGAAAACATTTATATGGGACATAGATGAAAGCTCTTGTTCTTTTAAAATCTTTTACAGTACATCATTGTTTTATAATATGTATTTCAATGATCAATTTTCTTCCACACTCTACCCTATCTTTGTCGTTGTCTTAGCCATTCAGCATGATTCTGCCTTCCCTGTGAGGAGACATATATTGATCGTCTTCGTTCAGCCTGCATCTTTCTTATTGCACATGACACAGCTGATTCAGACTGTTTGATCTTCACATGAGCCCTCACTTGAATCCGCCTATAGCACCACTGACATAGTTGCTTCATGGGATTACTTTTCTTCACTCCTCCTCCATGTTGAGTGGCCCTTTGATAGGCACAACGTGCTTGCCAATGAGATCTTTCCATGCCTTGGGTAGACCAAATCCCAAGGCTTCCAAACTCTTCCGCAAAAAAGGTTCCATGTGCATGCAAAATGTGCTACAAATGCTCAACAACAACAAGACATTTAGTATTGTACAATATATTTTGAACAACAATAAAAACTCAAAGCTTTAGGTATTCAAGTAATAACCATGTATTGTGTCATGTTTGTCGCACCCCATGCCTTTTCATAGCTACTGTAGAACTCTGTCACAACTGCCTCAAATTTCTCAACATCCCCTTCTTCAAACCTTGCTTTTTGCAACAAAGGTGCTAGGCGATCAAGTGCCAACCACGCTTTGGCCTTTGCCACCCTTGCTTGTCCTGAAGAGCCTCGATCAGGTACAGCTGCATGAAGCTTCCTCCACACCTCAAAATCTGTACCCAGATGACCTCTCTGGGTATGATTAGATAAGAACTTTTTGGCTTTTGCACCTCCAAAACATGGTTTGCTAGGAACATTTCTGGTCTTCCCTGATCTTCTCAAGTCCTTCTCAATCTTCACCTGACCACAATGTAAACCTGCATCTGAAAGCACTTGCTCTATTTTTTTAATAGTTCTTTCACTCTCTAATGCTGGTTTCATATTCCATGAAAATTCGATGTACATGTAGACTAGTTTCTCAATTATTCTAACCAGCGCATGCAAAACACAAATATGAACTCTGATCAAAGGGATAGCAAGAATTGGATCCCAATTAGGATCCACTCCTGCAGCATCACGATTTGGGGCTTCACGCCTATTACTGATTGCATTTAGGCATTTCCATTCTCTCTCTTTTCCTCCTTTGGAGACACCTCGTTCGGTCATGCAATACAGGCAAGGATACTTGGCCATTGCTCCTTGGGAAGTACCAAACATGCATTTCAAGGTTTTAAGATCTGCAGCCAGGTGCCATTCAACCTCATATTCACCATATCCTTCTACATAAAGCTTTTTGCCATAGTACGTCACCTCAAATGCAGCCAGCCACCAAATCTCATTTTTGGATTGTACACTAAAGTGCTTCTCATCAGCATTACTGATACTTGCATCCAAAGCTCTATTCATTAAAGTCATGCTAACCCTTTCCAGCTTCTGTCCTTTGATCACCTCACTCTTATCAAGTTTTAAAACAAATTTCAGCCTTCCATTGCACTCATGTACACTGATGTCATAAAATTTCACCATAGCCATTTGTAATTTCCGAACATCCATAATGAAATTGTTGAACTCTGTAAGCTCTATGATTTTCTGTTCCCCGCTCTTTTTAGTCACTGTCAATGTACTAGACACGTGACAAGGCTCTCCAACAAGTTCGACCATTCCCAAGTTGAGAATGTTTTGAGCTTTGTTCACGTGAAATGGTTTTGGAATGGGAATTACTGTTTTTTTTCCAAGCTTAGAATTGAAACCTTCTTTAACTTTATCAAACAACATCCTGTAAGACTTTGTGCTTATACCAGCCATGTCACATATACCTTGTGCATCTGCAGGAGTGAATGCTTCACTCACCTCCTGCAAGGATTGCTTTGCTATGTCTGATCGAAGTCTTGCAAACTTAGGATGATGTATTGCTGACTCCACGATGTCTTTTGTCAGAACTTTGCCAAATATATAAGAACCTTGCTCTTTTGGACCCACAACATCTGTGACCATCCTGAAGCAACAACGATAGCTATTTCAGTCCATCATTCATCTAACTATACCACCCCCACACCCAATCCCCCATCTCCAAAAAAGGAACTAAAGATGAAAATGAAAAGTGAGTGCTCAAAGAAATTTAAGCTCAAAGAAATTATAGATCCCAATACTTGCAAGCTTTTACACGACGCTTCCATTGGCCACCTCCAACATTGAGTTCTTCGAATGGTTTGATCTGTCTCTTGCGTAATCGAGCACCCAATGGCGTGTCTTTCAAATATTGTAATTTTTTGTTGAACTTTTCAAGTTGTTTCAAAGATGTGCATTCTCACTCTCCAATGTGAAATTATTGATTTCTCGAACTGCCAAAATTTCATTCTTCCCTTTAATAGTGTCCTGCATCTTACGAATAGTCTGCTGCAAATGATCAAACTCTTTTTGTAACCCAGCACAAACTTTTGCTTTGTCCTCATTTAAAGCTTGCAAAGCTGTTGTGATCGATGCCAAGTAAAAATTTGCACCTTCAAGCATTTTTATTCTGGCATCTCTATCACTCAAATGTCTTTCAAAGATACTTTGACATTGGCCAAACAATCTTTTGCAATATCCAAGCAATCCATTTTCACCCTCACACACAAACTTGAAGAAACTTGTCAATCCAAAGAATGATGGAGATTGAGAGGAGGTTGGATCTGGTGGGTAAATACTACCATCCAACCATAGGTCCATATTTTTCTTTCCTTCATTTCGAAGCTCAGTAATGTGGGCTTCGCATGCTGGCCTATACCAATTTCTCTTACAGCAGGGAGCATAATCGGCTTCTACTTGGAAGTGGATGTCCACCTTTTTCTTCTTTTGTTTCACAGGTCCCATTGCATTGTTCTGTGCTTTAACAACACCAAAAAGCATCATGAACTCACACTTTAACCAAAAGAAACCAAAGATATTACACTTATCTCCCGTGAAGAAGATTGCTTCATTAAAACCAAAAGACAACATCACTAAATAATACCTCCTTGTCCATCAAACAAACTTGTTGGTATCCTGGATGCACCAAAATGTACAGAATACTTGTAAGCACAACCCTCACTTGAAAAAGGTAAGAAATGGGATTGTTATTCATGCACAAGCAGGTATGGCGTATGAAGAACAAATACTTTTCCATCCTTTTTCAAAATTTGCCACCTTGAGAAGAAGAGAAAATCAAAAACCTCCCGCTCAAAACAATTCGGATTTGGAGTGGTTGTGGTTGTGGAGTCGGGAAGACAATGAGGGAGACAATGCAAGATGAAGGGTTGCAGGGACGAAGTTCGGTTCAAGTTTAGTAAGCAAAGTTGGCTTGATTACATTCAAAAGTGTAATGAAGAAAGAGAGTGGTGTCTTTTTCCAATAAAATAAGGCACCATAGTGGGAATAAAAAACTATACTTAAGAGGCATTGTTTTGAATTAAAAAACACCCTACATGTAAGTCAATGGAATAAAGAACTCAAAAATGACGCACGTACCCTCCAATATTATATGTGGGTTTATTGGCTTGCTTTGTTCCCAAGGGATCTCTTACAAGGCCCCTTTTTGAGTCCAAATTTTCCCTAATGTCATCATGCCTTACACGCTCTGTAAAATGATGCCCACTGTTGGCAATAGGCTCGGCCTACACAAACCATCCAACGTCCATGTTCCACCATCATAAACATACTCTTTTATAATGAGACCCTTAGCCATGAACAAATCAATACCAGCATATTTAATGTTGATTAAAACAAGCCATCGAGAGACATGCCTACTATTGATCTACAACAACAAACCAAATCCCACCTTCTTCATCAATATGGGGCATTCAAAGATCTGTCTTAGGACCAAAATGGTGCCCAAAAGTACTCATGTGATCACTATAGCACAATCAAAATCCCTTGTCTATAATTTGCCTCTTTGTTGGGCTTGGCTAGCGCGGCTTGTGTTTGTTGGAATGTCAGATGCATTGACATGGCCTGATGCTGGAGGTTCCCACCTACAACATATCTAATCTAATCAAGAAAATGAATCATTGAGAATTTTACAAAAAAAATTGAAGACTGCAAATTACAAGGTTCAAATACGCACAAAAAGAAGTCACAATTGTTGGATGAACATCAATAAAAGCATCTCCCACAGTTCCTTTCTTTCTGTGCTGTAAGCAAGGAGCATACTTGCTGACAGTGGCACATCACTCAGCCTTTACATACTAATGATTGCATCACAGTTATACATACTATTAAAAATTTTCAAAGAGAAAAACATTTACTATAGAAGCTATTCAAAGGTTGGGAGGGCTTGAAAAATCTTCCATGATTTTACCTGTAGGCTGTTGGATTAGGTGCTGACCTTCGATCTTATGAGAGGTCCCTTTTTGGTCAAGCTTAGAGTTTTTTTGCCCAATGTTAGCACCTCTATTTCCAACATGCCCCCCCCCCTGCAAGACCATGCAAGCCTCATGTCATGCTGCAATAAAGATTGTCAAAAGATCATACATGTTGATAAGGTCAATTTGTGAATGTGATGACTTGACTGACCCTGTATCCCAGTTTCACATAGTTCAATTAGCTCCTTTAGGATGGAGTCACCACCTCCGACACAACCTGCATGCAAAACATGAGTTAACAAACACAAGTCGCACATCTAAAATGTTACAGGAGTTGAATAACACATACAAGGTTATTTTTCCAAAAACCTCTCTTCTAGGTGCAAATGATTCTTGAATGGTTCTGGTCTTATTGTACAGCTAAACCTTCAATACACTACTTTTCAGCGGGTTTTTGGCCATCAATTTTTTTTAAAAAAAAATGTAACTTTATCAGCACATCTGTAAAGTTCTTTGTGTGATCCATTTTCCACCAATAACATGGGCCCAGATGTTGAATGGGTTTCATGGCATGTAGCATAATAATCTAGACATGTGGATATTGTCCTTATTATAGATTAATAAAGCCTCTAAACATGGAAGGCAGATCTGGGCACAAGGCAACTCCTTTGAGGCTTGGCAAGTAGAAGGGAATGGGCTGTCTGGCTTCCTCATTCCCCAAACCAGATTGGTTGGCTACAATTGTTGCAGCCCAACCAGCGAGGTCGGTTGGCCAGCCCCCTCTGCTACTCATTCTCACTCTCATTCAACATAGCCCCCTTACTCTCAATGGGTCTTGCTTGTAGACCACCTATGAAAGCCATTGGATCCCTCCTCTTAAACCTGGGAGTTGAAGGCATGCTGACTTTGGTCAAGCCAGACTGCTCCTCCTTGTGGTACACACAAGACATGATGTATTACAAAAAAAAACACAACAAAAGGATCCTAGTAGAGAGGGTTTTTACCTTTGAATGATGAGTAGGATCGTGTTGCAGCCGACTAAACCACTCTCATGCTACCATTGCCAGGAAACTCAGCATGATCTTTGTCTACCTTTGTCCATGCCCATAGCCGTAATTTGGTGCTTTGAACTCCTCTATTCCAAGAAATGGCGGGGCAACCGCCGGGACGAAGGAAATGTTTAGTTTTTTTAAATGCCAGGTACTATTTTTAAAAAATGGGAAAAAATACTAATGAATTCTCTAATTATTTTTCCTGCTAAAAACGTGAAGCGATGTCGACTCTTGAAGGATCATCCATCTTGGTGTCTATAGATGAAGCTTTTGGTTGCCTACGTGTCTCTCACTGCATATCCTCTTGAGTCCCATAGCAATGCACATTCCCCTCACTGTGTGGCACGTGCCTTTGAATGAAGCCAACTGATGGGATCTAGGGCAGAGGAGCGAGGCGTTCCTATCGTGGTGGGGATTTGGGCTACCCATCTGAAAAAAGTAAACTTGATGAGACGAGTAAACTAGGGCACCAATGGAAACAGGGGCTAACGAGCTGATATGGTGGGAGGTGCACTGATGTGGGGATGTGTCCAACGATGATATGGGCAGTAATGAGTTGTTTGAAGCACAGGGACTGTCAGCTGTACCAAAGGGGCTGTCGACTACTGCTGTCTGCAGTGTTGGTTGCACACAAGGGAGTCGGCTGCAGCAGGCGCATCATTATATAGGGCATTTATGACCAATCGGCTAGCCGACCAGCAACAGTCGGCCAGCACTCCTATGGTCCAAAGGGCCTATAAATAGGCACAAGTGCTCCTTGTTGTGGGCCTATCTTGGCATCTCCTATGTCAGTGCTTAAGATTCCTAGTTTTGACAGTGGGTTGGTGATTGGAGAGCATTTTCTATCTACTAAACGACAGGAATTTGCTGCTCTTATTTAAGCAAAATCCGAACCTAACTGTTGTGTCAGTTCCATTGGATGTATGTATGCAGGGCAAGTATGCATCTATCTACATGTATGAAAGGGCATATGCATGCATGTATGTAGGGTGGTTGCAAGATGAGGTTATCTAGTTTCATGTCGTGGGCGCCCTTGGCTTTAGCTGGAAAACAGGCATTTTTTCAAGAAGAATAGCCAATCTCTCTCATAGTTAGCCAAGGAGTTTCACTTCAAGGTCTTCTAATGAAACATCATATGCAAAGTTGGGCACCTAAAACTATAATCTGATCGAATATCCAATAATTGCAAATCCCCTTTTCTTTGGGAACCAAGTTTGTATACAGGCCCTATCCTAGGTTTAGACAGGTACAGTGAATGTGAGTAAATTGCCTATAACTTTTACATTATTACTCATATGATGTTCCCACTTTGCATATCACAAATACAAATAACATAGAGCTTAACTTGATTTATCGAGTAATTTTTGATGTGTTCTACTATTTTCTATATTATTTAAAAGATATTAGAATTGTTAAAAAACATACTATTTTATCCTCCCACCACATCTACCATTTAAAATGCTCAAATTGTATGGATCTAGTGATGATTAGATTGGGAAAGATTAGTATAATGTGGGTATAAGGTAAAATTACAAATCTAACGGTTGGATTTTTGTAGATTTACTTTGGAAAATTTATTATGACTGTTAGAGGCCCATTAAATCAATAGTAATTTAATTCTAGAAAATTAAATATTGAATCTTTCAATCTAAAAACTCAAGGGATCAATACTCTTGTTGCCATGAATTTATTAAAAAAAATTTGGCTTGATTTGAGTATGGGAAGGTCCATTTTCAATCCTCCCAAGTGAAAATTCCCATATTGTGTCCACTCTCCCCTTTTCAAGTCTAAAACCAATCCTAGTTAGGTTTGGAAATCTAGGCTTGGTAAACTTCACAGCTTAGGTTTCATTCCATGTGTGAGGCTTGGGTAGGCACAAACCTTATATATGCATGCCACTTTATGTCCACGTGAGCATCGAGAGGATCCAAATAAGCAGCTTGCCACCTCAGCTTGCCACCTCCACCCTCCGTGTCAACATGGTCAACCTAGTTGACTCCCCACCTCATCATCCTAGTCATCATTAATGCCACATCATCTTGCCACCTTTGCATGCCACCTCGCCAATGGTGACATGGCATGCCACATCATGGAATTGCCACATCAACCATAATAGTGCCACATGTCAAGAGAATGCCACATGTCATGCACGCTTGTGACACGTGGCATCTCCTTCCCACCTCCCCTCTTTTTTCAAAAACATATTTTAGGAAAAGTTAATTTAGTAATTTAGAGAAATAGAATATAGAAATTTAAATAATAAAATATATGTAACTTATTAAATAAAAGAATTTAAAATCACTAATTTTAAAGGATTATATTTTGGGATTAGATCAATAAAAATATTATTAAAGATCATATTATTAATTTAAAAAAAATAAATTTTTTAATTTTATATTTCTTGAAAATTTTTTTATGTAGAATAAACCTTTGAATAAAATTTAAAAAAAATACTTAAAAAAAGTAGTTATATAATTATAAAATAAAAGATATCTTTAAAGATATATTTATATATCTAGTAATGATAAATATTTAGACTTGTTAATAAATATTATAAATAATATTAATTTTTAAGTGGATAATAGTTTATCTTTAATTATCTTTATGTTTATCTTAGTTATCCAATCAATCTTAGATAGGAAATCCAATGAGATTTGAAGTGGATAACCTATTTTTCCTATATAATCACACATCTCTAGTACTATCCCACACTTATCTCTAGTACTATCCCATCATTGAGCCTTTATAATATTTTCTCTCTTAGCTTCCTTGAGAATGGGTTCTCAAAGTCGTAGGAGTCGGAAACGTGATAGGACTAGACTCCCCTCCATCCACCAAGTTCAAGAGGAGGAGAGGAGAAGGGTAGCTCGTGAGAGAAAGAGAGAGTGGAGAGCACGTCAACGAGCAACACCTTCCATTGGCGATGATCCAAGCCTTGCTCCTCCTCTTCCACTTCCTCTCCCTTCGCCCTCTTCCCCCCCACTACCCCTTAGTTTAGATAATCCACATGAACCCGCCCTTCTTGAGTCCTCTCTTCTACAAGAACCCACCCCCCTCCTTTGGGCACCCTTCGTGTGGATAGGAAAGAACTATCAAAGTCAGGGGCACATCGTCGTAACACTATATTAGATGATTTGGGAAAAATCCCATTCCCATTTGAAAAATGGGAGCATGGTGAACTTGTCCAAAAGTTTGCCAAAACCCCCTCATGTGACATATCATCGGAAAGATCTTGAAGAGTAGAATCTAAATCTATGATCTCCGACAAATTTGGAGTTAGTATGTTTAAGATATATCCAAAACTATATGGAGTAATTGATTCCCAAAATGTGAGATTTTTCCCAAATTACCTAATATTGACTTTCGTGCCCATGCAATCTTCCATTCCTATTTCAAAGACCTCACGTCTTCATCACAGGCATGTGTGCTTGATGCTTTGATTGATCTGCCCAACATGGCCAACTGCAGCGCGCTTTCCGACATTGGAGGTCGAAGAGAGAGGAGAGCTGGCATGGCGGTGCTACAAAGTGTTCGTCATTCCTATCAAGAAGAGGAACTCTGCGGACGCTTTGGCTGCTCGACGGGCTATTGTGGCAGCCATAAGTAGCTCCCAAATGAAGGGTAAGGTTAGTGCCACATCTCGCATCCTTTCCATAGCACCACACGCACTTAGAGTTGGGTCTATTAGGCGACAAAGTTTAGATGCCAATGAGGTTGGTGCTATGTGGGCGAGTAGTGGTCGTGTAGCTAGGCATGATCGCCTACTAGATGAAACCACTAGAACCTTGATAGAAAGTTTTTGGGAGGACAATTGTCGTGCATCGCCAGTTTTCAAGAAAGCTTTGCGTAAGAGAGTGACAAGAGGAGTGTTCATTGAGCACGGTGCTTGCTTTCTTGAAATGACCCAAACTGAGTTGTATTCTCAGTTTGTGGCTTCGTATCCAGAGCTTAAAATTGGGCAAAGGTCATTTGAGGGGTGTAAGCCTTGGTTTGTGAGGTACTCACGTCAGCGTGACACATGTTGTTGTCGCTACCATGTTGAGTTCAAACTTTTTTATGATGTGTTCCATTCTCTTAGTGGGCATAGAGAGTTGCCTCGTAGTCCACGTGATTTCATCCACTCTCTTTTGTGTGCACGCACGGAGGATGCCCAGTTCCATAGGATGCCTTGTGTGGAGAGCAATTGCACATCATGTGGTTCACTTGCACATCTACAGATGGTAGATCTTGATGCAAGTGACCAAGAGATAGTGGCATGGCAACGTTATGAGTATGTGACACACCAGCTCCAGAGTGGTGGACAGTCCAGGAAGTTGCAGCTCGTGGACAAACATACACCACGTTGTCACTTCACAGCCACATTTAGGGAGCAGATCTACCCCTACATACGGCACAGTCATTGTGCCAAGTGGCAGGATCGTCAGTTCCGAGCATGCCTAGTAGAGTTTCCTATTGGTGTGGTCATCTCGGTGATTGATTTTGCAGAGAACTACACTTTCACACCTTTTCAGGAGATACAATCTGAGTATTACTTCTCAGAGCAGGTAATGGTTATATTTTGTAATATTTGTTTTATGTTTGAGCTACATTACTTAATTGATTTTTTGTGTCCTAAACGTATGTATTGCTTACCTCACCAGGTTGCTATTTTGGTCCACATTAGCTATCGACATGCAGAGGCTCATGTAGATGGGATAGCGAGTACCCCCGAGACCCGTGTCATTATTCGAGAGTATCATTTCTATATCAGTGATGATCGTTCACATGATGCACATTTTGTGCAACACTGTTTTCGTCTCCATGACGATTTTTTAGGAGATTGTGGGATCAGACATGTCCAGCGATGGGTTTGGTCAGATGGTTGTGGCGCACAGTTCAAGTCAGCACGTCAATTCTATTGGCTCTACAGGTAGTACTTATGGCTTTCTTACATTTACAATTAAACTAAATTCACTAGAACATCTTAAAGAAAACAATAACTAAGACTATCTTTTATGGATTTATAGGTGGCATGTGCAGTCTAGTATCCCAGTGATTTGGTCATTCTTTGAGACTGGTCACGGGAAGGGAGAGCATGATGGTGCGGGCGCGTGTGTGAAACGTGCCTTGAGGCGTCATCAGCTACGACAGGATGCTCAGCGGTTCAGAGATGCGGGCCACGTAGTCGAGTGGTGCTCCCAACATTTGTGTGGGAGTGCAGCATCATCGTACCCCAAACGTGATGCTCGGATTGTCAGGAGATTTTTTTGGCATGTGGATGGTGGCATGATTGACCGTAGAGCCTCCCATGATTGTGACACAGTACCTGGCACCTTGGGCTTACATTCCATCAGGAGCACGTGCATGGCGGCCCCCACGATTTACACACGACGGTTTGCATGCTTCTGTGGAGCATGTATGGATGGCGATTGGTCACATTGTGCCTCGAGAGGATGGGCAGATGCATGGATACAGAGATTCCTCTCCCCCAAGTATCCTTCACATCCAGTGGTGTCTGATGAGCACACAGGTCCTGCGTTTATGGTCAGTTATGATGACCTGACAGATTTGCTACAGGAGGGTGATGTATTTGCTGTTATTGCCAGTGAGAGAAATAGCGAGGGAGTAGACTACTATCTGATGAGTTGCACTAGGCCAAAGTGCATGCTTGACCAGGATACAGTGGATGATCATGGGTTTTCTTATGACGCCCATAGCATGATTGTGGCAGGCCGGTTCTACCAGCAGATTCGACTTCATCGGGGGAGTCTTGAGTTCCAGCAGTGGAAGTGGGAGTTAGAGGCATTTCAGTTCTCTCATCTACTGGTTGCTACCAGGCTCACTCTTGTTCGAGTACAGAGCCGAAAACACAGTTCTCACCCTCGTTTTCGGCTTCGAGTGGATGACCATGAGAGCATTCTAGAGCAGTTGAGAGCTAGAGAGGGTGCTGCTGACTAGATCTCTATCTTGATAGTGACTAAACTCAGACTAGCTGGGTTAGCTCACTTACATTGTACTTAGATTTTTGGGCAGTGACTAACCTCAGACTAGCTGGGGTAGCTCATTTTCATTCTGATGTACTTATTTGATGTTTATATCATTATGAGTTTTCTCATTATTGAGTATGGGAAGAAGAGGGTATGGGTATGGGTATCTAAAGTTATAGCTCTTCAAAAGGAAAGAAGAGTGGGAGCCAAATCACATCACCGACATTAGGAGAGCTGGATTAGGTGAAGTTCTCATCACATAACCCATCATCATATACAAGATGTTGGGTGCCTACCAAGGTACTATAGGGCACATGAATACTTTGAAAGAGTCACTAAAAGATATGGGGTCCAAAACAAATGACAAGTCGAAAACCATACCCGTTTAGCAAATCAAACAACTAATATGTTAGGATGGAATGGCGGCCTAAGGTGATACCCCCCAAAATACATTGCGAGCAGGAAGCAACAAGAACCTAGACAAGTATGGAGGCCTAAGCCACAAGAACCTTCATGCACCAAGGAATGGTGGCCCAAGGTGATACCCTTGCCAAAATCCTCCCCAAAATGTAGTGCCAACAAGAAGCCACAAGAACCTGGATAAGTACGGAGGCCTAAGGCACAAAAACCTTCTTGAACCAAGGGCACTAATGACCAAGAAGCGGCCAATGATAGGGTAAATAGCTAATTCTTTAAAAGCCTACTCCAAGGCAAAAGAGAAGGTGACACAACAAAAAGAACCCACTTCAAATAGGAGGTGGATACACAAGAAACCTTTCAATGTTTATGGACATATATACACACACACACATAAGAACTCAAATGCTGCAGGGTGGAGCCCTAGAGTCTTCATCAACATCTTCCATCAAGCTCAAGGAAAAAATCTTGGTACTAATGGGCATGAAAGGTGCATCCAATAGGAACCCCAACATTCTACTCCAACATGCCAAGGTTACCTTCCCAAAAGGCTACTAGAGGGATCCGAATACATAGATCATGAGAATCTCCCAGATTTTCATGTACATAAGAATTTAACTAACACTCTGATTGGGAAGAATACTAATGGGAAATGGGTGTGCATAACCCTTTCAGTTACACCTAGAATGAACTAATGATACACATTATTAGACTTCATATGTGTGAAATAAGCTACGATTTTCATGCTTATGAAAATTAAACCTACATTTTCATCTCAGAAGCATGGTGCTCCCAATCCATCTTAGGACTAGCCAGGCTTGATGGATTAGTCAATGACAACTATGATAAAGCATGCTCGAGTTTCCCTATCTATTGGGATCCACAAAGTCTAAGTCCCATTTACAAATAGGTGTTCCAAGATTATAGGGACCAGGGGCATTTGATCCTTCTCTTGGACCATAAAAAACATTTGGCATTAATTGCAATGCTTCAAAAATTCAATTGCAATGTCCAAAGAGTGTAGGCCACTATAAGGCTGACTTGAAGAACATTGTGGGTTATTGTGTCCCTGGAAAATTACAACTAGTGGATTAGCCCATCTTCGACGGCGGCGGGTAAAATCGAGAGAGAGAGAGAGAGAGAGAGAGAGAGAGAGAGAGAGAATTGTGTATGTGGCTAGAGTATCCTCTCTTTATAAATTATAAGCATGAGTCGGCCAAAATTAAAATTTCAGATCTCTTAAAAATGAAGTTAAAAAAAAAACTATTTTCTGGGCACTTTCATAAAATTTGGGCACGTGGCATGATCAGTGGTGTCTTTTTAAATCTCAACCCTTTAACATCTGATCCTTTATCAAATTATTTAGGTCCAAGCTATAGGCTAATTCTATGATCTGTAATCTTCAAAATCAGGCCCCCCAAAAAAGAGGCTCGGAACTCTACATCGCAAAACTCCACGTTGCAGTTCTGCAAATACACATCCATGCCAAAGGCAAACCCCATCCTATAATTTCCGTGGCTTCCCTCGGCAGAAGTCCGGAGCTGTTTTGGCAGAATGTAGTTCCGTCGTCAGACCTTGTGAGTAACTTAAAAGTGCGGCTGTTCAATCCGATTGATTAAGGAAGGTGTAGTTGTCGGCCTAGTCATACACAACATTAGCTGGCCAGTACAAAGTTTACAAAATGAATACATTCGGATTCAAGATGAAAGCTTCTGATTTACTGTAATCAAACAAACGTAATTTACTTATTGTCTATATGGATCACTATCTCCTTGTACAATAGGCCAGGATGAGTAAAGTTGGGACATATGTCGAGCTGTCCTCATTGTCCATAAAAGGGCTCAGATATGTTGGCAAACGATTTGTCTCAACTCTAAGTCATTTGAGTTGCATAGTGTGGTAAGGGCATCCCTACCCTCGTCCTTCATCAAATTAAGCAGTTGTCTGAATGGCGATGTAGGCTGTTGACCAAAGTGAAGCACACGTTAGATTAATGAAATTAACCAAATTGTATAAAAAATTAGATCCCAATTTGGGAATCTCAAGATGGGTTTGCTTTAGCTCTTTGTATGGCCATTGATATTCATCTATCTAGTTGGGAGGATACCAAGATGGGTGTTCTTTCTAATTTCTTGTTTAGCTTTTTTTATGGCCATCTATCGAGTTGGGGGATCCCAAGATGGGTGTTCTTGCCACTTTTTGTAAGCACATTGGCATTTGTCACCTATCTATTCAAAGAAGACAATCAGCAACTTGTATAGGTTTCATGTATATAGCATACAAGAAGATGAACTTTGTAGTAATGCCTGACATGCGCCAAGAATTTCCACACCCCTTTATAGTTTATGGGTGGTGGTAGTTCCAAGATCACATGGATCCTATTCTCATCTATGGATGTCCCATTGTTGGAAATGATGTGTCTAAGGATGACTCTATGCTTAACCCCCCGAAATTGGCATCTGAGTGAGTTCAATGAGATGATGTGGTAGAGTCTACACCTCTCAAAAACTTGTCTCAAATAAGCAAGATGCTAAATTAAAATAGGATCTATGTGGTCATGTCATGGATGTTCCCATATATAGGCCTATATGGATACACGGTTAGATCTTCTCCACATATTTCATCACACAACTCATCAATCATCATCATTGTGAGTTTACTCCCTATATAGATACACGGTTAGCCCCTTCTCCACATAGTTCATCACACAAAATTCATCATCATCACTATGAGTTTACTCCCTAGCTTCTACTAGCATATACATCAACCATCAAAGCTCACTACATAGGAGCACACAGGTATTTGTGATGTGAAAGGTCCTACTTTTTATGAGTGTACATATATTTTATCCTTTTACATTTGATTCATGGCAGGGATTTAATATTCATGTGATCACAAGATTTTTTGTGATAATAACACATGTGAACAAGTTATTCACATGTTATCATGTTACCGTTCACAAAATAACAGGTCACTTGCCATTTGGGAACCCCTTAAAAGCTTGGCTACACATGGGAATAAGCTATTCACATGTTCTCATGTTACCATCTTCACATAATAGCAGGTCAGTGGCCACACACCTAAGAAGATTTTTTATGCCCGACAAAGATAATTTTTTTAGGCCCTTGTGAAAGCTTTGTGAATATAACATGTGATCACAAGATTTTTTGTGTTATTAACATATGTTATTAACATGTTCACATGTTCTCGTTTACGTCAGTGAAATCCCTGATTCATGGTGATCTCTATGATTAAGAATTGGGAAGTCTTGGGCTTGCCACCATTATGTTTCATTTTTGCACTCTGCACAAGCGAGAGTGCGTCCTCAAAGGTGGCTGGCCTAAACGTATGCACCTCCCATTGGATTTGCGTGTCCACGCCATACAAAAATTGCCCTTTCTTGTCCGTATTATCAGATAAGCCTAATTGTAGACATAAAGTCGAAATTCTATTGGCAAACTAAAGGACTGGTTGCGCGTTTTGACGCGCTCCCCTGAACTCGTCTTCAAGTTTACCATAAGCCCCAGCTTAATCGTCAAAACTAATGTTTAACTTGCATGCAGTATTATGGAGCACTTACTCATAAATGTGTTAGTCTTTATATACTTTATAGAATCTCTCAATTATGAGTACTTGTATCCAATATGATTATGAGCACTAAACCTCACTCTTTAATGCTAATCACTTACATCCAATATGATTATAAGCACTAAACCTCACTCTTTAATTCTATCCAATATGATCATGAGCACTAAACCTCACTCTTTAATGCTAATCACTTCCATCCAATATGATTATGAGCACTAAACTTCACTCTTTGATGTTAATCACTTCTAAATCACAGGAATTTTTATAGATATGCATTGACTGTTGTCTACTAAACCTTGCATGAACTATATCAAAAGCCATGCATGCTCTAAGCTTATATGATTATGAGAGCTAGACCTTAAATTTTAATGATCTGTTAATCAAGAGAAGATATGCAAGCAAACTATGATTGCTATGATTTCTATGTTTTTATATAACTTAGATTACCAAAAGCCATAGCTTGTTCATCAAAACTAATGTTTAACTTGCATGTAGTATAATGGAGCACTTACTCATAAATGTACTAGTCTTTATATACTTTATAGAATCCTCAATTATGAGAACTTGCATCCAATATGATTATGAGCACTAAACTTCACTCTTTAATGTTAATAACTTGTATCCAATATGATTGTGAGCACTAAACCTCACTCTTTAATGCTAATCACTTATAAATCATAGAAAGTTTTCCAAATATGCATTGATTGTTGTCTATTAAACCTTCCATGACCTATATCAAAAGCCATACATGCTCTAAGTTTATATGATTATGAGAGATACACCTTAAATTTTAATGCTAATGAGAGATACACCTTAAATTTTAATGCTAATGATTAATTAATCAAGAGAAGATTTGTAGGCAAACTATGATTTCTATGATTGCGATGTTTTCATATAACTTAGGTTACCAGCAGCCATAGCTTGATATAAAAACTAATGTTTAGCTTGCATGCAATATTATGGAGCACTTAATCATAAATGTGCTAGTCTTTATATAATTTATAGAATCACTCAATTATTAAACCATTTCTAATCTCTTAAGTAGAAATCTCAAAACAATTCTACCTTAAACCAATGCTTAAGCTTGTGAGCTTCCTCTCATGTTTATGTATACTTAATAGAATCTCTTAATTATCAAACCATTTCTAATCTCTTAAGTAGTAAGCTCAAAACAATTCTTAAGTAGTAGCTCAAACCATTGCTAAAGTATATGAGCTTCCTCTCATGTTTATGTATTTATATTGAGAGTGGAGATTGATGCCTCTTCCTAATTACTAGCATAAAAAGCCCTAAAATTGACCAAAAATTGACATTTCTAAGCGATTTCTATTCTATACTTAACGATGTTAGATAATGTATAAGAGGGTCATAGTAAGGAAACTCATATAGGGGTTTACATAGTAACAATAACTGCAATGGACGCCCAAAACAGGGCCCGGACACCAAATTGACCCTTACTTTTCAGTAACGGCTTCGCATTAGGGGATAGATAACTTTATTTGTTAGAGAGAAGTATTAAAGAAAGTTAGTTCATCACAAGAAGAACAACGTCCGTGTTCGGATAATTTGGAGATTCCGTGCGGGGTGGCCGGTATTCGTGATCATGGGTACGTTTCAATTGGACCACACTTGAGAGAGAGAGAGACAGACAGAGAGAGAGAGAGAGAGAGAGGGGGAGAGGGAGATGGAGAGTCTTTACTTCAAAAAGATTACATGAGTTGTTATTCCCTTCTTGTAACTATTTTCCAAATAAGATGAGTAACCTGACTGTATGCCTTAGGCTCTTGTCAACAAATAGCCAAAGAGGAATAATAGAGAGGACCACTATTTAATATCTTTTCCTTTGGATACTAGATTCAAGGAAATTGGAAAGCCATGCCATTGGCAATAGATAAGGAAATAATTGTGAGTATAGGGTAAGCTATTTTGTTAATAAAATAATTCAAGTTATAATTACATGTTGGGGTTTATGTTAATGAATTAAGAAAACTTATGGAAAATAAAGAGAAGTACTCATTGAGGGGGGGAAAGTTTGAGAATGGTTGGGTGCTAGCACTTAGTTGATAAAGTAGTTATTTCACCTTTAGTTTATTATTATTTACTAACTTACATTATCTATTGTAAAATTGATAATTTAGTAAAATTATTTTTAAATTTATAATCTACTGAATCAATTGCTTATTTTTTTTTTACTTTATATATATATATATATATATATATATATATATATAAAATCTCTTTTTTGAATTGTTATACTTCTTATATCTACTATACTACTTGTTGACATACAAGAGATCTTTAAAACTCTATCCAAGGAAACAACTAATAGCCCAAAAACCTAGGGATAAAAGCTCCTCTTTTAGTATGCTCTAAAAAAAGGGCTTGTATGAAATCACGTGCCAATACAGTGATGCCCTCTTTCATATTTCAAAAATGTCACTATCACTAGAATAAATGTCCTTGGAAATTATTTTTATAGTTACTAAATTATTAGTCTATGCTTTGATGTTGACCAATTTTTTTTAAAGAAGTTGATCTCTACTTATAATTAAATGCACTATGATCCATTATCAAATCACCAACCAATCAATTTACATATTCATTGTAATATTTAGTACTCATGTCTTCCATCTAAGACCAAATGCTAAAGCTTTTATTGGTAACCAAGCTGTTCCCCGTAGCCAAAATGAGACCAAAGTATTGCTAAGTCCTCTCTCAAAAATTTTCCAAAGTACTCGATTGCCTATTTACAAAGGAGTTAGTCTGAAATAATCAAATAGTTTGCCTTTAGTTTGCAACATTTCTAGGCCACTATCGGCAACATGCAGAAACTTCTCGTGATGCAGGAGGAAGATTTAAGCCATGGAGAGGAAAGCGAAGACGATGAAGAAATTAAGGGGGGAAGGTGATGAAGGAGAACCAGAGATTGAAGTAACTGATCAGTCTACTCCTAATGTGAATGTGGCCCTTGCTGTATAGCAGCGGGACTGCACGGGAGCCACCAAACAGGAAGCTATCAAAGAAAGAGCTGAAAAAGAAAGAACTGGCTGGAAGCTATCTTGGCTAAGCTTGGCCTCAATAAAAAAAGATGATACAGCTTAGTCGGGCACGGCGAGCTTGGAAGCCTCACGCTTGCCTTCCAGTTCATGTTCATCCGCTTGATTGGAGCCATAGCCACAGCCACAGCCAGGCTCTACTCTTTCTATGTTTTAGACAGGTGGTGATGGGTGAGTCCATGTTCAAGCCGAGGTTGCTGCTGCTGCTGCTGGTGGCAGGAGCGCTATGGGTGGGCATCGTGGGCCTGTTGAGCCTCTGTAACTCATTTCCCACAAGCTGCGTCATGATCTACATTCATGTCCCCTGGTGCCCAACACATCGGCCACCAAGTATGTGTTAAATTTGCAACAATGTGGTGAGCTATGGTGGATCAAATGCTAGAATCAACATCATTAACAAAGAGATTAAATGATAATTAAGATGTGATTAGTGAGCAATTAACTGATAGCTTAATATAGGCATGGATAATCAAAAACCAACAAATTCTCATTATGCCAATGCCTCAATTTATAGGGTTTACATCCAAGCATCCAATCCCATTGATTTCTCCTTGATTCACTCCACCTCTTTTGCTTTATTCTCTCCACCTCTCCCAGAATATCTCTACACCTCCTAAATCTCCTCATGCTACCTTTTATTCTCTCCCAGTAGATACTTCTCATCTTTTCACAGTTTCTCCCACATTTACAGATTCTCTTTTACAGTCTCTTGCTAAGGGCTTGTTCTCGCACACACCCTATTCACTTGTATATTTCAACACCTCCCCTCAAGTGAATACTCCTAGCACACCTGGACCCTATACCAAGTTTTCCTCTTACTCGATAGTCCGCGACCAGTGCCTCACGTCCCTAAACTCATAGTCCTTGTCACTCTCTCTCTCTCTATGTGTCCAAGGCTACTACAAGTGCCCGTGACCTTGACTAAAGTGCTCACACATACATCTACCATATGGCCTACATCATCGATGGCTCAGAAAGTGGTTTTACTCTGTTGGGGCAGGTTACATTGGGTTATGGGGTTTCACTCTCTCTCTCTCTCTCAGAAAAGATGATCTGACTCCACTTCCTTATTAGGAGTCTCCATGAAGTTTGCCGATGTCGTTCCTTCTCCACTGGGTTTGTTGTAGCAGTCTCTTGCCATGTGTCCTGGCTTTCCACAGTTGTGTGGTAAGTGAAGGTTCTTCCTCCTACTCTGCCTCTTCCTCTTCCTCGTCCTCGTCCTCGAGAGAATCCTCCTCGGGTGAAGAATGCTTTTTCTTCTCCTGCTGTTGAGTCCAGCCATTTCTTATCTTTGCCTCTGGTCTCTTGCTCTAGTAGAGCTCCTTCTATCTCGTGTGGCTTCAATTCAGGTATATTCTTTAATGTTGCTACAATGTTTTTATATTCACCTTTGTCCACACTCTTCAGAAGTGCTCACTGCTAGTGTCTCATTATCTTCTACCTTTTTGCCCAATAGCTGCCAGTTGTTACTTAATGCTTTTTTATATGTTCAAGTGTGTGTTTAAAGGTTCACTTTCCTTCATATCCAATTTGTAGAATTGCATTAACAGATTTATCTTTGAATTTTTAGCTTGTGTGCCAAATAATTTATTGAGTTCATTCCATGCATCTTTTGCCCACTGTATCCCTGTGATGTGATAAATGATTTCATCATTTAAACTGAGTGCAATAAGTCCCAATACTTTTTCATTCCTGCTCTTCCACTTATTTTTCCCACTCACCTTTGGGCATTCATCTCTTCCCTTAACTAGCCCCCATAGATTTTTCCTCATGAGAAGATACATGGTTTTTGTCTGCCATGTGTAAAACTGCTCCTTATTAAATTTAGCTATCTCTTGTGCCGTACTCATGATGATGTGAAGGGGGTATTACCTCTTGATCCAATTTCAAGATTCAAAGGCAGTGTCTATCTTTTTACAACTCAATCTAGTGTTTAGGTGATGATTACAACAGATTTATCAGCATAAAATCACCAGAAATTACATTAAACCAAGGGTAACAAATCTATACGGAATGGTTGGGTATCAAATCATCTCCGAATTGCAATCTGAAGTTATAGGGATCTGTATCAGATACCAATGGTTAATTTGAACCCTTAATTGCATCAAAATATAGTGATTAGTATTGATTAATTATTGATTAGTAAATTAATCCTCTATTTTGTGTGCAAAAAATAGAGTATGCGGTGGGGAATCCAGATCTAAGGCCTTAGAGTTCAAATGAGCTCAAATCCTTTCAAGGCCATCAATAGCAATTAGTCTAGTAGAGGATTAAGCCAAGAAACACAAGATTTAACCAAGTATTGAATGCTTAATCTCTGTTTTACCAGTGTCACCTGCAGATTTGATGAAGAGCTTAGTTCTCACTCTAGACTTGATCAAATAAATTTTTTTTTTCACCAGCTTGTAGAGCACCCTTAAAAACCCTAGGGCCAAGAGAAATTAGAGCCATTTCATTTGTGGAAGACAAGATCTCCATTTTCTGCAGAAAAAGAAGCGCTGGAAAAATCACGATTTTCTCCTGCTTGCGCCGGCGGTTTGATGAAATTCTTGAATGGATGAGTATGGCTAGCTATTTGGCTGAAAGCTTTTGAGCTAATGTTGAGCCTAGAGGGAGAGGGAGCTCCTCCACCAGCTGGGGGTGTAGAGGTTAGTTAAAAATAGACTTAAAAATAGATTAACTCTTAATTATGATTAGTAGAGTAATTAGCAAGGTAATTAGGCTCAAAAAATAGATGAATGCTAAGCTTGGCTCTGATACCATGTTAAATTTTCAGCAATGTGATGAGCTATGGTGGATCAAATGCTAGAACCAACATCATTAACAAAGAGATAAGATGATAATTAAGATGTAATTAGTGAGCAATTAAGATATAATTAGTGAGCAATTAACTGATAGCTTAATGTAGGCATGGATAATCAAAAATTGACAAATTCTCATTAATGCCTCAATTTATAGGGTTTACATCCAAGCATCCAATCCCACTGATTTCTCCTTGATTCGCTCCACCTCTTTTGCTTGATTCGCTCCACCTCTTTTGCTTGATTCTCTCCACCTCTCCCAAAATATCTCCACACCTCCTACCCTTTATTCTCTCCCAGTAGATACTTCTCACCTTTTCACAGCTTCTCTCACATTTACAGATTCTCTTTTACAGCCTCTTGCTAAGGGCTTGTTCCCGCACACACCCTATTCACTTGTATATTTCAACAGTATGGACTCTTTCTGTACCAGAACCTGGGCAATGGGTGGCAATAGCTACAAACAGCTTGTTCGGGCAATTCAGATGCTGAAAGAGAGTTTTTAAGCTCTTAACAACCACTTATCCGGGTGCTCCAAAATTAAAAGAAGTTTTTAAACTCTATCCTTATGAGATTATTGGGGAGTAATGCCCAATTAAGTGTTCGAGAGGGGAGTAACGCGCCCGAATTAAGTGTTTGAGAGGGATTTGCATATAGAAGAATTTTTTACCCAAAGCAATTTTGTGGAAGACCCTAAAAGTTAAGATCAAGCAGCCTTGCGTATAAACGTCAAGAACCTTGGTATTGTACCAAGCTCTACTTGTTGAGAGCACACTTGGTCTTGGGCTAGTGTGGTGCACTCGTTGTTGCGAGGGCTTAGATCAAATCAACCACTAAAAATGGGAACAAAGTGTGAGTTGTGTCACGACAAGAATCACCACACTAAAGATTATCAATTCTATTTGTGTAAGCATTGTAACACAAGAGGTCACTGGAAGTCGTATTGTGCACTATCATTGGAGAATGAGTTCAAGGGTATCTTACATGCCTTGCACAAATCGAGATCACATAAGAAAGTTAAAAAGGAAATTAAAAATCTAAAGGATTTCATGAGCACATTAAAAGAAGCATACAGATGGCATACGACATGTCGGCTTTGATGATCCAACTCATCTATCCCTCTGCATGGAGTACATGGAACGCATCCTTCACCTCCATGGGAAACTCTGGGTGGATAACCGAATGGACATAGATGGTAAGTAATTTACCAATTGCAAATACATCAATTATTGAACATTGCCTCGAAATATTGTATGAATAAAAACATTAAAAAGAATGTGGCATGAGGGCCAGAGGAGAAGCCCAGAGAGGTCCCTACCGTGTCGCCTATAAGTTCAAGAATAAGGCATGAGGGCCAGAGGAGAGGCCCAACGAGGTCCCTACCGAGTCGCCTGTAATTCCAAGGAGGCATGAGGGCTAGAGGAGAGGCCCAATGAGGTCCCTACGCAGTTGCCTGTAAATCCAAGAATGATGCATGAGGGTTGGAGGAGAGGCCCAAAGAGGTCCCTCTCTATGATCGATATTTTGAGTTGCCATTTTATATCATGATTCACATATCTTTTATTGATTTCACACATACTTTTGGTACTTCGAGGCTTAGACCTCTATACCCTCATTTGTAGACTTCATGATATGATGAAGTGGCATTGTTAGATGTTTGATCTTGCAAGTTTGTTGCCTAGTCACTTGAGGCATTATTTTGATGATGGTCTGCATATGGTGACTTCATTAACTCGTTGTGCTTGGACGTTACCTAGACACAGATGGTTTGGCATATGGTAACTTCATCAACTTGTTGCTTGATTACCTCAACATAAATGGTTTGGCATATGGTGCCTTCATCAACTCGTTGCTTGGTTACCTCGACAATACTGGTTTGGCATTGTTGCATGGGACAAATCTTCTTTTGGCTCATGACTTGTGCGCGAATCCTACACTCTTGAGTCGCCATGATTATGTTCTTGATGATGTAGATTACATCGACATGGATCTAGATGATGATGATGTATCTCATAAACATACACATGATGATGTATGGTTGTACACACACACATATGATGATGTATTGCACACACATGCATATGATGATATTAATGTATCACACATGCATGTGATAATATTGATGTATCACACACACACGTGCGCACGATGATACATGTTCACATGATGATAGTGATATATGTGCACATGATGACATGGACACATATGCATGTGATAATGATGTATGTGATGGTGTTGTGTGTGAGTTGGATCATGTGGTCATGATCTCGAGGGGGATAGGATGGCATCGAGTACATCGAGCATTATAGATGATGATATGTCTAGTATATCTACCTACTTCTCTAAAGATCATAGTGAGGACGAACAATTAGAGGATCTTGAGTATTCATCTATTGCACAAAATGAGGTTAGAGATACTTCACAAGATACCCATGAGTATACAAGGGACCGTGAGGAGCTTAGGTTTGAGATTCTTATGTTAGATATGTTTCTCTATTCCTCTAGAGAGTTCCCATGTGGGCATATCTATTGTTTGACCATTAGTCCTAGCTTTCATAGTGTACCTGGCAGCATTTGTTTGGATATAGTTCTTGTGTTTGAGTAGTTAGGTATAGTGCATGAGGGTAGTTATAACTTCATTGAGAGCTGATACCTCATAGGGAAGGTATGAGTATGCAGATAGATCACATGGACTTTGAGAGCTTTGCATTGGTATCAGAGCTATAATCCCTTCATTGCATTAGTATAAGAGCCATGATCCCTTCATTGCATAAATCTTGTCCAAGTATTAAAGGAGTTAAAAACCATTATATTTAAAATAGTAAATTAAATAAATTATTTTTAAAAAAGAAAACTCTGCCTACTACTAACACTACTTTCAGTAGTATTAGTTTTAATAAAATAAAAAGTTATACAAGAGAACTTAGAAAATAAATTAAATTCTTTTTAAAAGATAAATAATAGTGTTATAACAATGTCTACTACTAGCATTGCTTTCAGCAATGTTAGTTTTAAATAAAAAGTTAAATAAGAAAACTTAGAGAATCATTAGAAATTGAAGGTAAACCATCAAGGTCTAAAAGAATATCCATAGCTAAACAAATATTCATACATCGTTACAACAACTCCCATCATAAAATGATATTTTAAATCAACCAAATACACTCCAAGTAATGAATGTGCATCATGTGATATGTTATTTTTGGTTTATTACCTTAAATTAGTGAATTTGACAAGCAAATATGGTTATAGTGAAGTATTACCTTAAATTAGTGAATTTGACAAGCAAATATGGTTATAGTGAAGTATAAAAAATATATAAATTTAGTGCTAGATATGTTAAGTGTAATAAAATCCACCACATTTGTGTCCACTGAATTGTATAATAAATAAGAACGTAAAAAGTGCTAACTTTTTAAACTACTTAAAAAATGCTTAATTTCAACACTATCAAAATTTATATAGGCTCAACAAATACTACCAAGATTTTATGATTTTTATTCTAATTTATTAAAATGAATCTAAAGAAAAATTGAATATGCCATACATGAGCAGAGAGACTTCTCCTGTGGAAAAAGGATGGAGCGAAATGTTACCCGGCCAGTCAGGCAATTGATTGACCATGTTAACCCATTGGTTATGAAAGCTCTATGTGATTTGCTAAATTATCAATATTTATAAAGAAGGAAATGTGCAAACTAAAAATAATGAAAGCAACATTTGTATCATTAGCAATTCCATGTTGAAGAACATGATGAACAAGATATAAATGTTATAGATGTAGAAGAACAGTTGTTTATAAACACAATGGTTCATAGTTTAACCTATATTGAGAAAATTTTTTATTATGAAAATTGATTTAAAAAGTTACTCCCTGTGTGAAGGTAGCAATCCATGGATAGACCATTTATAGAGACTTATATAATGAATATAGGCAGTACTCTACATTGTTATATGGAAAGCCACATTTTTTAAACATGAAAAAACATCACTACTAAGAAATTTCTCATTAGAAAATACATAACATCAACCATTATTTTGCTATAAATAGAGAAAATTTGTTTTACAATGCAGAGAAGCTTTGTAGATTCCACACTATGCTTGGAGTGTTGGAGATGGAGTTCAGATTGAGGGGGAGTGTTGATATTTAAGCTCAATGTGAGCTGACACTCATGATGTCAAGCTCAACATGAGCCGACACTCATGATGTGCCTGGGTGACCATTACACATTTACAACACTGGCATGTTTTATAACTGGCATGATGCATCTTCTCCAATGATTCTACAGTTAAACTATACCTACCTAGTCCAACTACGGTTATGGCATACTATCTTGCCAACTCACCTATTTAGTGTGTTCGCATTATGGTCCGCTTGTATATAGTACTCTAGTACTTATGTTGGGTTTTCACTTATCTTTTGTAGCCTTCTTTTGAGAGTAAGAAGAAGAAGAAGATTTCAGCCTTTCATCTTTTTGTGTGTGTTATATCCATGTGTGTGTGTGTGTGTGTACTTGCAAGAACTCGAGCTCTCTCTCCTCCCCCAATATTTTCAAAAAGGAGCTAAATTAGCAGAGGTGATAGCATCACATGAAGCAAAGCAAGTGGGTGCTCTTTCGCCAAAGGAAAGGCCTCAAGCAAAAAGGAGCTAAATTAGCATATATGTGTGTTTCTTAGCACTCTCCAACAAAGAACTTACTATGTATGGTACATTTGCATCATCAAGGAAGGTCTTATGCTTAACTACCATATTTTCTATGTATGGTACACATGCATCATCAAGGGAGGACTTATGCTTAGCTACCATATTTTCTCTCCATGTTGGTTGTCAAATCAAGATGCCTTATTTATGGTGTCACCCTCTTATAGCGTATCTAAGCCAATGACCAACATGTTGCACTTTGACAAGATGGTTATTGCACATATCCTAAGCATGTGCAAAGGCAATTTTGATGAAACAAATTGTCATGAGAAGTTGGTGCCCAATTGTTATGGCTCACTCTAACCCTCCTTGAAACACATCCAAAAAGAGATTACATGGTGAACCGCAACTATCGTGAGGATCTTTCCAATGGCTGAGCTTGTAACCCTTGAGGTCTCCAAGCTCTACAACTCCTCAAGAAGCAATTCCACCGCGTCTCCTAGAGCGTTGTCACACCGCCGTGTTGCACTACGGGTCCTCGTCCCTCCTCTCACCTCACTTCACTCACACACACTCACTAGCATGCATTAGGGAGAGAGATTAGCAAGAGGATTACCAAGAGCAAGACTCAATTGCACAATAGGAGAGTGTCATGTATTATGAGAGAAATTCACTTATATACATGGCCATAAGTGTTCACACTCACTTAAACTGTGGGCCGACCGGGCACTTTAGGCTCATAAGAGGCCTAATGCTATTACAATGACTACTCTCATAATATATCCATGAAGTACATCACTCAGGACTTCATCCTATTTGCTACCACATGCTCATAAGAGGCCTAATGCTATTACAATGACTACTCTCATAATATATCCATGAAGTACATCACTTAGGACTTCATCCTATTTGCTACCACATGCTCTTGAAGCAGGAATCGCCAATACTCCGTCACACCATTACGGGCGCCCGTCCAAGTTTTAGCTTTGGACACTATTGCTTCATATCTTGAATGTATGACCCTTTGGTGTATCTACCGTGACTCTTTGATGTAAGATAATGGTGGTAGCTCTTGTTAATCCTAGAATTAGATTAACAAGTCTCCCTTCCAAATGATGATCGTATCCTCATAATCGCGTTGAAGACCGTTGTGTGGGGAGAATGAACAAGATTTATCGATGACGTTGATGTTGAGTGACGTTCAATGGTCTTTGTTCCTTCGGAAGGAATAAGAAAAGCTAGTTAATGAATTAATAGGTTAGTGGTGTATTGGGAATTCCTAACGGGGTGGGGGGTGGAGTTTTTTGTGAATGATTACATTTTTGCATTTGTGTGAGCTCCTTTTTTCTTTTTTCTTTTTTTTTTGGCTCAATTTGTTTTTGGCAATCATCAACAAGGTTACATGTGATTTTTGTTAGTGGGGACACTAAGAGATGTTAATAATAGGAGAGTAGAGAGAGAAGGATCAAGAGGAATGTAGACTTACTCAATCAAAACGAGATGGTGATTCTTAATTCCTCATTTGATTCATTGAAGTGACATTCATTATTTGAAGTAATTGGCTTGTGATGATGTCCCTTTGTGTGGTAGGATTTTTGTCAAATGTTGTTGAGTAGGACCTGATCCTGTCTTCTTCTGTCAATGTGCTTTTTATATTTTTATGCATATTTAAGTTCTCTTATGAAGCAGATTTACATAAAGTACAAGAATTGAGTCATATAGACTCTTATTAAACTACTCTGTGGTGTTGAAGTAGCCACTTGTGCTGGTGAGAATTACGTCGACTTGCGAGACTAATATAGATATCTTCACTAAGGATCAAAGATAATTGATTTGTGGAGATGGTGGCGTCGTTTGGAGAGGTTTGTAATTTAAAGAAAAATTCCAAGCAATGGGTTGTACCATTGACCAGGCTTTCGCCCACCATGGCCCCCCCATCCAAAGATATACCTGGAAGATGTCGATGGTGAGGCTTTGGTGCAAATGTTCTCCAGTGCATGAGTATGGATACATACTCATGGAGCAACTGCTACATTAATTGAGCCAAAAGAATAGTAAGCAATAAGCTTAACAATTATATAGTGGCTATTGTGTGATATGGCTTAATCCGTAATGAGGTTTAAATTGTGACAATGCTGGTTCTTAAGCCGTGAGACTGTTTTTTTTTTAAATGGGTCATCTAGGTCATGATTTGCAAGCAACAGCTTCTTGTGTGCTCATTTCTCACTTCCAGAGGGGTGACAAGAGCATTGTTATTTTGTTCTTGATGTGCTCCTAAGTCTCCGTAGTATTGATTCTCAAATTTGTTGCTGAAATGATGTCAAGGTAGTAAGGAAGGCCATCATAGTATCCTTGTTATTATTGAAGTACATCCATAGGAACCCATCTTTGACAAACACTATAATTTGGTGGCCGATGTGCTTGGTGTTGAGGCTTTTTTCTTTGTGCAAGCTTAGGGGACTTTGTTATGCACTTGGGGACCCAAGCTTTAGTATTTCTTTGGTAGTACCCTTGTGCTTATAGCAGTGTTTTTGGTACCCACACTTGTTGCATTGGTGGAGTTCTTTGAGGAACTTACATAGGCTTTTGTGGACGGTGTTGTGGATTCCTTTTCTCTTTCCTTGGCTTTCGATTGCTGCATTGAGGACGAGGTTTTGAGTGTCGAGGCACCCAAATTTGATTGGCACCTTCATAGTAGCCTTGAGCTACAAGTAGCTGCTTCTCCACCCACATTTTTATACTATTAAAATATCGTGATTATGGGAGTCTTGGTGGAGTTTTCTTTAGGGTTGATGTGGAAGGTTTGGGACCCTCCTTGACTTTGGTTGGCACTAAGGCTGCAGGTTTGAGACTCATGGTGGACATTGTTGATGATGATGAGGTTAGAGTCTCTTGTGGAGTGGTTGTCGATGATGAGGCCTTTGAGCATGTGGTTCTCCTTTGATGCATAGGATCCGGGGCCTTTCCTTTGAGTTCCCTGTTAGAGATAGATGGTTGGGGCTCTGGGAACTTCTTCAGGAATAGCTGCTGATTGCGAGGTTTTGGCATCGAACTTCGTAGGTGAGGATGGGGTTGAAGGAGTAGAGGCTTTATCGGAGTTGGTTGTTGACACAGATGGTAGGTCATTGTGTAGAGGGGCTTTTGTGGGGAAGAGGCTTGTATCATTTTATGTTCAGCATCATAGATATCCATTAAAGTTGGATCCTCTTCTTGGCAGTATGGTATTGTTAACTTTTTTTCCTTGACCATCATGATGATGACTCTATCGCGCTTAGCAAAGCACAGTGGTGCTTGGGCACAGCAACAATCCATTTATGCCCCAAGATCAAATCTGCTTCCAACACATAACCACAAAAAATTACAAGCGAGGGGGTTAGTTTCAATATACATTGTATGTTCAAAGCACCCCAAACATGGTATGTTCAAGTGTTATCTAAAGGTAATCCTTTCAGGATGTGCCATGAGTGTTGGTTGACCTAACAAATCCCATAGCTCGAGAGTCATGAGATTGTGTTCTCGTGTTGGATAAAGTTGTGCTTGAACTACGATGATTTTATTTGAAATTTCCAATCCTACCAAAATCCTAGGGATCTTTTCAGTAAGATATGTTGGAAGTTCCAGATCCTCCAAGGTTTCTTCCTCCCCTAATAGCAATTGTACATTGCCTACAAGAGTGTTCAAGGTGATTGTTTGCATGGATTCATCTAGTGAATACAACGATTCACTTATCCAAGTTCCACCAAGGATGACATCATACTCAAGGGAATCTAGGGTAACATGGAATATAAATTCCATATCGCCATCAATTGTTAAGGAGTGTATGTAAAGTAACCTGGAACTTCAATGTTTTGTCCATTGGCTTCTCTTGCAAGACTATTTCTTCTAGGGATGAGTTCAGGTTGTCCCAATGACACCCAAGTGTCTATTGTCCACGATGTTATTACTAGCTCGAGGGCTAATCAATACGCATTTGCGCTTAACATCATTGCATGTAGGGAAATCCAACCATACCATGATAGAATCTTCCAAAGGAACCATGGGTGTTTCGGTTATTGTTTCAACTTCAGATCCTATGTCTGTTTCATATTCCCATTCACTTTTATCCTCTATTTGGGTCTCAGCTTTTTCAAGAGTACCCAATGCGTACACTGGCACACTTGGCCCTCTGACAATTCTTAATGAGGACTTTTTGGATACTTGCGAATCCTCATAGTCCTATTTTATGGAGTTTGTTATGTCCTTGTATAACTCAAGTTGAGCCATTAAAGGTGCAAGTGCTGATGTGATGCTGGCTTTATCATGAGAGAAGAGAATTCCTCCAAATAAGATTTTGAGAGATTGTTTTAATCTTATAAGGGAATTATCAAATTCCTCACGTGCTTTCTCAAGTGTATAATTTGTACAATTTGTTTAAAAAACGAGTCTTTTGTAGAGAGTATGTCTTCCTCTTTAAAGGAAAAGTGGTACTCTTCTAGGCTTTGTATCTTGGTTGCTCTTTTAAGATTAGCATTATTAGGCTCAATCACAACCTGTGACCCTGTAAGACATTCAACCAAGCTAAGCATGCTCTCCTGAGCTTGCTTTTTGCATTCCGCATATGTCATGTGATCATTATTATCCATTTGGGGTGGTTGGGTGGGTTGTAGTTTCTTGATTGATCTATGTGGTGCACTGAGCAAAGAGTAAGAACTTGTTTCATTCTCACTTAGTGATGTACTAGAATTTCTTTCATTCTCTAACTTCCTTTGGTTTGTTAGTTTTTCATTATGTTTACCCATGCAACGAGATCGAATTTTCTTTTGGGTTTTTATATCCTATGTTGCACGTATGGGTGTTATGGTTTGCATGGTGGTCATTGAGGTGGATGCTTCTGCATCATGTATAGCTTTTGTCTCTTTTGTGTTTATGTCCCCTTTTGGGTTTATGTCCTCTACAAGCTCCTTTTCCCTATCTTTTAATTCGACCTTGGTTTCGATAGTTTTTTGTCCTTTGTTTTTCTTGGTTTTAGAAGTTTTTGCTCCTTCTTTTGGGTTCTATTTTAAATCATATTCTTCTACCCATGTTAAGGTATTATCTTTTGCTTTCCTTTTTATTGTTTCTCATGCCTTGGCTTATAAGCGTGTAAGCATATTTAAGGGTACCGTGGCCAGTTGCCCATTTTGTACACTTACGATGTTAAGAGTTGTATTTTGTGAGACAAGTTACATTGAAGAAACTCGTCTTGGGCAATCTTGGAACATGTGATCCATGCCACATCGTTCACACATTGGTCGTCTTGGGCAAGGTGTCAGTGACTATGGGCATGGAAGTATTCCAAACTATGCAGTTTGCCACCTTGTGTGATTGGCCATTCCAAAACCTTTTGGATCCGATCCAAATCTATACTTAAGCCATCTCGAGAGATCTTATGACCTAAATATAAAAATTCCTTCTTGAAGAAATTACACTTAGATAATTTACAATACAGTTTCTCCTTCTTGAGCCTTCCTAGAACCTCTTTATGATGATCCTCATGCTCAGCCAAAGTTTTACTATATATCAAAATATCATCTAAGAAAACCACCATGCATTTTCCTAACAAATCCAAAAATATATCATTCATCATATGTTGGAAATTTGCTGGTGCATCAGTGAGAACAAAGGGCAACACTAAAAATTCATAATGGCCATAACGTGTCCTAAAAGCAGTTTTAGGAACATCTTCCTCTACAGTACGGATGTGATAATAACCAGTTTGTAAATCAAGCTTTGTGAAATACTTAGCTCCTTCCAACCTATCAATAAGATTGTTTGATCTAGGCAATGGGTATTTGTTCTTAATTATAACCTTGTTAAGACGTTTGTAATCAATACACATCCGCGACAAATACCTTGATTTTTTTTCTTAACCAAGAGAACTAGTGCACCCCAAGGAGACTTACTTGGTCTAATCTAACCCATCCTCAAGTATTCAGCTAGTTACTTTGTTATCTCATCTTCCTCCGTCTGGCTAAACCGATATGGAGGAATACAAACAGGTTCTGCACCTGACACTAGCTTAATTTTATGGTCCACCTCTCTTTTAGGAGGTAATCCATGAGGTAAATTGTCAAGAAATACATCCTGAAATTTGCTCTTAATGGAATTCAACACTTTACTTTCCTCAACATCCAAAGAAATAGTGTTTACATCAAAATGAACACATGAAGACACTGGATCGATAACCAATTGGAAAAGTTTATAGTAAAAAGATTTTCCATTAACTCAAGCTCATTAATAAAAGTTTCCTTGGGTACAGTAATGTTTCCCTTAAGAGTAAGAAGGTTTTCATTGTGATGTAAAGACATCAAATGTTTGACCCAATCAACAGAAAAAACTTTATTTGAAGTTCTGTAATGTGCACAGATTTCTTTGGTATAAACTTCTTCGGTGCCGTCTTTGTTCAGGCATCGAAGGTAGTGTAGCTCCATTCAAAGGACATAATTTCTTCGTGTGTCCCTTTTCCTTGCATTTGAAACATGTGATATTATCCTTGCTCATAAATTTTTGCTTCTTGCTAGCGTTGTTAGACTTTTTTTGTTTTGGTGTGAAAACCAACTTTCTTTTTTGTCCACTATTTAAAAAAGTGAACGTGGATTTGTTTTCATTAGACAATGGTTTTAAAGTGTTGGTGGGCGGCGCCGACCATAGTCTTATGAAAAACTTAAGTTGCTTGAATAGCATCCTCAGCCATTTTAACCTTGTATTTTTTTACCTCATATATTGATAGTCACGAGCTAGACCATTTATGTAAATCCCACACAAGATATGATCATCATGAGACTTGGCTTTGGCAACCAATTGTCTAAACTTCTACACATAATTGTCAAAAGACTGATTTCCCATGCTATTTTTAAAAAGCTTGGCAATTATTTCGAATTCATTATTTAGTTGAACAAACTCTTTTTTGAAAGCTTCCTCGAAACTTTGCGAAGTGGTAGGAATGAAATCTTCTTTGAGATCCTTCCACCAAGTTAATGCCTTCCCTTTCAATAACCCATGTGCCATCTGTAGCTTTTGCGCATTAGTGAATGGATGAAAGGCAAAGTGTGTAGTCCACCTATTGAGCCAGGCATCTACACATTCCTGAGTCTTCTCCTTTTTTCTCATCACCGTACACCTTTGGTACAAATGACGAAGAAACTACTTTGGTAGGAGCAGGAGGTGCCGCCTCAAAAGAGCTTTTTGCAAAGTCAAGATCTGCATCTTCAGTGACTCCATCTCATCATGGCATTTGGCAATAGTTACCTCTAGACGCTCTGTCGCTTCTAAAAAATCACTCTTTCCAACAACCTCCTCTTCTTCAACCCAGAACTTATCTTCCCTACCTGAGTTGGGATGATCACTCATCTCATCGACATTATCATTGAACTGAGAAGTCAATATGAGCCATGGTAATAAAGTTCTTCAAAAATCACATTCACTCGAACCAACTTCACTTGCCCAATCTTGACCAAAATGATCTAGCAAATCAATTCGCTAGAACTGACTGCACATAAGAAAAAATACTTTCATTAGTATTTGGTGTGGCTAAACAACGGTAAAAAAATCATGAAAACACCGTTTAGAATTAATCCAAATAGAAATAACTACAAATACGAGGCACACTCGCATTAATTATATGCAAATAACCTATACCTATCTGATGCCAACACGCAAAAAATGTACTTCAACACTAAATAACCCCCGAAAATATTAAATTCTCAAGAAAAAAAAATATCATGATTTTTTTCTATTTTTCTAGGGCCTCAAAATTTACTAATTTTGAAATCCACCAAATTCTATCTTATGGCACTCCAAATATAAAATTTTCCAAAAAATTTTAGCAATACAATTTTCCAAAATACAATTGATATTTCAAACATACCAATTTCTAAGATTTCTAAAATAATTTCTAGAATTTTTCAAATTTTGGTAATTATTAAAAAAATACCTCAAGAATCCCATCGATCACGAAATTTTTCATTTTCACCCGGCAATTCTCAAATCCAATCAAAATCTCCAATTTTAATTTTTTGGGCAAAAATAGATTTTTTTAGAAATTTGAACAGTCATCACAGGCGCCCGAACGGACACGCCACATGCCGATCGATAAACTTGGATGATATTCCAAAAATTGGAAATAACCTTAACTAATTTTGCATGAATTTTTTAAAAAAAATCAAAATTTGTATTGTACCACCCTGAATGCATTAGAACACGAATGGTCAAAAAATTCAGAACCCGAATGGTCACCCCAGTATGCAGACAGCCAAGGGTTGCAAACAGAAAATGAAGAGACAAAAAACTCTAGAATTTGAAAGGTCAAAAAAATTTTGCACCCCAAAGGCCAAAGGGCTCAACATGAAAAAAAGAAATTAATATCATGAATATGAAGATTTTTTTCTCTTTTTTTAAAGCTTTAATGAAAAGCTTTATTAAAGCTTTTTTTTAACAATTGAATGAATCGTGGGGGGGGGGCAATGACGACCTCCAGTTTTAAAAAATCCCCCCCCCCCCCCTCGGTGCGCGATTTCGTGAGGGAAAGGGGCGAGCATGGGCTTCCCTTCCTGCTTCCCTTCTCCATCTCCACACCCTCCTCCACCATATCCTTCCTCTCTTCTCTCTTAAGAGGAATTATGCCTTAAATTTGGTTATACACTAATCATGATTAGTTCACTAATCATGAATTTCAACTAATCAAATCTACCCATATAAGGCGTGTGAACACACACGGGAGAGAGAAAATGAAGGAAAATTCAGATTTGAGAGAGAGAAAAAATGCCACGCACACGGGAGAGAACTCGAAGCATCAACATGATGCCCCTACTGATTTTCAGCAAAAAATTGGCAAAACATTTGATAGCGTAGGAAACCCGCAAAAAATGCATTAAAATGCCTTTTTTACCATAAAAATGCTATGGAAATTTCCTAAATAATTAGGAAAAAATCCTAAAAATTGTAGAAATTTAGGGAGTCCTTTCTACCAAAAAATACCCGCAATAGCATGTGAAGTATTTTGGTTTAGAAAATCTATAAAATATTTATTTCAACCATAAAAATAGAGAAAAATAGCATTTCTACTCATAAAATTTCCCCACAATGTCGATACGTCCATCTAAGTCGAGAAGCACCATGTTCCAACAACCGTCATATTGACATTCCCAATGCATATGCCACCAAAATAAACCAAAAAATAACATTTTTTGCTTAGTAAACGTTAAAATTTACTTTAAAAATGCTTTAAAAAATGGAATAACGAGAGAAAATTAAGAGGAGAAAAAACATCTAAAATTAACTAGAGACCACTCTAATACCATTGTTAAAACCCTAAAGATCTCTCTAGCTAATCACTATGCATAAATCAAGCATATACTCATCCAACCGACCATGCCCGAGCCTAAGGGTGCACACATTCTTACCTTGGTGTCCCATCCCACCAAGAGATATGACTTCACTCCAGCAGCACATAGCTCTAGCATGTTTGTGGTGTTGCCCTCTTATAGCTAGACATACATATTGTTCAAATCAAGAGCTTATCTTAGCCTTACCAAATCATGTGTCATTGGGTCTTGTTTTGAGCCGCAAATGCAACTTCCCATTGTGGGGTGTGCTAGCTCATCTATCACGTCCTCACTGCATTGTCACACTAGAATGCTCCTTGCCAAAGGGGTGAATAAAGACCTCTCAATGCCTAGATGGAGGTAAGAAGAGATCCATCTTCCATGATGGTTCTCTCTCACAAAAGGTTGGGGGAGAGAAGAGGCTAATGCAAGAAGAGATCTTAAAATCAAACCTATTTAGCATGTATCCAAGTGTATCCAAGCAAGATTCAATAGCATACAAGCAAGGAAGAAGAGGAAAGAAGAAGAGCTCACAAGAAAACTGTTTAAGGGAATGATTGTGTCTTGGTCATTATAAAAAATGACACATATACAAATGACTAGTTTCACACTAGACCACCCAAAGTTAAAAATGATTCGACCTCTATTACTAGTCTTAATCAACTATATACACTCAGTCAATAAACTTTCCTTGTTTGGCTACTAAGCACATGATGTGTGGAGTTGAGCTTGAGGGAAAGTGTTGAGATATCAAGCTCAACTAGTGCTACGGGTGAACATTGATGACCCGCCTGGGTGATAACTTTCGCATCTACACCATTGGCATGGTTGGTGAGATTATGGGTGATATGCGGCCAGTGGGATGACAGGCTGTGCGTGACAGCCATTTTGGATTACTAGAGACTGGCATAGTTATAGCGCCAGCTCATTTAGTCAGGTTCACATTATGGACCGACCCTTATATGTTGTAGTAGTTGAGTACTAACCCATATAGTGTATACACTTATCTTTATGTTATGTTGGTTGAGTAGAGAAGAAGAAGATAGAAGAAAATTCAGCTATCCATCTCTCTTCTGTCTTGGTCTCTGTTGTGTGTGTGTGTTGGTTGAGTAGAGAAGAAGAAGATAGAAGAAAATTCAGCTATCCATCTCTCTTATGTCTTGGTCTCTGTTGTGTGTGTTTGCTTGCTAGGGTTTGAAGCTCTCCCTCTCCCCCACATTCTCTTTAGAGAGAGGGAGGGTGGGAGAGTGAAAGGGGAGAGAGAGAGGGAGGGTGGGAGAAGGAGAGAGGAGGATATAGCCCACCCACACTCTCTTTCCTAGAGAGAGTGAGAGAGGGAAAGGGAGGGAAGAGAGAGCGGGGGAGGGAAGAGGGTGGGAGAAGGCGAGAGAGGGTGGTGTGGGCTAGGCTGGGTGGTGGTGGTGGTAGCAATAGCTAGAGAGAGATTGTTCAAGTAGAGAGAGAGGAAAACCAAGAAACGCACCCTCCAAATCTCCCTTCAACCAAGCTCGCTCAGTGACCATCCCCCATGCTATTTGGATGAGAAAACTTGAAATTTATTTTCCAATCCTTTTTTAAAGAGTTGTTCTACACATAAACACATTACATAAGTATGCATATAGAAATGCCCATTCTCAAGAGGGAGTTTACACAAGGTGGGGCATCAATTGTTGCGCCACCATCCTATCACTAATAAGCCAAAAAGATCAACAAAATTTAGTGGTAGTAGCTTATAATTTTGAGAAATGTTTATGCAATACATTATCAAAGTTTTGAAAGTTTGTGAGAAGTTTGATAAACTTTGTAAATTGTAATTATGATATTCAATGGTATGTATGGTCCTTATGCTTCCTTCATAAGCTCCTTCACAAGCATTCGTAGACAACAACCATGTCTATATAGCAGTTCCATGTAGTTGGGTAGGGAGTAGGGTAGCAAGCTGAGAGGAAGAATGAGCAGTGTTAAAAAAAACCCGAGTTTAGTATATTTTGTAGATGAATATTTTAAAAAATACCTTTAAATTTAAAACTTGAAGGTACAAATACCTCTAGATATTGAGAAGTTATAGAACAAAAACCTCTAGATTTTAAGATTTTTCTTTATAAATAATTCCACAATTTGTAGATAAAGTTTTCCACTTTTTGAGAAAATACTTTTTCTAACATTGATGTGGAGGACTTGGGGAAATTCTACATGAAAAGATGTGCAAGTGCATAAGTATATGCGAGGAAAATGTGATCATTGAACTCTCAATCACCTCACATGCAAAAGAAAGCACTCGACATTTGAGTGAAACAATAAACCATTTTTTTTGTCAATTTATGATGAAAATGAAAAAAATGACTAGATTCTCGTCGATCGTAAGCTTTTTGTAAATTTTTCTTGAATTGTTCATTTATAGATAATATACCGATGATCGAGGGCTCCATAAAAGCATTTTTTAAACCGATCAAAATAAGGACATACTTATAAAGTAACCAGGTTTTCTAGGCTAAATTTACATATTTTGCCAATGTTTTAACTAAAAACTAGTAAATTTGAATCGTTTCTACAGCTATGTGCCCTAATTGTGGGTACATTTCTCAAAATTCTCGGAAACGAGCTTGCTTGCTTCTGACCCCATCTCGAAAAACAAAAACATAATTCCTTTAGAGTCAACTCTGTTTGACTGCCTAGCTACATGTGTCCTCACTGCCTAGCTACATGTGTCCTCACTACCTACTACCTAGCTACATGTGTCCTCACTGCCCTAATTCATGGGAATAAATAGTACATCGACTCTGTGTATGTCGGACGCCCAGCGATGCATATGTATTGTCTACGACCCGGCGCACGTTCTTGCATGGCCCTAGCTACCCAGCACCGACGTTGTGTGATTGTGTGTAACGACAACAATAGCTCTGGTCCAGTTCCACCCCTTCGTCTTAACTTGAAAGTTGAGGGTTATATGTCCAAGTTAATAAAGAAAAAAAACTTCTAATAAATAAATTACAAATTTTCAAATGCAATTTTTTTAAGTTAAAAAGTGAAATTTTAAAAAAACTTTTTGACATGTGATGCAACAATAAGTAACTTTTCAAATTAAAATTCATAAGATGTTACAAAACTTAAATTAACCAAATATCAAAGTTTCACATACACAAGTCTAAAAATCTTGACTAATTTCAATGATATATAGAGACTTGAGTTACAAAAAATTAAGTCCAATATACTTCAAACTTCTAAGTCCAAAATATCTTAATGAAAGCTTTCACTCAATCTACATGTATATAAACATGTTTTGATGTCTTTGCTCCATCTCTCCACAATCCAATGGCATCTGTAAAATTCAAAACACATGAGCGGAGGACCTTCAGTAGATATTTTCATGAGAACGTCCATACTTTTAATCTCCAAACAGTTTCTCAACTTGTGTTTTCTGATGTTTTGTGCACTGAAACCTCTTTCACATACTACAATGCTATAACATTGCAACTTGTGCCAAAGCAGGTAAGGTAGGATACTTAAGACGCCACCTTCATTTTTTCCAATGAAACTCCATGTGCCTTTGAGAGATTTCACTCTCCAATCAGATGCACCTTGTACCTTAAAGACATGGAACTCCTTTCTTAAATATCTTTAATCTATCATTACGTCAATCTGAGTTTCATCTTGTAATGTGACAGCAATTCCATAATGTTTAACGAATGCATCTAATGCAAGTGCCCTATAGCTATTCAACTCCTTGGAAGAAGAAAACCCAAGAGGAACGAGGATATTAAAATTCTTCAAAATGGATGAACCAAAAAACTTGATTTGTAACTGTGATCTAACTTCCAAGAATAATTGTGTTTGAAAATTAAGAGCTTGTGACGAAGGCAAAAGGGCGACAAGCATCATAGGCCCCACTTAGCTTAAGAAAATAATGTAGGGTTAATAAAACAACCCTCTACACATATGTAACTGATTACATCCTACACAATACTCATGAGATACTCATGAGTCACGAGTGATGGACAGGTGGTGGCCTTAGTTTTTGAACATACATCGAATTTCCACCCGCCAGCAAGATAGCAATCATCATCATGAGACTCCATGGGCGAGTGGCGATAGTGGCCTACATGGAATTTTCACCCACCAATAATAGCAAGACATCAATCATCAACATCAGACTCTAAAGCATCTCAGAAACATTCATCTAGAAGTTGGAACTTTTAACTTGGGGTATGGCATGGCCCATGGATCATCTCACTTTTATAGCAACATTACCCACCTGATTTCCATGTGGCTTTATCCTACTGGACAACCACCTTAACCCTAAACCCTTAAAGATATTGTCAAACCTTAGAAAACCCTCTCTTAAAAATATTATAGCATGTAAAACCTTTGTAGTTAAATTTAGTGTTATGAAAAACCTTGAGCTTACCTATTCTTGTAAGAGATTTACTTTAAGTCTCAAATTATGTGATTTTTAAAAATTTTCAAATTTGATTTTTACAAGTGAGCTCCAAATATTTGCAATTTTGTTATCACTGTTTGCAGGTTTTCTATGAACAGTGCCTTATTCCATGTAAGCATCACATGCATTCTGTTTTTTAAAATGTTATTTGAT